>NC_072735.1:127013421-127387115 GCF_026930045.1 Uloborus diversus
CAGAATGAATACATCACAGATCATGAGACAGTGAGAACTGATCGGAAATTTCGGATAAGCCCGAATTAATATACAAAAAAAAAAAGAATTTCGCCCGAAAAAGTCGCCATTTGTCTCAGTGAGAAAACTGATTTTCAAAGGTATCACTCAAGATGTTATCGAGTGAGTGAAATTTATTTGTCAGGTTCTAAGAACTAAAGTGAAAATCATGGGATATACACTTGGGGGGGGGGGGGGGATTGCGGTCTCCTCCCAAGGCCCTTGGTTTTAACGTAGATTTATATTGCCAATAATTTTAATACGGTAGTTTATATGCATGTAAAGATGGTTATGACCAAACTCCCCTCCCCTCTCCACAGAAAGCAAGTTCTGGCAGCGCTTGTGCTTTATGGTATATGTGTGGCCTATGCTACATATTAACTTGCCTTTAATAATAATATTCCACTGACACAACGTTTTCAAGTAAGAACAATTTATTTATCAGCTTCCAAGATTTAAAGTGAAAACGAAGAAATGTATTGGGAAAAGCAATAAGATGTGCGTATTCTTTTTCGTAAGTAAATATGTTCAACTAGAGTTTAACCTACGAAGATGTTCAACAAAGTGAAACTCAACCGCTTAAACCAAAAATATAACTATTTATACTTCTATTGTACGAGTTTACATGCTTGCTGAAAATAAATAATAATCAAGTAACGAAAGAAAGCACAACACAGAAATGGTCCGACTTAAACCTTTTTAATGACATAAATTAAATAAAATTAATGAAAACGAAATAATATTTGAAAAAAGTTACTCAAGAGTAATAAACTAAAAATGACAAAATTAATATTACTCTTCATGAATCAGTGAAAATGTTTTCATACAAGACCCTAATTTCGTCAAACTGAAAAATCTAATAATAACTTTGTAAATTTCAAATTAGTGCTAAATCTTATCATTTTATCCGGAAAAATTTTATCCGAAATTCGAAAGTATGCTATTTAACGAATTTAAACATTGCATTTATCAACTTGACACTGAATAATAACATTAAAATTGAAAAGTATATGATGATACGATTTTTAAAAATGTACTTTTCGTACTAGTTGCAATATGGTAGTACTACTAATAAATTAAAAACTAATAGTTTCTGGGAATACTGCATTTCAGATTCGGAAATTTTAGTTTTGCTTATAAGATTGTAACATTAAAAATATAAGTAATAATAGATACATTATTTATGATTAAAATGGGCAAAAACACTTAAAGCAATCGCACTTATCAATCTAGCTAAGAAAGAAAAATCTATAAACAAGCATTACAAATCAGTTAACAGGAAAAAAAACTTCAAAAATAAAGATTATTTGATGAAATATTATTAAATACTTAAAATATGGTTAAAGAACCTTTTTTTTTTCTTCTATAACTTAGTGTATCTCTTTAAAAGATAGGGAAACAAAATTTTACAGTATTTAAGACATAATAATTACTTAAATTTTTCAACATTCCTTTTTAATTTTATCAAAACATTTCTTTCAAAGCATGTAACATATTTTTTTCCTTAAAAGTAATAGATTATGAATATCCGTTAAAGACTACTTGGTACTAAAGATAAAAATAAAAGAAATCGGGAGAAAGAAACACATTTCTACAACATTAATCTTTCTTACAAAAAAGTCTACTTTGTTGAGCAACAGCATCAATGGTATCCTCTGAATCTATTTGATTTAAAATGTCCTTCTCTACAGACATCAACATGGGAGCTTCTAAATTTTCTTGAGAAAGGGTTAGACAAAAAATCATGAGTGTAAAAAAGAAATGAATTAAGTTCAGGAGGGCCATGCACATCCTCATATCTTGGACAACAAGCATACGAATTGTACTCAGGGCAGGTTCTGTATACCGGAACAAACCCTTCTCTCTCTTCTTTTTTTTCTTCAAGTTTAAACTGCACAAGTTTTTTATTCTTCCAAATCCTTAAATTTCATACCAAAAAAAGGGGGGGGAGAGAAAAATGTTCTGCTGTCTTTGAGAAGTACATTAATAATCTTAGTTTATTATCTCCCTTCAAAAATTAATTACTCTTGAAAAAATAAACATAAAAAAATGTGTGTAACAATAATTGGATAAAATTGGTACAGTATTTAGGCTTTAAATTAAAATTAAGTACAGTAAAACCTGTAGAGTTGACCACCCTTGTAAGTTGACCACCTGTCTATGTTGACCTCTTTTGTCAGGAACGGAATTAGTCCTATCTTATATAATGAACGAAAACTTCTGTAACTTGACCACCTGTCTATCTTGACCACTAATGTACGCCAAATTTGGTTTGGAGCATTGTAAAAAAACCTTTGTAAGTTTATCACTTGTTGTTTTTTTAAACTTTCTTCAGTAAATTTTATTTTATTATTTATTAATTTATTATTATTGTATTATTATTTGATAGCTTTCTAAGAATGTTTTTAATGCTTTGATGACGGACTAGCAATTTACTAACTAAACAGCAGCATAAAGCTTATGCTGCTCTTTATTCTCCAAACTTGTTTTTACATTTGTTGTTCTATTTGAGATAGTTTTTTTGTACTTTGTTCAATAAAAATAGGTGTCAGTAGAAAAGTACTAAGTGTTTTCTTTCAGTTGCAATAGATTGTGGCAATTCTGGAATTGCGCTAAGGCCCGGATCTGTACATTTTGGGCCCTCTGCAACAAAATGGGTAGGGTATCTCCCTAGTGGCCCAGTGTCTATTTGTAAAAGTTAATAAGTCTCAATGCTAGTTTTTTTCCATCAATTTCTAGGGGCCGTCAGCCCCCTTGAGGAAGTGAGCCCCCCCTCCCCCCCCCCGCACTGCGGGTTTCGCAGATATAGGCTTGCTAAAGAGCCCTTCTGGCCTATTTCAAGTGTAAGGGATTAAGATATAGGACATTTTAATTTTGCCTTTATATGAACTGAGCGAGTCGAGCTGTGTTGCTCTTTGGGCTGTAAGTGTTACATAAAAAGGCTTCAAAAAGAAAGTTTTGAACTTGAAATTAATAAAAGAGTATGAAATATTAAAATGAATTCAAAAAGGAGAAAGCCAGAGAAAATTAGCTGCCACATATGAAATTTCTAAAACTACGGCGTCTAATATAGTTTAAAACAAGGAAAAAATAATAAAACTATTTGAATAGTATTTTTAATTATGGTTTCACTTTCAATAATGTTAAACAATGAAAGTTAGTTGAACAGAAAGAGTAATAAGGATGAATTCCTCGAAAAATGAATACATGGTACGAGAAATGACAAAAAATATTTAAAAAAAATCATTACTGCCCTTTATAAGTTGACCACCAAAGTACTGCACCGCGAGTGGTCAACTTACACAGGTTTCACTGTATGCAAAAAATACCTAATATCGATTTTACGTTCCTCTAAAATTTGCTTTTTTCAAGGAAAAAGGTAAGGGGGCGACGGATAAAAAAATGTTGGAAATCACTGTTTTAAATATTTATACTTGTTTGTACTTTTATAAATTTATCTTTGCTAAACGAAAATAGATGAATTGGACGGTGTTATACAAAAATGAGTTATCCAACAAAAATTTTCAAAAAAAATAATGAGTTATTCACATAGGTTGGCATATAAACTGATACACTACGGGGATAAAAAGACGAATTTCTATTAATATGCCATCTATGAAGTTCAGTTTAGAACTTAATTTACTCAAAAGTACTGCTTGGTGGGTTGACCCATTTTTTGTGTAACACCGTCAATTTGTTATAATTATAACTGACAGTTCAAGTTCTTATTATTTAAAGTGCTGATGACAAAAAAAAAATTAAAAAACACATGATGATTAAAAATATTAAACTTACCTAAAAAAAAATTCTTGTCACCCTTGAATTTAAAACACATGTAATCCCATTGAGCAGTCAACACGGTGTATAACAAATGACTCGTTTTTTTCCTCGGAGACAAAATTGTGGAGTTCTCAAAATTATCTAATTGGTTGAGAAAGTCGTGGATCTATCTATTGCAAAGTGCTGGGAAACAGAAAAAAAAAAAACGAAGGATGAAAAGGAAAAAAAAAAGCTTTTTAGCAGACGTTTTGCTCCTATATTCATTCTATTCTTAGGATGGCGCCTTTCTTCTTATTTCATTTGAAAAAAGGTTCAATGTAATCATTTCCCAGACTGTCTCAGATGGCCACAAAAAAGATCCCCACCCCCAATAAAACCCCTTTCCAGAATTCCAGGAAACATCAATCCCGAACAGATACGAGAGACACCCATGGACCCTGAAGGCTTCGCTTCGGACGAAGACCACCCAACAAAGACATTGTTTCGTTTTCCCTACGTAACAAGATACGGTAATAGTTAGGCAAGAACAGAGTAACGTCCTGAGAGTGACCGTTGGAAAAGGAGCGGCTGTCCTCCTCTCCCTGCGCTCCCCCCCCCCCCACCCAAAAAAGAGCAGTTCTGGCTGCAGCCCTCGACACAAGAACGGCCGGCCTAGCTAAAAACTTTTTTTTTTTAAATAAAATTGAGGAAAACTGCACGTACACATTGAATGCACAGAAAACGACCTGAGTTAAGGACGGCCCATGTGGAATTTTCCACATCTCACACGTGGCCAGTCCGCCCCTGATAAAGCGCCACCGCACACTGAAGGAACATCACATTTACAATTGCCCACTCAACGGAGCATGCGCACCAAGTTTGGCTTCCCTCACTTGCACCTAGCGCCATCTATTGGACTTTGTTTTAGACATTACCCGCTGGGCCACACGGTATGTTACATTATGAGTAATTTCCTTCATTAAAATAATGCTCTACGGTACAAGCAAATCAAATGAAATAACATTGAATGACCAAGTGTTTTATTTATTATTTTGAGCAAATATGTTGTCTATAAAAATACTTGTTGTCTATAATAACTAAAGAATTAAAATATAGCAATTTTCAGATTCTTGCACGGAGTTCGTACATTTAATCGATGGAATAGTTCCGGTACCTGATGTCAACATCAAAGCATCGAGCAGTTTCGCCCCTTCAACAGGACCTCAAGCCATTCGAATAGGTAGTTTAGTTGTCTTGATTTTTTAAAATGTACTTCTTTTAAATTAGGAAATACGAGCATTATTGAAAGTTATAAATCAGGTCTATTTTCTGATATTATACCATCAGGATGTACAACTTAGTCTATCAATGACATGAAAGCACTAGGATAAAGTAGCCCCTAATTCATCCTCGTGCTCAATTTCGTGCCCGTAAGTTCCTCTGGTCCGACACTAGGTGTCGCCACCGGTGATATTTTTATCGGTTGCCATGAAGCGTACTATTTATTTGACGTAAAATTTTAGTGGGTTAATAGTTTTGAATAACAGTTATTGCTTGCTGGTTTGTCCTAAAACTACCAATTGGTGTATGAAATGATTTATTTATTTACCAGTACCACACAGACAGCTGTATGTAAGCATGCATTACTTCATAAAGTAGTTATATCAATGCTTTCTGTTCAGTATTTCTGTTAAAAAATTGAGAAAGATACGACAAACTGAATAATTTTTAAAACAAAAACTGAAATTGAGTAAAACATGTAATGTACTGTGATACATTTTACTAATGATGAAAGATTTTTCAATTGAACCAATACCTACTTTTTAAGGATCTGATAAAGCCTGGACACCCATGGACTCCGACGGAAAGCAATTTATTGAAGTCAACTTGGGCGATATACGGACTGTTTACGGTGTGGTTACGAAAGGGAGTGAATATTTGAAAGAGTGGGTGACGTCATATCAGATTCTTTACAGCGACGATGGACACACATACTCATACTACCAAGATGATCAAGATGTCAATAAGGTAATCTTTTTCATAGAACATTTCAAAAATACTTTAACAGCGATTAAGCTTCTCAGTTAAGGCACTTTATAATTGTTAAACATTATCTGATATAATGTCAGCTGGCTCCCAATTGTGAAGGAAAAAAGTTGAATTTACTGAAAAGATTCAGTAACGGAACTCTTTATTACTTTTGTTCTAGAACTACGAAGAAAGAGATTAAAACAGTATCTTTGTGCAGAAAATATAAATGATAGAAGAAGCATTTATATTTTCAAAATGTGTGTGTATATTACACATTTGGAAAACTATCAGAAGGAGCTTGGGGAAATGCTCAGTAAATTGCGTAAAATCTTCTTCATATGGATGAAAAAATAAGCATTTTTTTGTCACATTATTTGGTAACAATAAACTAAACGTAGCTGCAAATTTTAGTTTTCACACACAATCGTTTAACACATTTTGCACATTCGCAGATGCATATACACACACATTCACACAAATGCTGACGTAGCTCTTTCTTGAAGCATTAAGGAAAAGGGTTGGAAAAAGTGCCTTGAACTTTTTTATACCCATCAATGAGTTATGTACACAGACGCAATCTAACACTATCATGTTATTTTTATTCAAATTTCTTTTTTGTATTGTTTATCATGCTATTTATTCATTTATTTTTTGTTGTTATGCACTCATTTTCTGTTGCAGGAAGTATTTTAAATGTTTGAAGCATTACAGAAACGTTTTGGCAAAATATTACCATGTTCAAAAAAGAATCGTTTGTTTTCATGTGCAAAATGGTGTTCTTTTTTTTTGGGGGGGGGGGGGGGGGCTTTTTTGGCGAAATGAAAAAAGTTATTGTAAAACTCTAAATTCAAATGTATGACAGTGGTAAGTAGGATGCTTTACAATGCGTGATTCAGGACTTCATATTCAGACTTTGGGTCTAAAAACAACTTTCCTTTCATGTATCTCAAAAACTTCAAAAAGCGGAAGAAGCACGTTTTTTGCATTTTATTCAATATTTATTTTTAAAAGGAATCTCAAGCGGAAACGGGGTCAAAAACTGAGAACAGTTTTTGTGTCACAAGTGCTATTCGTTAAATGTATAAAATACATGGAAAAGTTTCCTCTTGAACATGGAATAATCAAAGCAATTGTTTAAATTTATTCTTTGAAGTGTAAAAAAAAATAATAATAATAAAAAGAACTGCAGCTACACTGCTACGCGAATTACTCCAGTATTTTCTATCATAAGTTTAAAAGTTTTGACTATGTTTCTTTTCGTTCTGTTTAATATAAATAACAGTATAGTCCGACTGTAAACAAATGACCCTTGTCAATCGTTTGAGAAAACGAGTCTAATGTGCCATTCCGAGTTCAGCTACATTTTGGCGATATGAAAAAAAAATGCATTCTTAGTAAATTTCCGTTATGTTATTATTTAGGCCTGAAACATTTAAGTTGCGCCAATAACTGCATTCAGTTGGAGAAAATGTAATACATAACAAGCTTTGCATTCTTTATTGCAACTCTACTCCAGCCAATTTTTAATTCAAATTAATTATAGAAGGCATTGTTGTCTCTGAACAATGGCTGCTGAAAGAAGTAAAACCAAAATCCGCCTACTTACTTGGAATATGATCTGTTCAATAAGCAACTGCCTTGACCGTCCAAAAGTGAAATTTAGTACTTCTTTGGCTGATTTCTTAAATTACAAGGCTTGCTTACATTACAAGCTCCAGAACCAATACTACATTGCGAGTTCCGTTCGTTAATTTTCCTTTGCGTATATTCCCTTCATGAAAACTTCATGGACACGTCTGAAATAAGACGGAGTCAAGGGCCAACTAAAGACAGTTGGAATATATTAGTTTTATTGCTGATTTTTATTGCGCGATATCTCTGTCAATATTTTTTACTGTCAATAAAACTATAACCCAAATAACATGTAATGTGCTGATGTTATAATTTTTTGCAAAAAGCTATTGTTTGGACAAACAATTGGAGAACAATAATTATTCACCTCTGCGTTCTTTTCCCTTCTTTACTTAAAAATGTAAAAATGCGGAAAAGAGAGGCAGAGGCGTTCAGATTAAGCCGACCTCTCTTGTTCTTTTCGTAATGCGAACTACTGTCTGCTGAAAAGAATCATTTTCCTAAGTAACTGCTACAAAAAGCAGTTAAAGTTGTGTTTAGTATCTGTCAGCTATTCAAATTATGTGTGGAAGATTTTGAAAATTTGAGTAACATTTTTTGTTTGATTTTGAGTTTATAACGATCCTATTTTATATCAAAAATATTTTACGTATGAATCCTTGTGTAATCATCCGTATTACGTCTGAATACGTCATATTTACGTATGAATTAAGAAAATAAACGATTTCATATACTATTTAGTATTATGTTTTACCTTAGTAATGAGTATGACGTTCTGCATTACATCCGTAGATTTTATGTGGAAAAATGACGGCTTTACCTCACAAGTAGGGTAAAACTATCACGAGGGCCGTATTAGGTAGATCTTTCGCAAAACTTTCATCTATATTGAAGTAATTAATGTAAAACTGTTTCTGATGTGATTATGGCTGCAGAGCGCAAATTAAAAGACTTTGAACTCAGAGCGGTAGTTAAAGATAAAAGCATGGGATATTCTAATTTTGTGATCGTGTTTGATATCCGCAGTGTAAAAAGTGTGTCAAGAATACCTAACTTAAAACAGATCATTCCACATGTACCGTTTACAGTTCTGTCTTTTGTACATGATAATAAAGACCAGTTATGTGTGTGAAGCATTGTCAGTGTTGACAGACAAGCAATAATGCATGAAATAGCTCCCAAAAACTAATGTGGGCGTTAATCGGCTATGGCAGTAGAAAACCGGCTCAAGTGTCTTAACTAACAGCACGGTATTCCCTTGAGCACCATTCCTAGACCCGTGAACATATGTTGAACCTAAACGACTAGAAAAGCATGTCTTGGTCAGATTAGTCAAGGCTTCAGTTAGTAAGAGCTGACTGAAAGGTCTGAGAGTGACGTAGGGACCTCAAAGCCATCGATCCAAGTTGTCAATAAGGCGATGTGACAGCTGATATGTCAACTATCAGCATGGCATTGCCTTGAGCACCATTCCTAGACCTGTAAACATACGTTGAACCTAAATGACTAGAAAACCATGTCTTGTTCAGATCTGTCAAGGCTTCAGTTAGTAAGAGCTGACTGAAAGGTCTCAGAATGACGTAGGGACCACAAAGCCATGGATCCACGTTGTCAATAAGGCAATGTGACAGCTGATGTTGGCTCTACACTGTTAAAACTACAGGATGCATTCGGCACCTTTCAGGGGAGAAACACCTGTTCACCAGCGGCACCCAACGCGAAGCCGAAATGGCACCTCTAAATAGGATGAAAAACAGGCACCTTTTAAAAAAACTGCAGCTGGAGTGAAAAAAAGGAACCTTCGGAGAGAGAAATGGCACCTTTACTATAGATCCTTCTCCCCCCTCCACCGTATTGCGTGCGTTTTTGAATACAGTTGTGCATTTATTTATTTTTTTTAATAGTTTTTTTTTTTTCATGATATTCTACGTTTTGGACATTTTTCACATTGAACTTGGTTCTGGAAATGATTAAAACTTGTAATTACAGCATTTGATAATATTTCAGAGTTTTCAACATAGTTAAGAAGTGCTCATTGCTGTAATTCATCTGATCGAGCTCTAACTCAGTGTTTCTCAACCTCTTTTGACCCAAGGGCGCGGTAAAAACAAATGAAAAAATTTGCGGACCAGTGAAAAATTCATGAAATAAATAACATGAATAATAACTCTTGGGCCGGCAAAAACATGTGAAAAATTCTGCGTTCTGATGAGTTTTTTTTTTTTACAAAAAGTAATGTTAAAAATTAATAAAACAATAAATATCTATCCCTTTACTTGGTATCAAAGATCTATCACAAATATGTTATAATTTAAAGAAGAATATTCATTTAAATAACGTGAGAAATTATACATTTACAAAACATGACCCATACCGAAAATGAAGTATAGCTGTACTTATGGATTATTTACATGAAGAGCCAAAAATATTCTGGGATATTACAGTTATGGAAAAACAAAATCGTTTCATAAACGTTAATCAAGAGTAACAAAATAAAATGCACATAAAGTTTTTCGACGGTTAAAAACCAAAAGAAATTTCTAACGCTATCTAGAAATTAACCGCTAACAGGAAATGATTCAAAGACTTGAATGAAGCAAAAAAAAAGAGCTAGACTAAGAGAGATTTTTTTTTTTTCGCTAGCCTATTCTGTTATAATCTACGAAGCTCAAGAATCATTTTTATTAACTTTCTCACATGTTGATTATTGATAATCTTATTGCCGGTGTTTTTTTTTTTTTTTTGGTGATTAAATGTTGCTAATCGAATATTCAAGAAAATATTCATGGATATTTTTAGTAGCGATTTGAATGATGGAAATTTCACTATAGTAACTGTAAACTGAAACTAAAGGACAGTAACGATAACTGAAAAGCAATAAATGCACTTTTAAACACTTTTAACTACGTTTGAAAGCCCTAAAATCGACAACTGATCAAAAGCTGTACTTACGTGTAATTTTGGGTAATTAATCCTTTAAAAGTTGTGTTTTGATCCAAATAGTGTACTTCATTCAATGTGAAAGACACATAGATGCAACCATCATTTGTCCGCCATATTAAAGCAGTTGAATGTATGTCCAAGGCAAAAGCGCATGCACAGTAAGTCTTTCTGCGATTGCATGCTGTTTTGGCTCCTCTACTCTATTTCCTGGCGAGCATGTCACCTTCATGCACCACGGTTTTCCTCAGAGGGAATATATTCACTCGTCTGGAACCCCTGGTTATAGCAATGTATAATAGCATTGGCAGAAGAATTCGGAATCATACAGAGCATTTAGCCTCAGTGCGTAAAATTTGTCGTTTCCTAACACTCTAATTACTACGCAAAAATTCACCACTCTGAGTAAATGTCTTCCATTCTGGAAAGACCCTTTAATTTTAGCTTCCAATGCTACCAGGCCACTACTGATTGTGCTTCGTTTTCGTTAAGGGTAATCTCAGGGAATGATTTGGCCACCTTGATCATCCGACATGAATCACAGTGAAATTTTATTGGACAATATCAAAAGTCGGTTCGTGCTCAAAATCTGGTTTTGGCTTCGCTTGCGCAATAACCGACGTTTATAGAGGCTGCCTTGTTCACAGTTGGATGTCTGCAGGTAACATCCACACTGTAAAAACGAAACAGAAACGTTCCTGAAAAATAATGGGCAGCTGATGTGCCCAATTTCTTCCAGTAACATATCTTGGAAAAACCAGGAACGCTTTCCGCTAAAAATCAGTAACCTTTCTGAAATTAACCTTGAAACTTTATAAAGACTTGCGAAATCTGCCCAGTTAAAGCCAGTCATGTCACTAGAACCTTCTGGAAAAATTAAGTAGGTTTAGTGTAATTGATTAGAACCTTCCTAATTTACCAAGAAGGCTCCATAAAAACCAGAGCGACCACGGCCAAAGCTATGCAAGAAGGAATCAAGCGTATCTCTTACCTGCAATTCCTGCCTTGCAAAGCTGTAGCAATCCATCGACATTTTCACTCTCATTGGGAGCTTAGTCAATCTGAACAGGCCGTAAGAAACCTTAGGCTGATACACTTAATAAACACGCTCATTCAATCTTAAAACTGGCTGCTAAAAATATTTTCCACAACAGTGAAAAGTCTGCACCCGTGTAACGTGTAGCGATTCAGGAAGCTTTTTTATGATGATACTTGTTTTTACAGGGAAATAGGTGAAAACGTGTGAAATCCCGAGACGTTCCACGGAAATAACCAGTAACGTTTCGGAATTTTTTTACAGTGCAACGTCTCGTTGAATCCAACCACATCAAGTTGTAGTTTTTGACTAGGAAAGAAAAGGTTCGACACGATATGCTATGAAATCTCCCACGATTTTTGTCGCCACAGTGTAAAATTTAGTTTATGCACCACAAAAAGAGATGCTTTGAACAATTAAAATATCAGCAAGGAAGATAAACTTATCATGCAAAACATGAGAAGATATGGATGAATATTAGAAATTTGAAAAATTAGGCACAGAAATTAATGCATAATTTTGTAATTGCTGTTCATTAATGTGACCTAGTTTCCTCATGTAGTTTTTTTTAAATAAGTAATAATGATTAATAAATTTGAATAACTTGAGACTGAAAAAAAAGTTCGTTTTATTAACTTGTCCGTGACAGCTATGTTACACTTATGGAACTCATGCATAAATATACATTATTAAACCCTTCCTTAACTATTTTGCTCTAATAATGAAAATTCTCATTTAGGTGTTCAGTGGAAACTTTGATGGCTCTAGTGAAGTCAAGCACGTCTTTAGTAAGCCATTTGAAACAAAATACGTTCGCTTAGAACCTTTGTCGTGGGAAGAAAAAATCGCTTTGCGAATGGATTTGTTGGGATGTGCAGAAGGTAAAGCAAATTGAAAATATTTTTATTTTAAAGCCTATTCCATATTAATGCATGCAGAAGCAGAAAACAAATCTTATCTTCATAGTCTCGGAAGGCATAGAATTTAACAAACGCTTACACACAAAAAAATTAAAAAAAAATTAAGTAACTGGAATATTTTTATGTTTCCCCCCAAAAAAATCCTTGCCCAAAATACAACCCGCTGAAGATGGCAACCTGGGCGCCATTTCTCGCTTGCAATTTTCTGTAAGATTTTCAAGTTGCTTCATCTCCAAAAAAGTGCACGACATTTTGTTGTGGTTCTTTTTATGTGAAAAAAATCCTTTTTTCTTTAATGTGATGTGCACTATTTGGAAATATAAGTTTTGTTTTTGACACAGCCTTTCGAAAAAATATTCTTAAATGTATTTTAGATTTTTTTTTCCTAATGAGGTAATTTTAAAATTTTTGATTTTTTTTCCTTGAGCTTTTGACCAGTGTTACTAAGTACTACATTCCACTGAGGAGCTCCCAGTTTTGAGCGGTATTTGAGAAAATGGGAGGAGGAGGTTCAGGAACTGTGTATGTTAAGGTAGACTGGGAAATTCAAATTTTTGTTTATTAGCAAGTGGCCAGCAGATACTTGTAATTTATTCATAGCCCCATTTTCATTTTTAGTTACCGCTTTGTCCAGAAATGTTATTATTTATGAAAACAAGAGCGTAGTCTTTAAGATCGGGAGGCAGATTTGCCTCCGAAACTTTTTTTCCGCGTGAAGCCTTTCAGCGTAGTGCCAAAATATTCGTTTAGCGTAGCGCTTTCTTATTAGGTAGTAAGTTCATGTATAGAGAAAAAAAAGAGACACCCTTTTTCATTTCAGCTTCTTTAAAATGATTACTACCATACAAACCTTCAATTGCTTGATGAATTCAGGAAAATTATATTCCTTTAAGAATTAAAATATTTCAATGCATTGAAAAAAAAATCAACATTTGATTTTTTTAACACTTTTGTATTAAATTTATTTGTGTAAAAGATCAATTTTGATTTAAGCAGTTGTAAAAATAAGCAAAGATTTTGAATTATTCATTATAGAATCATAACGCATTTTCATTTTTACCTGACTTATATCAAACCATCTAGAAAATGAGAATTAAAGGTTAATTCTGTTTATTATTAGATCTGGTTTTGAACGATCTTTAAAACGGTCGAATTGTACTTACAAGAATCATTGAACAATGCTGTGTATAACCTGCTAAATACTGTAATAATCCCATAAAAACATTGTTTTAAAAAGTAGATTGTATTAAGACGCAGATTCAAGAAATTCCCAATTTCAGATAATGTAAGCATACTTCATTAATTTATCTCGCATCGCGTATGTACGGCTGAAAAGGAAACATTTTTCCACCAGAATAAGTATATTATAATTCCTTCACAAATATTTTACTAGCATTAAAAAATAATTGCTCTAAATAGTTTCTCTCGTTTTATATGCTTATGACCTGCTTAGCTACGAATTACAGCTAATTTTCATTTTTTTTTTTTTTTTGCAATACAACACACAAAAAAATGCATACACACTTCAAGGAATGAAAAATATTACTTACGTATGAATCATTTAAATACTGATCACATATATGTTTTACAACTTTTAACCGCCAACGGTCAACAGTTTGAACATTCAAAGAAACCATGTGCTAAACTGAAGGTTGTACTACATGTATGATCAGTATTTAAATGTAAAATAAACACATAAGTAATAACTTTCGTTTTTTCAAGTGTGTAAAAAGTTTTCTGCAGGACTCTGTAGTTTTTCATTTTTGAGATGAAAATATAAATCAAATAAAATGAGAAAATGTACTTTTTTTCAGCTATAAGTAGCAGAAACGAATCATCATTTGAACCATGGAGCTTCGAGGAAGGTATTTTTTTCAATTTTTAACAAAACCTGAATATTAGAATAAATGCATTTTTACCTGGTACACTAACTGTGATACTTCAACTGTACTGTGACTATTGAAAACAATTGGACCTATTTTTTAAAATGATTAATCGTATTTCTAAACATTTTAAGTGATCAGTTTAACAGTCAGTCGCGTTCAACTTTACGAAAAGAAAACTAAGGATATATATTAACGTATCAATATATTGCATTTGATAAGTCACAGCAGTGTCATCCCGCATTTGATGTTGCCTGATTTTATGTGTTTCTATTTCCTATAAATAGGAACACTTGTAAGTCTGTAGCAGAAAGTAGACACGATATTTTCTTTGATATAACCTCCGAAACGTATGCTATGCTCGTTACACACAGTCGAACTCGTTTACAACGCATACAAAAGGACCACGATATTTGCTCGTTATAACCGAGTGCTCGTAATAAACGGGTTCGCAAAAAACTCCTAAGAATTAGGACATACTTGTTTTGTTTTTCTAATTTCAGTACAGTACCAAAAAAGATGGTTATTTTGCTCTGAAATGTCTTATTGTGTCTTTCTTGTGTTTTTGTGTTCGAAGAGTGCTCATTGCCCCAAAATCACGGTCATTTGCAACCCTGGTTTTGAAAACTATTTCTACAGATCAAAACCTAAAATGTATGTTTAGGTTTCCTTCTCTTAAAGTTCTTCCCATTTGTCGTTATCTTCGTTGTTTTCTACCTTTTTCTTCGTCAGAATTATCTTGAATTTGAGTTACAATATCCACGGAAGATGCAGAGCTCTATCAAATTCTTTATTTTATTCATTTAATATGAAGCAATTCTTCAAAAAAAGAGAGAGAGAGAGAGAGATTATTTATTGATAAAAATACTAATGAATAAATAATTCATTTAAATTTTATTTTCTGTACATATGTTTTCTGTATTATATGTTATGCTCTTCCCCAGAAACAACATTCAGGAATGATACTGTAGGAAAAGATCATCGACTGATACAGCACAAAAATCAGAAACCTTTATCCTTGAGTTACAATTTCCTTGTTTTCAGGGTTTATAACTTATCACTAACTTTCAGTTGATTTCATAATGCTAAAGGATTTTTTTGAGCAATCACGATTGCTTATTGTTCTCATTTGACCGTCTTTGATGTTCCGTGCCTTTTTCAACCACCACCGCCACCTGCTGGCGCGGCTCCGTCCTCCGGTAGCCGCTCCTGGTCGGTGGCGTCCATGTCCTAGACACACGCACGCTCATGCACATACGCACTCACACACATACACACACGCCAACGTGCATACACACAGGTCTACGCACACACAAAAGCCTACACATACACAACTAATACACACGTCTCCGTTCAACAGGAGGGTAGACTTGGAGGGACAAGAGCCGTGTCTAGAAACAATTGAGTAGAGTAGTAACCAATGAGTAGGGTCCTGTCGCAACTCGTGATTGCGAAAAACATAATTTGAATTCAAAATTTAAGAATTCAAATTAATTTTTTTTAATTTTTTCTTTTTTTTTTTTTTTTTTTTTTTTTTTGTTTTAAGGAAAAGCTGAGCTGAAAGTCAATAGAAATTTTATGAATCAAAAAATATTGCTCGCTTTAAGCAGGGTTTGCTCGTTAAAAGCGAGTTATGCTCCTATAGACTTAACATTGTATCAACCAAATCTTTCTGATTTCCTCGCTAAATCCCAGTTTTTGCTAAATCATAGCTCGTTATTAGCAAATTCGACTGTGTAATCATATTACCATCCATCGTGAAAATGATACGTTTGCAATGAAACGTAATACCCTAAATCTGTTCATCAACATGAAGTTGTTTTAGTCATTGTATTTTTATAGAAATGGCAATACATATTTTTATGGTCTTGTTTTGTTATTGCATTTGGGCTGCTAGACATGCTTTTATTTCCGAAAAATTGAACTAAAGGTTCATAATGTCTAATTTATCTTTTATCGTATTCTCCTGACACACTAGCTCAGTCAGAAAACCTTCTGGACGGTTTTTGATTTTAAAATACCTTTTTTTGGGGGGGGTAATCAAAAATATCTTCTGGAGGGGATTGGCTTGATTAAAATTAGTTTCTGGAGGGGTTTTTTTTTTTTTTTTTGATCAAAAGCCTTTTTCTATGCATAAACTACTGTATTGGAATTCGCATTTATATTAAAACCAATGGCTCTGGAGGTTGCCCTTTCGCGACTCCACTGCGTTCTGAGCAAAAAAAGATCCCTCACTGCTTTATAAACTGAACCAGAGTGGTAAAAAGGGGTCTCTAGCATCGTGTTTGTTGTCGCATTTTGGTAGTTTAACAAAAATAATTGAGTTAACTATCTTTGAGTAGTACACACACAGCCCGGAAAATTTTTCATTCCTAAAAAAAGTAAAAAATAGAGGTAAAACAAATCTTTTTTTTTTTTTTTTCAAATTCGATGTAATTTAAAGGCAGTTAGGTGCCTATTGAGATAAACTATGGCACAATAACTGCAGAAATGTCAGTTTAAATTTGTCATATTTAAAGAAACTTTAAGTCAAATGAGATGATTATCGATAAGTTCAGCGTTTTTCCCTTTTTAAGGATTCGGCACCAAACAAGGCTGCGAAAATTAGCTGCGAAGATATGAAGTGATAAGAAATTTACATAATTTTAAAATCTGCTGCACCCAAGTGATGCTAGAGACAAATTTATTCTTGATTGGAATGGCTATGAAAAGTTTAAAATTCGACGATTTTTTATCATTTATATCCTCTTTTAAGTATGCTCCACAACAACTGCATGTGATTAATAAATTGGTTTCCTTCTATTATTTCAGAACGATCAGGTCACGACATCAAACGGCCTCCTCGTCCTATAGGTAAATATCCAAGGATTTCAGTCATCGATTATTATATTTATATAACTGCTTTACTTAGGAATATCCAACCTCTAAAACTGAAAACCCAATTTTTTTAATAAACCGCACATGTTTTTCGCCTACAGTTTTTATTTAATTTTCTCATAAAACTAAAATGTAAGTAAAAGTTCATCATCCTTGTTAACACTGATAAGATAAAACTTAAATCTAAATTTTAATGACTTATTTTTATCCAAATTAACTGTGTATGTCTATAAAAGATTTAGTTTTTGTCGGTAGAAATCACAAAAAATTCAAAAATAGGTGTTTTTTCAAACTTTATATTTTTTGAAACTGACAAACAATTCCATCACCTCATTGGAAGGTCTAGAACAGATCGAGTAAGAAAAATTGCTGTTAATTCGTTTTATGAGGTCAGGCGAGGAAGCATTCTTTAAGCTTCTTCATTCATCATACTGTGGGAGGATTACGTTTAGCCAAAAGCTTATTCAGGAAAACATTGTTCTTAAAATATCCGAACAGCAAATTGACCTAAAATGATTCTTTATTCGCAATTCTCATAGAGTAAAGAAATTACATAGAGATGCCCCAAAATACTAAGAAATTTAAATTGAAAAATGCACCGATGTATCCTAAGATCCTTAGCTTGTCGCTAAGTTTATTGAGATACATTTTGATTCAAAACATTTCATTACTGAATCTAAAGTTCATTTAAACTTATATATTTTTGCTAGTTTATGAAGCACGTTTTTGAAGTTGCATTTAAACATAAATTTAAAATGCAAAGTAATCGGTCAGCTACTTTATTCGATCTGTTCGAGAGGATAGGTGATAACCGTTCTTGCGAAGTGATTACGCTATCATAACTCCGCTCATCATCGCACCGATGTTTCCCATAATTCCGGCTTCAATTGCATCTTCTTTTTACCATAGTTTTACCTCTACGTAATTTCTTTACTCTATGGAAATTCTTGAGTTTGGCTATGACATCTTGAGGTGATTTAAGAAACTAGCTTAAAAGAACTAAAACATTGCAATTCGGCACGGACAAGGCAGCTATCTGCTTCTCCGAGGTGTAACTGGGTGTTTTTTACCTCTTTCATCAGTCATTGGCCAGAGACTGCAGCATTTCCTATAGCTTATTTGAATTGCGAGTCGTCAGCATGATTTAACAATTAGAACTTGATTTCTAGTTGAAACTAAACTAACAATTTTCTCCGTTCGATTTAAGCCCTACTGACTAAATGCTTTTAGCAAATTTATATGCGTCGTGGTAGAGGTGAATGTAGGCACTCGTATCTATTTTATAACAAAGTTTAAGGTTTCTGAACTTGATTTTACTTTGCAAGACTATTTCATGCGCGTCCGTTTGCTATGTAAACCTACACGGTATGATGGATGAGTAAGAGTTGGTACACTAATTGATAAGCAAAAGAGGGGAAGATCTCACAATGATTTTTTTAGTAGATTTGTGGTTATGTTTTAGATTCTTTCACACTAACAACAGCCAAGCGATTACTGCTAAACAAATCCCCGATGATATGGAGAGCTGCACACAGTGGACGCCGATTAATTGAATCAATGATTAATTGAATCAACTGCTTTAATGAATCAAATTGTCAAAAACAAAATATTATCCATGCAGTTTTTTTTTTTTTTAAATTAGCCGCTTTATGTAATCAAAACTGTTTAGAGCAACACATGATTCATAGAAGCGGCGGCCACTGTATCAGCTATTCTAATGATTTTCGCTCAATGTCAGCTAAGATTGAGTGATGCCTTTAAAAGGAATTTTCTAGCAAAAATGTTAAAAAGCGCTTATGATCTGTATCTTGAACTATATGTGGTTATTACGAAAGTAAACTTTTTCTTCTTCTATCTTTGGTAGTTTTTAGTAGGGGATAAATTGCAAAGGATTTACTGGTCTTTTTTTTCCCAAATATTTTTTTTCTCCCGGTCATTTCTGAGTGAGTTTGCTACTAAGCTCTAAAAACTGATTACTTCCGTCTAATGCTTTGCACACCTTATAAACATTTTATTTGATGATTTTTTTCATCGTACTTGAATTCAAAGTTCTTAAAGTCTTCTTTAATTTGAACTCTGTAGTTCTCAATGAATATGACCGCCAGTTATCTCTTTGTAATAACTTTGTAACTGATACAAGAAACTCGTACCATCTTCATATTTAAATGCATTACATGACCTTCATCAAAGTGTTATATTATCAAACCTTGCTTTTGCACTTCTTTCTATTAAAAATTCCTAAGTTTCTGTCTATTACAAAACACTGTAGCTGAACTGAGATTTTTCTTATTACAAATATTACGCTCATCTATTTTCTAACATCCTAACTTAAAAGATAATAATTTTCATCGGATTTTGCGAACGATTCTAAGACGTTGTTACAAAACCTAAACTCTAAGCAACGTTAAATCAAGCTGAATTGTCGTCTCTATCAAAACAGAAAATAATTTTTGTACTCCATTCAATCATTTTTAGTTTGCACAGATCCTATGGGATTAGAAAATGGATTAATACTCGACAGCCAAATTTCAGCATCCTCAAGTTACAGTCCAGCTTTTGCTCCCGATCAAATAAAACTTGGATCAGATTCAATCTGGGTAGCAGCTGTTGCTGACGAAAACCAATACATCCAGGTAAATTCACTATGGCTCAATCGTAAGACTTAAAATCCATATATCTTTGCAAGATAAAGGTAACCTAAAATCATTTTTACATACTTACAATATACAGGCTGTCCAAAAAATACTTGACGCATTTTAAAAATTTATAGAAAACTAACAAATTGTCGAATGAATATACTCCATAATACTTCACAGGTTCAAAACAATTTCCGACATCGCAGAAAAAATGCAAAAAAAAAAAAACTATGTCATGCAAGGTATTTAACCGTTTTGTTAAACGAAAAACAATACCTTTCATTACCAGAGCTATATGTGTACCACTTGTGGACATAGAATAAACGTGAGTACCGTTTAGATTACCTGGTTAGATGTAGTTTGAGCAAAATACGATGCACATATTGAGCTGTAGTATTGAAAGGTACTGCTTTCCGTTTGATATAATGATTAAACACCTCTCATGAAGTTTGTCTTTCTTACCGTTACAATACAGCGATTAGTTATAATTACACTTTTCTCCTTCCCCCGCCTTATTTTACGATGTCATAAAAAAATCTTGATCCTTTGAAGTGTTACAGTGCAAACTGCATATTCATACGAGAATTTGATGCTTTTTAGTGAATTTTTGAAATGCGTCAAGAACTTTTCGGACATCCTGTTCGTTTAAGAAGATGAAACCTCTTTAAACTGATATCCTCTTAAACCATACCACCTTAAGTCGACTTATGTTATTTTTCCCCTGTAGTGCAGAGTTACCACACTTTAACGTACCAGTATAAATATTATTAATTTCTTACGTTATAATGTAAATAATGTAAAAGAAAATACATTAACGTTTGAAGTAAAAAGAACTCGTTATGTATTAGTTAATGAAATTTTCTGTGTAAATGATCGTCAATAAATCCTAAAACTCTTTTCAAGAAACATTAATTTTGAAAATTATTCTCGGTCATTTTTCTGCGATTAATAAAGGATTGTGCACTGCTTTTTAATAGATTGTAACCTGAGCATGAGATTGTGATTTTACAATTTTCTTCTTTTGATTTTAAATTGTTAAAAAAATTTTATAAATCAAAAAAGTGCACAACTTTTCTTTCCCTGTCATCTTCTATTTCATCGTTAGAATTTTTTATATTTTATGATATTGACGAATATTGGAATCTTAATTTTTCTTGACTATTCTGCGCTTCCAAAAAAAAAAACCATCTGTCCTCTAAGAAATTGCCAAAGAGGTTGACATTTTTTGAAAAATCCTTGACTCAAGGAGTTATTGCACGTTTTGAAAACGAAACCAAGCTTTATCCCTGCTTGAGATTTTTATTTTCAGAAGAACATTTGTTATAAAACTCGTAAGCCCGGCGCTGCAGGTACCATGCCTGGGATCAGTTCCTATGGCGCCAAGAGCCCTGAAAGAGCATTTATCCTTTACTGAACCGAAATTACAAAAACAGCTGAAATAATCTTTCATGAATTTGCGCATGAGCCGTGACATTAAAGGTCACAAAAAAAAATATTTATTTGAAATTGATATTTTACAAGATAGTAATTTAAAGGCCAAATCTGTGAAATTCGATCCCCATTGGTCACTACGCAATTCCCGTTACTATAGAAAACTTAAAATTTCTTTTTTTAGATAAAGCTTACGATGCTGCAATGTTTTGTTAAAACGTGCAGAACAAATTGTACGATTTTGTATTTAAAACGACTTTCGATTTCATTCATACCAAGTTGTACTCAATTTTAGGAATCTTTTAAAACTATTAATCATATCACAATTGAATCCAGTTTGAGTATTCTTGCTATTTGTATCTAGGATTGTTCAGCTTCCGGTAGTAGTAAGGAAAAAAAACTCACAAAGCTGTCTTCAGCGCACCATTCAGTCGGCTAAACCACGTGTGGTGTGAACTTCCGTCAAACTTCCGAAAAGTGAATTTCTATCAACACCTGCGATGACTTCTGGTACGGAGGTCAGCGCTAGCTAGCGGCAATCCAACGATGGTGATGTTATGGCAATGGAATCACACTCGCGTCCTGAATAACAAATGATAATAATTTTTAAAACAGCACTACCTAGCGGCCATCCAACGAAGGCGTTACTATGGCAACGGATCTAGTCAATTCAAATCCAATTGCTAATTGGTTAATTTCAAAGCTTAAATTTAGATATTAACCAATTGTTTAATTGTTCACTATTAATTTTTAATACCTTCGATAAGTGGTAGTAACCTCCATACCAACATTGACTAGTCCTCGCTTTGAGTTCATTTTTTCTGTATGTTAAAAGCGAGAAAGCTATAGTAGGTATTTAGTACTATGGAGGCGTTGGTTTGACACACGAAACATTACTATTTTGTTGCCATAATTCAGTTGTCATGGTTCAAAGCATGACATCTCTTCGAATAAGTGAAGTAATTTATGTGCTTGTTTTGAACCATAAGTTAGAGTTTTCAATTTACTCTCTTTTTTTTTCCTTTAATTCCCATTTTAGGTGGATTTCATCGATTCTCAAAATGTTTCTGGGATCCTAACAAAAGGAAGAGAAGACATTCCGCAATGGGTTACTGCATTTGCCGTCGGTTACAGTAACGATGGATTAAGATGGAGTAAAATTATGGACGACGACAATTCAATCCTGGTAAATAAATAATAAAAAAAAAACTCTACATTTAATATCTGCTTTAATCAGCCTGGTTTCCGAAGTAATTTCTTCAGCGTTCGCCAGACTCAAATAACCTGAATGGGCTTCGTGAGCCTTTAAAACGAAGGTTGTTTGCTTTCACAGGCATAAATATTAGTTGCATTTCTTACGTTGGCTTTACTTTGGATTTGAATAGAAACAACGTTTTCACATCTTTTATTCAAATAATATAATTCCAGTTCCCTTTTCGGCACTAAAACAAGCGAGGATATTTCTGTCGAATAATTTTTTTAACCTTTTTTTTAAGACAAATAATATGAATTTTGCCTGAATACAGCGATAAGGACAGAATATATTGTATTAGTACCAAGACAATTTGTTATTAACATTTCAAGCACAAATCACAGGTTATGTTTCATATAAATATTTTTAGCCATGTTCATAGTTTAAGGAAATAAATTAAAAAGGTGAGTATCTATCTAATCATAAACTTCAATTTAAAGATAATATGTCTACTTTTTACAAGAAAAACAGTTAAGTAGCAATTATTTGCAGGATTCGTAAGTATTTGCAGGATTCGCAAAGAAATTCTTAACATTCAAGTTTTTTCTTATAAAAAAAATGTTATTACTGTAATAAAACTTAATATATGTTCGTTTATTTTAAAAGCTTATGGTAATTAAACATTAAGAGCGCACAAATTTTGATGAAATTTGAATTAACATTAAAGAAGTTTCGTTTTACCGTTTGATTTGACTTTGCTATCGTCATATTTTTAACTCGTGTCATACAATAAAATTGGCGAAAATGTTCATGATTATTCTTAAAAAATAGTTAAATATGTCCTCTAAACTCAAGTTTTATACAAGAAAGGTTCATAAAGTGAATGTATCATTTTTATTGCAAGTTTATATTTACAAGAGTAAACTTCTTTTAAACACTTAGTGAAAATCGCTTTTGTTTACTTAATTTGAAGCAAAGCAGTTTTCAATCAGTAGACATTCAATTGGATGCTATGGACTGAATTATAATCATTAATCCAACAGTAGTGCAAAATTAGTGTAATGAAAAAGGAAATTGGAAGTGGAGTTACAAGTACATCCGAAAAAACCACCATATCAACATTTGATGTATTTATAAGATGAGAATCATTACCAATATGTTTAAGTATCTGGCAAAGTTCCTAAACGTTAATTCATGCTTGTGCGGAAGATGTATATATGTTGCTGTGAGAGCCTCAGATGTGGTAACTGTCGACACTTTAGCCGGTGAATATCAACATTTACATGATAAAAGCATCGACGAAAAACAATATAAAAGTAAAGTATATTCCCGGAAAATCAGCTGTGAAAGTTGAAAATTCTCTGATTTCGGTTATGCACAGTATTATATATTCAATAATGATTTAATTTAAGAAAACTGATTGCACGTCATTTACATTACTATCAGAAGTAATTAAAAATGCCATACGCTCGAATTTTACATTGCGTGTACTCCAGAAAAGATAGAAAATTATAGTAAGCATTTAGCTATAAATTTCTATACGCTTTGCCAAAATTAATTTTCTAGAAATAATAAGAAATCAATTTTCTGCAGGAATTTTCTGCGAATTATGATCAATACTCTTCTGTCACGAACATGTTTCCAGCAACGATTAGAACTCGTTTTCTGAGGCTTTTCCCGAGCAAGTGGAAGAACTGGATTAGTATGAAAATGGAAATTCTGGGCTGTTATCACCCAGAGCGTAAGTATTAACGTGATGCGTATTGGTTCATAAAATTTTAGAAAAACAGACGTTTAATCTAGAAATTGATAAGAGAAATTCTTCCTGAATATAAAATATAAATTACAACATTATGACACTTTATTTTTATGTTTTGCGATTAAAAACAAGATGTTATAAAATCAAGAACAATGTTTCAAATATTTAAGCATTTTTAACAAGAAGTTCTGCCTGAAACTAAACTAGCTTATTGTACGTTTTACCAACATTTATAGTCTAACACCTAATCTGCATCGTGGGAAGGTACAGGGCAGTAACTGCTTTTTTTTTTTTTTTTTTTTTTTTTTTGTCATTGATTGGGCATCAGCTTTATCAGACTAGCTTGCATTTTTGATTCCCGCTGGAAAAAATCGCGAAAAAAAAGTCGAATTCCAACGTTTCTGTATTGTTAGTAGTGAATCCAAAACGCATTTATTTAAATATCTGGAAAACACTTTTCTGCAGATACTGCCGTTAACCTGCCCACGGCAAAATTACTCTCTTTCTCTCTCTTTCTCTTTATCGGCTAAAACTGCAAATTATTTAAAATACACATTTTTAAATTTTAAAACCGTCTTTTTTATGTAAAAAGAAATCATTAAAAAAAAACGAAATCAATTATTTTTCTCCTACTATTACGCGTGATGTTACTGTAAATAAAACCGTTATAAGAAAGTCAATTTTCTTTACAAGGTCAAACTTAAAAGTTACCTTACGCAATTTCTTCTAACCAAGACTCTGTATTCTGCTGCCAAGAATTGCCAGTCTGTCCTAGTACTCGCAAAAATAGGACTGTATGCTTGCAGTATATGCCTGCGATTAGGTATCGCAGTAACATAGAAGGAAATTTAACCCTTAAATGCCTGATTTCAAAAAAAAACCATAAAATACGTTCTTTGTCTTTTAAACTTCAGTTTAAATAATGAGAAAAATACTTTAAATATCATAGATTAATTTAGATATGTTTTATGGTTAAACAACCACTTGGCAAAATCAGGGTTTTTCTTTAAAAAAAAAAAGCAATTTTCCTTCAAATGTCCTAAAACATTGGTAAAAATTCTAAATTTCTTATTGTTTAGGTAGTAGTAAAATTTATTCAACATAGAATTAGATATTTTCAAGCGTACTATACTTTAAATAAAAAAGTCCTACATTTGTCAATGCCGGAAAAAGATATCCGTTTTTGTTCTCCATCAGATTATTGCATTTATAAGTTTAAAACTAAATTAATCGCATCTTCAGTGAGTATTCTCTTGGTTATCGGTAACTACAGAGTTTCAGTTTGTTCTTACAGTATTTTAGAAGACTAAATTGGGTATGTTGCCAAATGGCAACATGATGTAGTCAGGGTTAAAGCTCTTTTGAGGAACTAATTTTGTTTTTGTTAACTAAAAAAAGATAAAAATAGTCCAAATTGTTAAATATAGATACATATACCTGTGTGTGTATTTCATTTCACGTATTTTGCTTGATACATTTTATGCAGCTTGCCGTGATCCAATGGGCCTTGAAAACGGATTAGTTACAGATCATCAGTTCTCAGCGTCATCTGAAAATTCAGAACTCTCTACTGCGGCAAATAGCCGCTTCTCGTTAGATTCAGCGTGGTCTCCGGAAAAAGATGACAAAAATTCTTTTCTGCAAGTAAGTGAAAATCAAGTCTAAAATATTTTTTTGAGAAATCGTGCAATAAAAATTAATTTACAATTACTTCAATAATCTGGCTTGTCGATATCGACGCAAGTGTGTCTTTCGTCACGTAGTTATAACTATTTCTCTATTTTCCATGGTATATCCACACTTTGCAACAAGTGCGATCTTTTAAACTTTTGTCCTTTCAGTTCTTGAAGTAGAAAACTTTTCTCTGACGTGCAGTTACCATCTTCTAAGATTTTTTGTCATTAAGAGACACAAAGCTTTTCATAACATGAAACTCCCAGAAGTAAAAGAAAGAACAAAAAGCAAAACAAAAATTAAACACATACAGAGAAATAATTTTAGAAATGCAAAAGCAGAATGTGGCATTAAAACATTAAAAGATTCAAACATAGATGAAATCTCTGAAAACAGGGAGATTTTATTATTCGAAACGTTGGTCACTTTAGAAAGAAGATATCGCCTATCGAAGTAATTTCATCCTTATAGCAAAAATTAATAACCTTGTATCAATACACAAGGTTCATTTTCCTCTATTAACAATAATGAACACTCTAATGAAATGTTCAATGAAAATAAATGGTTAGAAAGTGTGACAAATGTAAGACGCCTGCTTTTGATGAGTATTTTTGTTGAGAATTCAAATTCTTTCAATAAGAGGAAGCTTGCTTTTGAAGTATAAGGGTTTTAATTTGTGCTACACTGCAAAAACGATTCAGAACCGTTCCTGAAAAATAATGGGCAACTGATGTGCCTAATTTCGGTCAGTAACATATCTTGAAAAAGCCAGGAATGTTTCCCGCTAAAATTAGTAACCTTCATGAAATTATCCAGGAAGCCTCCTAAAAATTCAAAAATCTTCCCGTGTAAAGCCAATCGTGTCTCTGGAGTTTTAGAGTAAACTTAGTTAGGTGTAATTTAATAGCTTAGCACCTTCCTGATTTATCAAGAAACTTCCAAAAACAGTATTGGAAACACGGCCAAAGCTAAGACAAAACAGCAAGAAAGTATTAAGAAAGTTACTCTTTTGCAATTCTTGCGAAGCTACGCTGTCCATGAACTTATTCGCTCAATTTGTGGGAACTTAATCAGTTTGAAAGGGCCGCAATCGAACTGAAACCAATACACTTTCGAAATACGCTCAGTTAATCTTTAAACTAGGAGCTAAAAATATTTTTCACAACAGTGAGAAGTCAATTCAGGAAACTTTTTGACAGAGATACTTGATTTTTCCAGAAAGTGGATAAAAAACGATCAAATCCCGAAACGTTACACGGAAATAGTAACGTTTCGGAATTTTTTTACAATATAAAAGGTAAAAATTACTCTGATAAACAAAACCTTTTTTCTTGGTCGACAGCACCGTCGCTTGTATTTTGTGTTTCTCTTTGACCGAGATAACGAAATTGACAGGTCAAGAAGTCCAGCTGACTTTCACTGCAGGAAATGAAAGAACTGCAGATTAACAAACCGCTATAGGGGGCGCAAGGTGTAGAAACGTAATTGAAAAGACTAAACATATTTTTTTAAAAAATGAAATAGAACTTTAAACTGCTAAAAGAAAAACATTTGTTTGTTGCCACTTAAAGCATTTGCTTTTAATGTCTGAAATATGAGAGTCGAAGCGTACAATCTGAGCCATTACCTGACCCTCCTTATTTATTATTTAAATTAAATTATTAGTAAATAGGTAGTTAGTTTTATTATAATCGCTTATTAAGGCATAAGTAAAGACCTGTTACTCTGTTGTTTTTAAGATCGGACAGTACTTTTTATTAAAAATGACAGTTTTTGGAAGTTTTCTGAATAATCTCTGAAACAAATATTCACCGAAAATGTTTAATTTGCTCAATCTGTATTTCATTACTCAAACAACATTCGCTTCTGCGACTCTTTATTTTTTATGCTACAATGCTGGTGAATATTATGTAGGTACAAAAGTCCGCTTGAAAAAACCGAAATACTAAAGGCCTAACCAAACGAATAATTATGAATGAGGTAGTACAAAAAACTCCTAATTATCCGCTATCTTTCTTACTTTCAAAAAAAAAGCAATAGAAAAAAAATATGTTTCTTCGGCGATGATTAGCTGAATGTAGATAAATGCACACATTTTAACTTAACAAGTGCAAAATCTATTTTAACTCATTCCTATTTCGTTTTTCCTTCTCCCTTCCAAAGTTACCGAAATCTGAATTGCTGAAACCCGATTTTCAGATCTAAACTGCTTACTGCTTCAAATCTATGCTATTTATTTTAGTTTCACCTTAATTTTATTGCATTTTGAATCTACACAACTTAGTTCGTAAACGAATGACAGGACCCCAGTGTTGAAAAATTTCTTTTCCTCTTTCCTGTCCTTTTGGTGTAATGTAGTTCGATCTGTTGCAGTTAATCTTTTTGCTGTCTTTGCTGGCATATGTGTGTAATTCCGATTGCAATAATAAGCGATTTTTTTTTTTGTAGCGTTAACATACATTTTTTATACACACTTATCATTTTAGAGATAGTTAAATGTATGCGAACGCTATTATTCTTTTTAAGCCATTATATACTATCGCATCGTTTTTAGCTAATTTAGTACAATCCGCCTCAAAAGTTTAGACACTATGCCTTTTTTCACATTACGATCAAAAGTGTGTTTTTTTTATAGCGGAAATGCATCAAAATGAATGAAATATATCTGCTAATTTAGTTTTTGAATGATATTAATAAGGTAGAAACGTATTAATATCACTCCACTTATCTTATTAATATATGGAAACCACTATATAGGGTTTCATTTTAAAACTAAGAAAAATCGAAAGTCTCGCAAATATAGACACAACTCAGCTTTTATGCAAATTTTTTTGAAATTTGAAAGCGATGCTTCAAGTCACGTCACGTGTGACGTTAGGAAGAAGTGTGAGAGAGATAATTTAAATGCTTTCTTCTGTCACTTTTCGAAATGCCAAGAACTTCTCATTCAACGTTGAGTGAAGAACGCATCACATGGCAAATGAAAGCTCAGGGCTCGAATATAAGTGACATCTCAGCGAATTTGAGTAGGTCAAAGAGAAGCATTTATAGAATTCTTGCAAGTAAAGATAAAATGCAGCGGAAAAAACGATCTGGGAATCCTCGTTCAACAAATAAACGAGGTGACAGACGTATACTTCAAATGGTGTCTCGTGAGGGTCTCTCTTTGCGCAAGGTTGAAGTAATGTCTGGACTTCGAGTTTCAAAAAACACGACAAGTTTCAAAAGATAGGATCCACTGAAGAAATAGAAACAGCCCTCATCTTATTTTGAAAACGATAGTTAAGAGAGAAGGTGGTTTGGCAGATCGTCATAAAATCAAACGATTAGAATGGGCAAAAAAAACATATGTCATTCGGAAGTAAGTGGCTTTCTCTCATGTTTTCTGACGAGAAAAATTGGAATTTAGATCGCCCGGATGCATATAAACAACCTTTACTCAGCTAGGGACCTTGTAATGTTTTGGGGACTTCTGATTGGCCAGCAGACGAAGGTGCGTCGACCATGTTTTTTCCCTACATCCAGCGCACGTGAACAAATTTCGTTCCTCAGAAATTCTGAACTCACAAGTTTAAATGTTTTTGGTACCCCTCTTCCCTCGAATATTGTCTGGAAGATCTTGTTTTAAAATGAAACACTAATTAGATTTAGACAATGCAAAATAAGCATTAAAGGATATGGATGACATTTGTTCATGGTAGCCAATCAGCAGTCTTCAAATTTTTGCATGATCTCTAGCAAAGTAAAGGTTGTTTACATGCCGCCCGGATGGATGGGCTTATTATTGGCATGATTCGAGAAAAGAGCCAAGAATTTTTTTTCAGCAGGCAGCAAGATGGAAAATCTGTGACAGTCTGCGTCTTATTTGTGGTCAAAGATCAAACATCATTAGCGATTTAATGTGGAAAACAAACATCGATAAACTATCAGGAAACATTGAAAAACAATTTGTTGCCGTTTTATGTCATCGTAGGTGGTAGAGACTGCATATTTTAGCAAGATAACGCATCCATACATGCATCGCCTTCCACAAAAGCATGGTTCAATCGATAAAACCTTTTTGTTATGGTTTGGTCAGCGTTAAGTCCCGATTTAAATCCAATCGAAAATGTTTGGGGAGTTTTAAGTCTCCGGGTTTATGCAAATTCGAAGCAATATTTCTCCGTCGAGGAACTGAAAGCTGCCATAAAGAAAGAAGGATAAAATATTAAACCCGAACTGCTTCAAAACCTTGTTGAATCAATGGAAAATCGAGATTATAGCCTTATTTATGGTAAAGGAAACACGATTACGCATTAAAATTATAATTATTATATAAACTTCAGCAGTTTTTCTAATTGTGACTAAACTGTTAAGACATAAAATTTCTATGATGTTTAATACTTTTGTTTAAATTTTTTGTGCATAAAGCAAATGCGACTTTTTTTTATATTCATGTTGTTTTTTGTGCTTATAAAAAAAAAAATGATGCAGTTTATGATCAGTTTTCAGTTTTTCATATTTAAAACGCACGTTTAGTTAGGGGACTAAATTTTTGAGACAGACTGTAGTATCCACGAATTCGCTTCTCCGCGGTTACCGTGGCGCACGTTTCGGCGGGTAATCGACAGTTTACTGTAGATACAGGCACTCAATGAAATATTATTGACTAAGAACAAAACTGTCCTGTACTCCATGAGTTGTAGTTCCTTCTCCAGTAGGGACCCCATCATCCAGTGTTTCGATGCGGTATATCGTTATTTATTCGATTGTACACTGACAGATCACCTGCATTTACGATATCCCACAAATATCTCAAAACAGCAAAGAATTAGACAAGTAATCACTCACCCACACAGCACGCGGAGAATGAATGAAATTTTCAAACTATTGTCTTCAGAAGGATTTCTGTTCCAAAGTACCCCATAGGCCCTTTTTCCTGATATTCTTTTCATAGTGTATTGACAACTTGTTATTCATGTTATATTTATTATATTTTATATTTTATGTTAAAATTTTAAAATGTTCAAAATTCTGTATTATGTTATTTTATTCTGTATTTTGTTACTGTTTTCTAAATTCCATACTCTGTTACTTTGGAATTAAATTAAAAAAAGTCGCAACTTCCCGGGGGTTCCTAATCTGGGCAAGTCACTACTGTGATAGAAACAGGGGACCCTCGGGTGTGATGTGATGATGTTTCGATGCGGCTTTTTCTTCCGTCGAATTACTAATCGCTATTAAAGGACGCTGATTTCTCTGTCCGCCAGATCCTCCGGTGTCCTAATAAGGCGAACCATGGCTTTATAAGGCTACGATCTACTTTTCTAGGTTATCAAATCAGAGGGGAAAATGACGGTACACAACGACATTTTTCTTTTAGAATCCATCAACTACAGTGCTGACCAAATTATTAAACTAACACTGTTTTAAAAGCAAATTCTTTATTGGTTACATAACTATAGATACATTAACGAACAGTGAAATAATTAGCTAATATTTAGTATGCATTCCCTTGTTCTTGACGAGTCTTTTTGGAATTTTTTTCACAAGGTTTACACCATTTCTTGACTTTTTAAAAAAGGAGGTAAAAAACTGTTTATACTCACTATTATTTATACTCACATAAACATACTCACTAATTACCTAAAACTAACTTTAAATATAACAGAACACACTAATAAAAAGAACTAGTGAACTGTTTAAGCTGATTGAGGTTATGTTCCTGGTAGGTAGATAAACAAAAAACATAAACAAAGCAGACAGTGCTGCCACCTGCAAACATTAAATTATGCTAAAATAAAGTAATAGTCAGTGTACAGTATGTACTGTACTTTAACAGTAAAATAAATAGTATTTTAGTACAAATAGTGTACAAAAAACAAAAAAAAAGTAGTCTCTTTAGTCTAAAAATTTGGCCAGCACTGTACATCAATCAGGCTTTAAGAACAACAAACAACATTGTTTATAATAAAGTCAGAACAAACAACGTAAGTAGAAGCAAATTTGTAAATTACAGCAGATACGTGTTTCGGCGTTACAGGGAACGCCTTTTTCAATGCAAAAAATAATGAGCTTATGGATGAAAAGACATCCGACAAAAGCCAAGAGCAGATAAGCATGCAGCTTAAAAGATAAAAACAGCGGATTAGCCAAACACCAATGACAAAGTTATAAACCGATCAGGAACCAATAGGAATGCAAGCAAAGGCCAGGAGCTTTCTCTTAGGTACGAACCCAGAAAGAAAGAATTCAATTGGACAAGGATTAAGCCGAAGCTTAAACAAAAACTTACCGTAAAAAGAAGATAGTGTAGTCTGGACGTCCTGTGAGTACACTCTTGCTTGTTGATTAAAAAACTGCTTGTTAACAACGCTTTATCATTAGTTAGGCTTTATTAGAACAATGAAGTCACGATGAAGCAAATTATTGTTATACTGCATCAAAAATTGGGATTGCTTTTTCGTTCTGGCACAACCATTTAATACCAACAACGAATTTACAACATCAATTTAATCTTCACTCCTTAATTAGTTTAGACTGCAATCATTTCTAATCGAGCTTTTTAATATTTATAACTAATTTCTAAAAACGAAATATAAATCTTTTCTTTAAAAGGAGTACTATTATTTTTTTTAATCCAATTCCTTCTCTCAAACTGTACTTCAATAAATTCCAACTGTTAATGAACTGTGCGGAAGATTTAAAAATAAAACTTTTTAATTCATGAGTGTACAACCATAGAAGAGAAAAAATATAGAACTAATTTGCAAATAAGCCAATTTAACAGTTAAAACTAATCTCTAAAAACGAAGTACGATACTTTCACGAAAAAAAGATAACTATTAACTAATTTTCTAAAATTATATCGAATTCATCCCTTCAAACTGTACTTCAGTTAATTAACTATTCGAAAGATTTAAACTATTCGAGAGTTTTCATATTTAAGATATTCTTTCGAATTTATAAGCAACTAATCGAAAAAGAAGCAAATTATAGAACTGAACTACAACAAACCTTTTCACCAAAATAAAATTTCAGATCTGAAGAGCTAAAAAGGAAAGAGTCAGTTGAAATAAAAACCACGTTTATACAAATCAAATGTAGATTATTTTCAGCTATTCTCTTCTTTTTTTTAATGTTAGTAAACAAAAAAAAATATTATTAAACAACTAAAATAAAATAAAATAATAATAATAACTTTTTGAATGTGAATCACTTACGCCATAAAATCGTTTGATGCTTTTGGGTGAAAAATAAAGCACTTAAAATTTATTGAATCAAAACAGCCTATTCAAACAATAACTTGCTAATTTTATGTCTACAGAAAAAAATGCATTTCTTTTCATACATAGTATATTTGTTTTTATTTTTTAATAAAAAGCTTAAAATGGGTTTAGAGTCTCCAATTCTTAGAATTTTGTGGCGCTAAAAAAATTGCTTCAATGATATTGGTTTTTTGATAAAAAGATTTGAATGTTGAGATGAAAAGTTTCTCCCGTAAGCACTGATTTTGAAATATTTGACTTTATCAAAAAATTCCCTTAACTTTGGCAAAACAAAAAATAATTAAGTGCACATGGACGTTATCATCAAACCTCTTTCCAATAAATCTTGTTCGAAGTAAATCCACCTGTTGTACAAAGATTTATAGAGATTAACATCTGAAGTGGTTTATTATTTTTATTTTTAGATTGATCTATTGGTACCAATGAAATTAACTGGAATCGTCACAAGAGGTGATGCCAATAACCAACAGTGGGTGAAAACCTTTTTCGTGTCATACAGCAATGACAGTATAAATTGGAAAAAAGTGCAGAACACTGATGGTCGAGCTAAGGTAAGCATCTCTTTTATACAGTCTATTGTATGCTGCCACTATTATATACTAGCAGTACCCATACGACTTTGCCCGTAGTAGAAAAAAGGTTATTTGTTTCGACTGTGTATTTAGAAAATGATGGATAATGACTTTCTCGCCATTATGCTATGTTAATTTGGTCTTCCAGGTTATGGTAATTTGCTCGGTGAAATGGGGTTAAAATTGGAATAGAAAGAACACAAACTCGAATTTTCGAAAAAGCGCTTCGATGTGCACACCTTCATGTTTCAAACTAATTTTAAAAGAAATGTCATGAAAATCGCCGAGCGGTTTAGGCGCTATGCGCGTCACAGAGATCCGGACAGATATCCTGACAGGGATCTAGATATCTAGACAAACTTTGAGCTTTATAATAATACTAGTGGTATCCGCACGACTTTGCCCGTAGTCGAAAAATTAAAAGGTCATTTGGTTCATCTGTATATTTACAATTAATGGATGATGAATTTATCGCTAATTTGCTATGTTAAATGGCTCGCCCATGTTACGGTTCCACGTTATGATAATTCTGTAATTTACGGTTCCACGTTGTGATAATTTGCTCGGCAAAATTTTCTTAAAAACTGGAATAGAAAAAGGACAAAATCGAATTTTCAAAAAATCGCTTCCAGGTTCGCACCCCTATGCTACAAACTGACTTTGTGCCAAATTTCATGAAAATCGACCGAACTGTCTTGGCGCTATGCGCGTCACAGATATCCAGACAGACAGACAGAGATCCAGGTAGACTTTCAGCTTTATTATTAGTAAAGAATAAAGAAAAAGATGGCGAGGTACTTATTTTTTCAAATGGATTAGTAATATTTTCCAACAAATAGGATCAGAAAATCCAACTAATTTTGTTGGCAGGATTTTCCGACTTCTAATAAATGCCACCGGCGCTCAGGGATCTGGAAAACGCTGGACAATTAAACAAAACCGTTGGAAAATCAAATATTTACTTGAACTTAGAAGACAAGTAATAATTTCTTGTTACGTGATTTGCGTAAAATATTTTGTACTCCTAAATGATGAAAACAGAATCGATAGAGAAGAATCAAAGAGCAAAATTTGCAAATGAGGGCGAACACGTGTCACTGATGAGTTGCAAAGAATCCTTCTTCAATGCAGAAGAAATGAGAAGAAAACTCACTTCTTTTGTATAGGTTTTACCTGTCACCACGAAACACGACATTTGCTTTATGAACGTTGTTTTTATCATTTACATTTTTTATTTTGTATAAAACATTTACGTTTGTGAAGAAACAACTAATGGACAAACTAACGTTGTTATAGTACTAAAAGCGAAACCTCTTGTATGCTTATTTTTCAGAGAGGCCAATATTGCTGTTCAATTTATTTCAATACATTAAGTGTCTTTAATAAGTTTCAGTGTGTAATAATCGGGCTGAAGCCAAAAAATAAAAAATGAAGGCATATTTCTGAAAATGCAGTGAATTAGAAAACAACCAATGGTTGACTTTAGAACAAACAGAATAAACTAGCCAGGAAAAAAAACTTTTCCTGGCCTTTTCCTTGTTTTCCTTACTGTGACGATACAGCAAGCAATGTAAATTATTTATAATTTGTTTTTCTTTCCTTTTTTTTACAATTTCATAAAGAATGCTTGAACGTGTGAAGTATTGTGACGCAAACCGCATATTCATACGAAAATTTGTTGATTTTCTATGAATTTTTAAAATGTGTCAAGGACTTTTCAGACACCCTGTATATAAACCCAGTAGGATGAAATACTCAACAAAGGTAGGAGCATAAAATATGAACGAAGTCCACGATTTCATTCTTTACCGGTTTAACATGGTTTTTCAGCGTTTTTCATCTTGATTTCATTTTTCTCGTTTATATCTTTCACCACTGACTGCCTTCTAACCATTTGTTTTATTTAAAGACTAAATTTATCCTTCATGTGTCTCGTTTCACTCGAATTACTATCCCAAAACTCAGAATTTTATACATTTGTAAAGTTTTCTTTGCAGCCAAAAAACGGATATGCGATACTTTTTGCAATTTGTGTCCATAACTAAATTGTTTTTTTTTCACTGAATTTTTAGCAGTGGGTAGAATCTAAATACTTGCTTGTTTCCCCAGAAAGTTGAAGTTTATTGGTTGGTTGGTTGGTTGGTTTGATTTTTATGGCACAAGAGCCCTTGAGGGCTATACTGCGCCAAAAGTTTATTGAATCTAGCTCTAGCTGTTGTCTCATGCTGTTGGAAATTCTGTACCTCAAAGCCAAGTTAGCGCATTTTCTTCTATAACTACTTTTCAGGAGAGCGTTAAAACGTTTGTCTGCTGAATACAAAGGTTGGAACTCCTGCTTTCAAAGCACTGGCAAATAATTATGAAGACGTTTTTTTATATAGAATTATGTTGTTGTGACTAAATGCGGTACTCTATGGGACAAACACATCATCTAATACCCTCGAGGGCTACTATACCTACTTCCCTTAGTTGATGGGAGGGGACATGAACGCCATTTTCTCCCCGCTGAACAGCTCACAACCACTTACGACACTTGATGGCGTGAAGTCAGGTATGAGACCTGGTTGGTGGTTCCCATCGCTGGCTTAATTTACCACCCCCAAGTCTCTGACCAGATACAGATCTAGCCACTGGAATCTTTATGCAATGTAGTAATAACATGATAATCGCTATTTTCCAACCTTTATTTTAATCTGACGAAAAATGAGCAAATAAGTTTTCTGCTGCAAGATGATTAAAGTGAAAAACCAACGTACATAAAGCACAAATTCACAAGAAAATACAGCGTATACAGCTGTTTCAAAGCTACAGTGAAGCTTCTTCATCATTTCAAAAAAAAAACTCACCACACAACAAGATAATCGTGAGAGAACTGAACGTCACCACGTAGACACCGGTACATATAACAAATGAGTCACCCGGGGCTAACTTGTTTTTTGCTGATTGGTTGGTTGTCGTCTCTTGTCTTGAATTCCTATAGGCTGACCCATTTGGTATGTGTAGTGGTTTCCACGTGGTGACGTTCAGTTTTCTCACTACTTTCTAGTTGTGTGATGAGTTTTTTGTACTGATGAAGAGGTTTCATAGCCTTAAAATAGCTAATGCTGTATTTTCTTGGAAAATTTACGTTATTCTGATTCTGAGGTACAGAATTTTCGGGTTTTGGTTGGTGACATTAGAGTCAATAACTCAATGAATGTTTTTAATGATAATTCATTAATTTAGGAATTTATTGCAAATAAAGACGACGATTCACCTGTGATAAATACATTTCCAATACCCATCAACAGTAGATATGTCCGAGTGCTACCTACAGATTGGCATCGATGGGTAAGCATGAAAGTTGAGCTTTTGGGATGCTTCCAACAACAAAGTAAGTATAGTTTAATCAGAATCTTTTGTGATTGATATTTTATATAACTGTTTGAAACCACTCGGTGAAATTCTGAATTTCATCTTCAAAGGAGTAAAAAAAATTAAGCTATTTAATCAAAACCGAAGGAAAATTGACAGTGTTTTATTAATTAAAACCAACTTAAACGCTTATCTATAAAATTTAGTTTACAATGTTTGAAACTAACAGAAAGTACCTAATACATATCCACTGCACATTATTAAACCTTACATAAACTGAAATCTTTGAAGATTCATCTTCAATTTCAATCAATAGAAGATCTTGAAATTTATCAAATAAAAAAAAAACTCTTCAAACATGCCTATCATTTAAGGGAGGCAAGAGGGTTTGGCTGGCTTTTGAAATGTAATGAAAGGATGATCTAGAGTCCGTCTCGATACCCCTTTCAAGGAGAAAATGCGCAGCCCTCTCTCCCTGTTCATATATCACGAAATTTAAGGACAGTTATTTGTGCGTACTAACTTAGTTCTTTTTTAAGTAATATGTGTTAAGTACGTACTCTCTCTAATATATCTCTTCCTTTTCTAAATATTTGAAGTAACAAGCCTGTGTTTTAATCATTGCACCATCCTTTTAATTTCATTTCTCTTGTAATATTCATGATGAGCTAAAACTTTAACTTTAAATTTCCCATTCATAGTATTTCAAATATATTCTTTCAATTGCGAAACTCTTTTCAATATCTCTGCAATCTGCACTACAAGATTTATTTCATGCAAATTAGTTGTCGAAATAATTTTAACAATTTATTTCGTAACATTAAAGGCGAAGATGATTTACTATTATTATTTCCAACTGACTGGTGTATATTACTGATAAGTTAACTGACTTTCCTAATAAGATGTAGCTAAGCATTTAGCACGTAAATTTGATGTGACTTTCAATACTACCACGTTTTTTATAAGAAACAATAACAGAACTCATCTATATTGCATTTAGAATTTTTATTAACTGAGCTTGAAACCGTAAGAAATTAGTTCTTAGTTTATTTGTTATTATTTTTCTTTTAAAACTTGGGAAGAAACGTTGTAAAAAAATACTGCTGTTTTATCACAATAAAATCTTATTTCAATACCAATCAGTAGCGAATTTTAGAGGGGGTGGCCACAGTGGGCACGTGTCCGTCCCAAAAGAACAAATTAGTTTAAAAATCACATTTAATATTTTAAACTGTTATTTAAAAAAAAAATTGTCGTTTTATACTATGATGCAAACAGAGAAGGTGTCGGTTACCATCCAAGCTGGTTTGCCAAAACATATTCTGTCAGCTGAAATACTATACTTCCGATTTCTTCTTGTAATTTTCATCTATTGTAAAATATGTTTACCTCTTGGTCAACATATGTACGGTCTCATATGTATGGGTCAACGTTGTAACTGCTCATGTTGCCATCAGGTTAAAACATGATCTTAGTTTAGTGCAGGGCAGTTTGGCGATCAAATCTGCGTCTTTCACTTCTTTCTTACTGCTATATAGTATGGGGGGGTGACCTCCAGTATAAGGACAACCCTCTCTTGTGGTTTTCCAAACCGAGAAAATCTTTGTAACTGTTTGAGTTCAGAGCAGAGAAGTATGAGAGCTTTTTTTTTTTTTTTTTTTTTTTTCAAGGTTAGTAAATAAATTTATAGTAGAAATCTGATGGTGCTGTATGCAGATATGTTGTCCAGTAGGATGGGCCGAAAAACAACTTCTTTTTTATTTCGATGATGGGTAGTGCGGAAAAGGTGCCATTGGTGGAACTGAGTGCACGTAAAAAGTTTGAATTTTTTCTGACAATTCCTTGATCTGCCGTAACTGGGTTGAAGTTTCGTAAAAATGCTGTTATCAGGTGTCATACCGGGAGTTCGTTCGTATGAAAAATTGTAGACCAAATGTTGCAGTTCTATTTTTATTTCCTTCTTTTTTTAAACACCTGCAATGACACCGTTGTTTTTTGTTTTCATGTTCTTACGGCAGTGCCGTTTCACGCGACTGTTCTTAGTTCAGAGATAATTACTTCGTTCTTATTTTGAAATATTTACCAGTGAGTAAGAACGAATTCTGCATTACTCCCGTTGGTTTTGAACGCTAATCAGAGAGCTGCACTAAGTTTTCTAATAGCATATACTTTATACGAAATAAGTAGTTAATTTATAACACACCACGCATCAAAAAATGCATCACGTGTGATAAAACCATAGAATTATGGGAGAAAAATATGGTGAGAACAAAATTTTTACTATCTGAGAATTTTTATTGAAAACGTTAAAAAACTGAAAATTGACAAAACTTCTACTCATTTGTAGCAAAAGAAAGAGCTATACCACACACCCCAAAATTATTATGGGAGTTTAGTGCCTCTAATAGTACCTTTTCCGCGCGACTCATCAACGAAAATAAAAGCATACTATTTTTACTAATTTTGGCTAAAAACATGAAACAACAGTATTTTTTCGAAACTTCAACCCAGTTGCGGCAGATCAAGGAATTGTCAGAAAAAATTCAAATTTTTTTATGTGCACTTTTCTTCACCAATGGCACCTCTTCCGCACTACCCATCATCGAAATAAAAAAAAAGTTGTTTTTCGGTCCACCCTATAGCACAGGGAAGAAATTATTGCGGAATATGGGGTAAAGTGAAACATTTAAGATGACTGAGCTTTTTCAAGTGAACAAATTGAAAATCTTTTTTGAGAATGATAGTGCATAAAGAAAGAAAATTGTATTTTATAATAAAACTTGCATTGAAATAGTATTTTTTATTTTCGGCAGTAAATTTTTTATGGGGCAAAGGGAAAAATGAAATATTTTTACAATGAAATATTTTCTCTTCGATTATAAAAAAAAAATACTTTTAATCAAATAAATCAGTAAATAAAAAGTTGAATGAAAAATGAAAATGTACTGAAAAAATTAAACGAATAATTAAATTAATTAATTTATGCATGAGGACAAATAAATGAGTTAGTAAAAGAGTGAATGAATAAGAAAACAAGTGAATGAATGAATGAATAAATAAGTGAATTACCATATTAAAGTAAGTTAATAAAGTAATTGATTAAAGATGCGTAAGAAATTTAATAAATGATTAAATAATTAAACGAAATTAACTATTTCACTTTGCCCCCCCCCTTCCACTTTGCCTCGCATGTACTTGTATAGTTGTACAAAATATTTAAAACACAAATGAGCTTAATATTAACCAAATAAATTCTGCACCGAACATTGGAAAGTCTCAATTGATATTTAAACTGTTAATTACAAGAACTTTATCATTTTTTAATACCAAAAATCCTTTTCGACTTACAACAAAATATTACAATATGAGTATCAATTTTTGTAAATTGCTTGTACTATCATATTCTTAGATTTTCACAGGTAATTTTCTCTTAACTGAAATACACTACATATGTTACTACATAGTTAAGATATTACTAGATAAGTAGAGTAAGAGAAAGAAGAGTAAAGACTAGAAGAAAGAAGACTAGAAGAGTAAAATTTCACCATTTTACTTTGCCGTGCTATTTCACTTTGCCCCACAATCCCCTACTACTAAAACTGAAGGTAGCTCACGTTTTAAAAGCGTTTCTTTCTTACTAGACTGCCGAGACCCAATGGGATTGGAAAATGGTATGATATCTAACGGGCAAATTACGGCTTCTTCTGCTTTGAACATCGAAGCTACTTCTGAACATGTGCGCATCAGTGATCAATCCGGATGGCAGCCCGACTCTTTAGATCAACATCCTTACATACAAGTACTTATGCATTTTCTACTCTTGCTATTTTTCTTTAATTGATGTTTTCAGTTTCCTTACCGAAGTCGTAGCTTAAAAAATACAGTGAAATATATATATATATATATTTTAAGAGCAAAATATAACTTTTTGCATAGGAATGTGTGTAGAAGAAACATTTTTCACAGCTTTAGAATTCAGGTTTTTTACTTTTGCTTTGCATTTGTCTGAAGTATTAAAACAATCAGTGAAAATATATGTATGCTGTCAATTTCAAGTAGAATTAGAGGTAATTCAAGCCCAAAGAAAACCCGAAGAACAACATCAATTTCACTATGTTGCATTCGTAGTGCCAGGTTTGATACGTTCTAGTTATTCTCTGAAGTAACAAATTTTTCACTTTAACGGTATATATACAGAGCGAGTGGTGAATACGGACGAGCATTAAAGTCTTCGAAATAAAAGTTGCATATTTCTTCTCATTTAAAATATTTAGGTATAAAAGTGATTGTTTTCATGTTTTGAAATTAAACACAAAACTACATTACGATGATTTAATTTCTATAGGAGAAATTTATCTCTGTTACAGGTTGATTTCCTGGAACCACGCAATGTTAGCGCTGTAGTTACTAAAGGTGTCAAAGATGAGGACAAATGGGTAACTGAATATAAGATTCTTTACAGCAATGATGGTCATCAGTGGAGTCCTATACTCGACGATTATTTGGAAGACATTGTAAGTTGTTTGTTTGTGATGTATTTTCATTCCATGTTATTAGGGATGAAACCTATAACACATGCATGTCCCTATTTTTCAAAATATGTTTAGTTAATAGTCCTAGAAAAAATAATAGCAATATGATTTACTTTGTTGAATTTTCGAAGGTAAGACAGCCAAGTAAGACCACCCTAAATTTCGTGGCTCAATATCTCACGTATTTATTATTCAGTTGGCTGCAACGTTTGCACAATCATCGGCTAACACAACGACATTTCCCTTTTAAATTTCGGTAACTACATAAGCTAGGCTTCAAGAACACTAAATAACTGTTTATATGCTAGTTAACAACAGTGAAGCATGAAAAAACAAAACTTATTATGAAAGAAAATTTATTAGTTTTGAAAACACGCTTTTGTAGTAGCTTTTGTTGATTTGTTGCCTGGTAAAAGCAGACTGTTTGTTGATCAAGTTTTACCATCAGTTAGGCTTTCTGACGACTATGAAATCCAAATCTAGCGAATATTTGTTGTACTACATGAAAAAGAAAATGGGGGTTGGCCTTATTGGTCTACATGGCCTTATTTGGCGCACTCACCTTAGTCGATCATTCACTGTGATCATGATTTTGTTCCAAGTACAAAGCATGAACACTCTGAGCACTCTGTTAGTAATCAGTATATATATTGAAATTTTTGTCGTTCAGTTTTTATAATTTGCTATTTATTAGCTTTGCAAGTTCATACTACAATTTCTTTGCAGATCACATATTCTGTACTTAAATGCTCTTTTAACATATTTTTCCTTTTTTAGCCTACTTTCCCAGTAAAAGTCAGAGAAAGAAGAAAAAAGTATGAAAGAAGGCTTAATGCATCTTAAAAATATCCCGAAAAACAAAAAAAAAGTCAAAAATAAATAAAATAGTTAGATAAATATTGAAAAAATTAAAAATTGGAAAGTAGGGTATTGAGATGGGGAAAAATGTCTGTCGGTCGGTCTGTCGGTCTGTCTGTCGGTCTGTCTGTCGGTCTGTCTGTCTCCCCCCCCCCCCCAATAACTTTTGAATGAATAGTCCGACTCGAACAATTTTTTTTTTGTTAGAAAGATCTCGGCGAGGACATCCCATTCCCATAATTCATTTTTTGATTTGAACAATTTTTCGTTCAATTTTGAACAGTTCAAAAAAACTTAACATTAGCGCCTACGGGGAAATTCAAATCAAATATAAATCTTGAACTTAGAGGCGAAGTGGCTCCAAACAAACTTTATAGGGAAAAGCTTTTGATGAAAAACATGTATCGAAAATATCTTTTTGATTTGAACAAGTTTTCGTTCAATTTTGAACAGTTCAAGTCTCTTAACATTAGCGCCTACGGGGAAACTGAAAGTCAATGTAGATTCCGTACTTGAAGGCGGATTTACTTCAAACAAATTTTGTTGGAAATAGCTCTTGACGCCAAACTCCAGACATCGACTCAGAGAATTTAGGGGCACTTGACTCCGACTCAGACTCCTGTGCTCGACAATTAATCGGACTCCAACTCCCCGACTTCGTAGCTTTGGCAAAAATTTATACACGGAGGACAAATGACTGACTCCGTTTCTTAGATATTCGACTCCGACTCCTTTACCCCAAAATGAGATTGACTCCGACTCTGCAGCTATGGTTTTGACTGTGAAATAATTATTATTGATTTGACTTGTTTTTATTTTTACGCTTAAGTTTTTATTTAGGTATTCAGTTTTCGGCGAATAAACTCGAAGTCATTTATGTTTCTACATAAAAATGTGCGCAGACGATTTTTTTTTTTTTTACAATGAAAATTATTTCTTTAAGTTGACATTTTATTTTTTTATTCATTTTTTTAAGTGCATTAATTCATTTAAAAAATTGTTTTGGGCAACAGGGGAAAAAAAACGGTTTTTTTTTTTTTTTTTTTTTGATATGTATTTATTTTAATGAGCTTATTAATTTTAATTATTGTTTTTTCGTTTTGAAAGCTGTTAAAGTTTTTTTAATGGAAAAAAGTGTATTAGCTGCTTTGTTTAAAAGTTGCTGCTATTTTATTTGTTCGGTTTTTTTTTTTTTTTACGCATCTAATTTTTTTTTTTTTTTTAGATGAGTGAGGAATATTTTATTCCTAGAAACCAGCTTCAAGTATTTTGAAAATATGTTTGAAAACATTTGCGATTTTAGCTATTTTTGAGAATATTGATCAGATACTAGAAAGTAGTATGGGTATACGGGAAAGTAGGCTCGTCTAGTTCTAGACAGAACTTCTTGTTTTTTCTTTTCATTTCCAATGCAGAAAGTACAGGGACAATAGACAATGTAAAATACAGAACTAAAAGTCAGATATAAGTTCTCTATCTTCTCAAAAGCAGAAAAAAGCAGAAGAACCACAAAGGCTTGTATTGTTTATTTATTTTTCCAAAATGTAAAGCAAATTTTCAGCCAGTAAATGCAAAAGGTGCACAATAGTGTCTTTCCCTGGAATAAGACATTTTTAAGAACGTTTCAGGTATATAGTCACTAAACTTCTTTTCAAGATTTTCAAATCTAAATTTTTCTTTCCCTTGACTTATTTTTTTAATTTAAGTGTAGGAAGTGGTGCAGACTCAGACGAGAATTTTTTTTTCCCATTTAGATATTTCCTGGAAACACGGATAGGAACTCCCCCGTCGTTAACATATTTCCTGAAGATGTTGATGCTCGTTTTTTCCGATTGGTTCCACTCAAATTCGAAAATGGCCCTGGTTTGAGAATGGAACTACTTGGATGTTATCATCCATATGGTAAGATCATCACAACGTTGAACTTTGAACTGTACTGCATCTGTCTTAAATTATATGTGAGGCGATTAGAGATAAAGTGGGACTTGATTCACTTAAACTCTGAACACCTCATTTATGAACGCAACACTTCATTTCCGAAATCAAATTACGTTCAGAGCTAAAGCGAATCAAGTCGGATTGGACATGATCTATTTTTGCTCTAAGCTCTTATTTATGAACGTAACATTTCATTGCAGAAATCTACTACGTTCAGAGCTAAAGTGTATGAATTTTCGAAATGGACTTCATCCACATTAGCTTTGAACATCGCCTGATTTATAAACGTAAAATGTCATTTTCGAAATTTACTACGTTCAGAGAGCAAGTGAATCAAGTTGAAATGGCATTGATCCACTTTAACTCTGCTTCATATTTTGGTAGAAGTTTATTTTGGAGGAGCATTTGTTTGAATCACCGAAAATTTATTTTTAAAATATTCAACAATTACTTTGACATGATTTGTAAATGCATGTTGTGGTCGTTAAGGGAACCTCGTATCAATGCTAAATGCGTAAAGTTTTATTTCTTTATCAAAAGTAAAAATTCTTAACAAAATCACGCTATTTCGTAGAGAGCGACTCAAAATTTACGAAGTGTCCCGAATAGTCCAAATAGTATGTTTTCGCTTCGTAAAATGCATAGAGGTTTTAATGAGAAAAACATATATGTAGATCCACCTGCTGTCTAACGTGCAAAAAAGAATTATAACTTCATTGATCTTTTTTCTGTTGTAAAGAACAGAATGCAATCAAATTTGATACTTAAGTTGATTTGAGCATTTTTGACCTGTTTCTGACGTGCAAAAAAGAATATCAACATCTTTAAGTATATTTTCCGTTCTAACAGTCAGTATGTAATCAAATTTGGTACTTAAATTAATTAGTGCATTCACTAACCTCTTAGATAACTTTCAGAAAAGAATTATTATCCTTTTATGAATATTTTCTATTCTAACGGTCAAAATGCAGTAAAATGTAGTGCTTAAGTTACGTTGAGCATTCTGAGTTCATTCATACGGTTCAAATTAAAGATTTCTTATCAAAATTTTAAACTTTATGAACATTTCAACATGAATACGACCCCTAATCCAAGTATTATTTGAATACTTTGAATCTTTTCTCCTAGTGCGATAAATTATTGAGGGTGTCACCCCTACACCCCCCCCCCCCCAGTATTCCACTATTAAGATTGCCAATTAACTTTTTACCAAATCCTAACACTCTAATGCACAAACCTGCACTGACCTATACGCAGCTTCGATCCATTCAGAATATTTTTAAAATTCCAAAATGTGTGCATGCGGCTTTTATTCTGACTATCGTTTCATACCTTTTCCCCAATCTATCCTCATCATTTAAAAAGTACTGTTAACTCAGAGCTGAGCAAAAAAAAAAAAATTGCTTTATCTGGAAAATCCAGTTACAATAACAAAATTGTTTAATTTGTTACTACTTGAATGGGGTAAAAAAAACTTTTGTATTTACCGTGAATTTTCAAAAGCTTTATATTTTGATTAAAACTATAATTTCTCCACGGTTGCACAATCCTCGGTAGTAATCTACTTTTCAATTCAATAAAGGAGCAATTACATGGGGAGAAAACTACAACGTTGGTCTTAATCTTACATAAGTCTTCCTTTCTTTTCAAATAAATTCGTTTCGTAAAATCGTTAATGTACCCTTGATTCGATTTATAGTTTCATTCTCAGAAGAAAGCAATTAACTTTATCTTAAAATTGGATTTTTAATATAAGAAAGAATCGACGAGTTGATAACGAATTGTGATTATGGAAAATAAGATAGTTTTCTTTAAGAATATTTAAGAGAAAAATAATGCCCCGTGAAAATGGATTGGAATTAAAGCAATATACTACTCTTAAGGGCACTTTGAGGTACTTTGGTAAATGTCCTTAAGGTTCTTAAAGCAGTGTCTTATTTAAAAGTTTTTATGCACGTGATTTGTAATTACATATTACTTTAAAGAGTGTCAAATGTTCCTGAAAGTATTAAGTTTTATCAAGGGAAAACTAATAGTTTCCTTTTACTTTACTAAGAATATTTGTTAGTGTAATGGATTAATATTGTTTAACGTGCGCTCACCCATTGGGAGTTGAAAACAGAAGTTCAAATCGACTTTTACTTTTCTACAGAAGTGGAGAAAAGTGGGCGAATTCCTCACACTATCTTAACATTGTTGTAATAGCTCAAAGATAACCACGATCTGTTTGATTTTTTCAACATGTCAAGCATCAGACATCCAAAATTTACCACACATAGCACCTGAGCAATTATATTCTTTAAAGTAAAGTTAGCAGATTAAAACTAAAAATTTGCATTTCTCTCAAAATTACCCAACCCAATGGGCAATTATACAATCTACATGTGCCTAAGAGGGAAACGTATGAGCTAATTACAGAACAAATAAATGGCAGACTTTTCTGTAGCCTTTTTATGCGTACGAATTGCCTTTTAACATATTACAAATTATTGGGTTACTAATTGAACGATTTGGGCGCAATATCGCTTTTTTCCATGTTATTGAGGGGAAAATAGGGATTTTTTTTAAAAATATCTTTTAAAGTAAAATCATATGCAAGTTCCTTGTGTCATATACACAGAGATTAATTAATGAAGATATTAAATGGAAGAATAAAAGTTAAAGTAAGACTTTTTCATTGAAAAGTTATTTAGGAAAAAAAAAGAATTTTAATTATCTGTAAAAATACAATCATAGACAAGTTTTTCAGGTCTTCAACAAGATGTAATCTACTTTTTTCGGCCGCAAAGTGCCCGATAAAAGCGGTCGTTTTGTGTACAACAAGAAGCGTTGTAATTAAGCAACATAGGCTTAGCTATGAGTGCGCGAAGCGAGATCGCAAACGTAAACAAGAACTGATGTTGCCAGATTCCAATGTGCTAAAGTTTGAAATTTAATAGGAAACTTTCAAACCATAGAATAAAAGCGCTAAAACGATGTAAAAATTTATTTTAAAGGGGTTTATTTTTTTCATTTTCAAGAAAGTCCCTAAATGGAGGGATTTTTTTTTTTTTTAGAGATTCATAAAAACAATAAAAGGGAGATTTTCAATAAAAATCGGGAGACTGGGAGAAATGTTAAAAATCCGGGAATATCTCGGAAAATTCAAAAGAGTTGGCAGGTATGATTTACTAAGTATTTGTAGGTTTTCACGGAAAAGTGACTGAAGTGAGTTAGCTTATATCATGGCACCCCTTTGAGATGCAGGGTGTATCTCAAAAAAGAGCCAATTATATTTTTCCGAGGTGATATTTTTATTTAAAGCGTCGAACTCATACAAATTTTGCTTCTTTTTCACCCGATGCATAAAATCTGAAAAGAAAAATTAAGGCAGTGAGAAACAAAGTCATGTAAGTGGATGTTTTCAAGTTTTGAGTAAAACGCGTTTAAATGTTCCTATGTAGGCTTTCATTGAATTTATTTTCAAAATCATGTTGTACAGCAACAGCTACCAGGACTTCTAGTACCATCTCTTGCCCCAAAACAGCGGAGAGGTTCACCTACCATGTCCAGATTTTTAATTTTACCACTTACACCCCTTTGCTTCTCACTACCTCAATTGTTTCTCAATGTTATCACAGAATTACATCCCAATTATTTAACCATTTTTAAGTAGTGGATAGAAAGTTAGATTAGTTTTTCTTAAAACAAATTTACTCTTTTATTTTTTAAGTTAAATACTTTTTTTTTTTTGACAATCGTATCATTTATATTGTCTCATTCTACAGTGTGTCAAGAACCATTAGGTATGGAAAATGGTGCAATTTTTGACTTTCAAATTTCGGCATCTTCGTTTCTCAAAGATACTGGTAATCCAGTGAACGCTCGACTAGACAGTAACACTGCTTGGATTCCTGAAAATAATGATAAAGAACCATTTTTGAAAGTGAGTTGTCTTTCTTCTTTTTTCCTTCCGTGTGAGTTGTTTTCTTTCTTTCTTTTCTTTCACTTGAGTTATTTACTTTTTTTTTCCTTTTTTATTCACTTTTCTTTCCTTAGTTTTGAAATTTGCAAGAGTACTTTATAATCAACACAACTTCAATTTAAAGCAGCAAAGTTATTTCAATGTCACTAGTTATTTTCAAAATTTTATAAAATGTGATATTCAAGAAAAATGTCCCACAAAAATGTAATGCTATTATTTAACTATAGAATATCAATATGTAGAATCGAACGGGTTTGCTTTTTAGAATGTTGAAACTCATCTTGACAAACTCGTTTTCGTGAATTGATAGGAATACGGTCTTTTCCGAAATTTTAAAAGTATTTTTTTTTTCTGAAAGAGCATGTTAAGGGCATAGGATTTTACCATTTTTGAAATAACTTGAAAAAGTTTAATGTTTTTTAACAATTATTTTAATTGGTGCGCAGATTCAATTTCATTTTTTACACTTCTGCGCTTGACATCACAAGTAATAAAATGCCATTCACGGATGCCAATAGCACAGAGCGCAATATTTAATGCTTCTTAGTTATCATATCGTGGAAACACAGTAGACAGCTAGTGTAAGCATTCAGGGCGCCAGTTTAGTAGCGCGCCAAAGTTCATCACTTGTGACGCCATAAAGACCACGACTTATTTGAAAAATCAGACATTTAAAAAAATTAATTAAGAATTGAACGTTTTGAAAATAATAGATTTTCCTTGTACCATGTTATTTTTTTATTATTTTTTGCTAATTCTATCAACTTCAGTGACTAAAAGTAGTACTTTTGACTGATGGAAACAAACCCATTCAGAAATCATGTATCCCTTAGCCGATAACTCCTTTATTTTTGTTCAAGAGTATAGGGTTTTTTTTATCAGTGAAATTATATGTAATTAAATCGTATGCTGTCTCACTAAGTACGTTAAAACATCTTCAGAATTTTATATCACTTACGCTATAATAAGAAAAACGAGATCCCGTCATTTTCAGAGTAGTAAAAAATCATCTTTTTAATATTTGAGCAACTTGACCAATTATTTTTTCCATTTAGATAGATCTTCTAATACCTACTAATGTCACCGGCGTAATAACAAGAGGAAGAAATGACGCTAATGAGTGGGTGAAAGTGTACCAAATTTCACACAGCTTGGATGGATTGCACTGGGAAAATGCATTGGAATCTACTAGAAATATTTCGGTAAGAAACTTTTTTATTAAACTGATTTGAAAAAAAAAATGTTTCTATACTATTTAATGTATACTAAGAGAAAAGCATTGCGTAAGTATGTATATATCTTGCTTATCTTTTATAAAGAAGATCTGCAGCAAATATAGCACGGTCGCAATTTGATTGGACCCTGGAGTGCTCTTAAAATTTGAAAACGTTCCAAACCACACTAATTTAAACTTTAGAACATAAAATTAATCTTTCGTGATAGAAAGAATTCCCTTATTGTCTCGTATTATGCATATGCATGTGTTAAATGCAGAAAAACTACCTAGCATAAACTATGATCGAAGTTTGTACGACATTGTCCAAGACAGTTTTCTGCCGTGGGCAGGTAAGCAGTAGTATCTGTAGAAATGAGTTTTCGACTAAACGCAATTTGGATTCAATACTAACAATAGGGGAATTAGACGTTTTTCTTTTAGAAAGCTTGTAAAATAAAGCCAACGTACAATAGATGACAAAAATGCGAGGAAACATAATGATGCAAGGATAGGAAACAAACAATGCAAGGATAGGAAACAAACAATGCAAGGATAGGAAACAAACAATGCAAGGATAGGAAACAAACAATGCAAAGAAATAAAGGAAACGTGAAAAAATTGGCAGTTACTGTCTTTCACTTGCTCACAGCAGTATATATTGATGAACATCCGACCAAAGCGACAATGCTGTGGATTCAGCATTGAAACCTGTTTTTACGCTTAATTTGAATCGAATGTACTTTTTTAATATAGATTCAACATTGTTCAGGACATCAGACTTATCTTTTATATCCAAAAATATATTTACACTTCAATTTTGGAAATAAATATTACATGAATTAAATAGCTTTCTAGCAAACTGTGATGAAGATTCATACTTTTAAACTTGGCACTGCATATCATACATGAAATACACCGCCAGCTCAGTCAATTCCAGCCAAGGACTGCAGTTTCGTGCTTATTAGCACTCATCAGCCCGGCTTAGAAAGTAACTGAGCTGGAGATGGAAAACCTCTTAAGGAAGCCAAGATTGCCAAACAAACTGGTAGCTAATACAGAATTAGCACTGACCAGACGAGTGACCGAAGCAATGGTTCGGTTCAACTCGAAGATTGAAGGCAAGGCAGGTATATTCAGTAAGTTACCGCCCTATAGCCGGGGCTAAGGCTGAAATACATGAAATACAACGCCAGCTCAGTCAATTCCAGCCGAGGACTGGAGTTTCGTGCTATACAGACTGAGCTGACGATGTATTTCATGTATTTCTGCCTTAGTCCTGGCTATAGGGCGGTAACTTACTGAATATACCTGCCTTGCCTTCAATCTTCGAGTTGAAACGAACGATTGCTTCGGTCACTCATCTGGTCAGTGCTAATTCTGTATTAGCTACCAGTTTGTTTGACACTCTTGGCTTCCTTAAGAGGTTTTCAACCTTCAGCTCAGACACTTCTTATGCCGGGCTGATGAGTGCTAATAAGCACGAAACTGCAGTCCTCGGCTGGAATTGACTGAGCTGGCGATGTATTTCATGTATTACTACCTTAGCCCTCGCTATAGGACGGTAACTTACTGAAAATACTGCGTAACATATTTTATTCATTTCGTTTGAAGCTCTTTGGCCCATTTTGCTAAAAAAAAAAAAGTAATTTATTTTCTCTACATAGGGTTTCTATGGAAATGTGGACAATGAATCACCCGTGAGTCATTTATTACCATCTCCCGTATTTGCCCGCTACGTGCGGATAATGCCAACCGACTATGAAAAGAAGATAAGTATGAGAGTGGAAATATTGGGTTGTTACATAGAGAAAGGTATTAACTTGTTGCTCTATTTTTCAAATGATTCAATAACTAATATGTCGGAAAAACTGTGTTATAAAAGTTGCAAATATTTTTCTCTATGCTTACTTTAGATTAGAAGAAAATTACAATTCAAACATGAGCCATCTTTATTTATTTCTTTATTATTTTTTTAGAGTTAAATTAACAAAACTAACAATGGGGTCGTTTCCAAAATTTCAAAAGTTTTGTTTTTTTTTCTGAAAGAGCATGCTTAAAAACATAGGATCTGACCATTTTTTAAATAATTTGTTTAAGTTTAATATTTAAAAAAAATTACTTAAATTGGTGCGCTTTCATTGTTTACGCTTCTGTCGTGTGACGTCACAAATGATAAAATGCCATTTAGTGTTGCCGTTCACGGAGCAAAATATTTAATTCGCATCTTTACTCACGTGTATTGGCAACGCTTTGGTTGATAGCAAGCGTAGAGCGCCATATTTAATTCGCTTCTTGATTATCATAACGTGGAAACGTGGTAGAAAGATGCGCCAAATTGCATCATTTATGACGTCATCAAGACCACGCCTTGTTTCCGAAATTGGGCATTTAAAAAAATTAATTAAAAAATAACTGTTGGGAAAATGAAAGTATTTTCTGGGTCCATGTTATTTTTTTTACTCATTCTATCAATTTCAGTGACTAAAAGTACTACTTTTGACTTAAGGAAACAACCCCATTGTAAAAAAAAGAGATTTGTATGAAGTATAATGGTGGACCAAAAATGTCCGATCCTAATCTCACGATCTTCAGACCTAACATTTTCTGTTTCAGTTAATCCGTTTGCACAATTTTCTGTCATATGTGTGTAATCCGCTAGCAATTATAAGAGATTCATTTCTAACTTTTGCATACACTGTTATCGTTTTTAAATAACATATTGGACACAGTAGTATCATTTTAACCTGTTTTGTGGATTATACAAATACAAATACAAATACAAATACAAATACAAAATTGTAATCCAAGAAATAACAAAATAACTCGTCATGGTCTGACGGGGACGAACTACTTTTTTATCAGAGAGTTTGATCTCCAAATTTCACATGTTCTAATAAATATCTTCCTCAAAGCCAAATTAACGTAAGTAACGTTTTTACTACTTTTTAGAAGAGCGTAAAAACGTTTGTTTACTGTCTACGAAGGTTAGGGCTTGCGCTCCTATAAAACTCGTCAGTAAATATAGTTTGTTTTTCTAAGCAAAATTACATTGTTATGGCTCAATGCCGAATAGGAATCTAATCATACAGTCCGACCAACGATGAGATGGAAAGGCTGACATCCGGTTTACAAGCGGAAATGGACGCATCTATTAGTTTGCAGCTATACCACCTTTTTATAATGAAATTACGGAACTTTAGGTGCTCCAACAATTAAATAATGTCCTCGTGCTAATCATTTATAAATTGTGGTTTGACCAAAGGTAGAGAGTGACGGACTTAAGTACATCCATAGCATCGCGAATTTCATTGTTGGTGACATCAGAGCGTTACTGGATCAATGATTTTGGCAATTACAATATGTAAGGATTCACTTATCCGTGGTTACCGTTCCAACCTATTTCGCATATAATAGGGGCTTTACTGCACTGTCTTTCCAGTGCAAAGATGTTTTGGCTTTCAATGGTTCTTTAATATCAGTGTCATAAAAGAGTTCTTCGGATATTTGCATACAGTAGTTTTTCAGGTATAAAACTGAATGCTTTTCCCTTTTTCGGGATTTACAATGAAACCACAAAACTTGGAGTGCTGGCTTTATTGAAATCATGTTCTAGAATGCTAAGCACTAAATTAGGCTTCTGATTTTAGTGTTGAAATTGTTTAGCAGTCCTCTTGCTCCCATCACCTACAGGATATTTGCTTGAGAATGTACTATGTTTTGTGAAGAAATGTTTACATAAATTTGAAAGAAGAAAATTCAATTAATTTGTGTCTATAAAAGAGGCAAATGTTGTATGTTGCATACTTGACATAAGTCACACAAGAGACGAGAAAACGTCAAACTCGGGGAATAAAAGTCACTGAAGTGAGAGAAGCAAAGAGAATTGAAAGACTAACAGTAACAGTTTAAGAGGAAAATAAGTACGCGATGCGGAATTAAATCTTTGAGTTGAATAAAGCTGGCTTTACCCTGCGCATCCACAAAACTTCCTTGAGGAGGTAAAATGTTACACCAATAAAATGCAAACAATTCATTAGAACATTACATGAAGTATTACTTTGGTTGAAAAGAAGACCACAAGCTTTTCAACAAATGGAGTGTAAAAGAAGTCTCGAAAAAATGGACAGCTACTAATCCTCGGGGCTCTAACTTATGATATATAAACGCTTAGTATCTGGCTAGTAAATGTTACTTGTGGCTACTTGAATATTTAGTGAAGTCTTTGAGATATCAAAGACGTCAATTGAAGACGTTGAATTTGCCATTGAAGGATATATCTTGAATGGCACATTCAACGAATGAAGCCTGGGAAACATCAATCTACAGTGGTTTTTGAATTGAATGACGCCTCGAAAACATCTATGACTACAATAACTCATGAAATTACAGCCACTTGACATACAATGGCTTTTCCAAGACATCACTGTGTGTCAAGGTTGGTTAAAACTGTTGTGAAGTCATCGTAATTGTAAATTACTTTGTTAGTATGTGAAAAGGGGTTGATACAGATTGGCTTGGAAACACTTTGTCATGGACTTTTCATATTCAGAAAGTCCTTTTTATAAAGTTTATTTCAGATAAAGCTCATTCATTTCTAGGTCACTATTTCAGTCGTTCAAATCTAATGTGTTCTAAATTGCTTGCCCGCCAAAACGCTGTTGATGTGATAAATTTATGCAGAAATCTGAAGATCAAGCTATGCAAGGAATACAGCTCGTGAGCTGTATTCTTGCTGAACCCTTAACCCCGTGTGCACAGCTTAGGTATGAGTCGCAGATAAAAAGAATTAATTTTATTTCTAGTCAACAATCCTTTCATTTTTCAGTATGCATGGAGCCTATGGGCCTTGAGAGTGGTCTCCTCTCTAACAGCCGAATAACTGCTTCCAGTTTTAAATCACCAAATACGGTGCCATCAAACTTACAAATGAACAGTAACTCTGCTTGGTCCCCTGCTTCAACAGATAAAGGACAATTCGTACAGGTTGGTCTGTTCTTAAATATAGATTGTCCCAAAAACTGTATACCCTTTTTGAACGTTCATAACTGCCCCAATGCTTGCCGGTTTTGTAAATGTGTTACCTTAAAATAAGGGCTGAAATCCGACTTAACGTTCAATAAAGAAAACTCACCTCAGTGCTACTGGAAAAATGAGAAAATAAGGGAAGTACAAAAAACAATTTATAGAGGAGATTTAACGTGATGTACCAGTAAAACACACAATTATTCGTTTAGTGAATGCCTTTTGGAAAGATGGAACTTTTAAGAATGTCGGTAAAAACCATTTTGGATGATTATGGCCACTCACAGTCGCACACGAGAAAGATAAGTCACCGAATGCTCCCTCAGTCTCCCAGAAAATCTGCTAAGCAGGCGGCTTATTTGAACCACGTCCAACGGATAAGTTTTATTCCTAAGTTTGTACACCCTCTTAATGAAAATGATCAGGACCAGAGTATTGAATTTTGTGAGTAGTACCATTCAAAATTTGTATATATCAACTCCCATATGTTATTTCTAGCTTCTAAAAATCTTCTTTTAAAGCAACAACCGATGTTTAATTGTTGTTTTTACATGACTTATTTCCCTAACTTGAAGATAATTTTTTTCCATTTAGAAAATAACTGTTAGACTTTAAGAGACTTTGCTGACCTTTTTACGATGCCATGAAAAATTAGTAAACCTATGAATTATTCTTGTGCAAACCAAATATTCATACGATAGTTTGTTGCTTTTCTGTGAATCTTTCAAATATATCAAGGACTTTTCAGACACCCTATTTTTCAATGTTCAAAGACCGTGATAAGCTCCAGTAGTACTCGTATTTCTTCCACAGTTATGTTCCTTAACAGTTCCTAGTTATGTTTAAATGACTTTAAACATAACTAGGTTCTTTGTTTAAAACTAATTAGCCATGAAATGAATAATTAAGTGTCTATGAAAATTTTATGTTAGTAACACTTATTACATAAGAGTTCGAAATTCTAGTCAATTCTCTGGTGGCGTTTTGACAAAGTTTGCCAGAAATGCTGAAACTTTTTTTCACTTTTATGCTTACTTTTATAAAAGTACTTTGAATGAACCATAAAATTTATTCCTGAGTAAAGATAACACATGAATTAGACATAACAATTAATGTAAAATTTATGCTGAATTAGTCCTTCAAAACAGTAGCATATTGCTATAGTTATATGTCTATTAGCCTTTATTTCTACGTTTCCAACGAGCTTACGTCCGTTTTTGGAACAAATATATTTACCTCCTATTCATTTCTAAAACTTTGATACATGCTTATTCATGGATATGTTCATTAGTCACGAAAGTTTCATGTGAAATGTCTTTTATTCACATAAATTACTTAAACGAAGTTAGTAATTACTTAAACACAGTTAGTAATGTTATTGAATTTTTTTCATGGAATGCTTCTCGCAAAACGTTTGCTTAATAAAGATTTTGCTTTGAAGAAGTTTCTGAAGCTTCTCTCTCATTTTGCGTGCTAGAATAAATAGTTCCCAACATGTGTTTGATTAGTCTGTTACCCTCAAAAACGGGCAGGTTTTTGGTGATTTTACCAATGTGGTGTAATGGTTTTTGGAATGTTATAATAGAACTAAAGCAGAAATAGTTCTCTATGTCCTGTAAAAAAAATCTTTGCAGTTTAAAAGCACGAAAAAAATCTATAAAGATTTTTGAAATTTATATTATTCAGTTTTATTTATTTATTTATTTATTTTATTTTTTTTTTTTTATTTTTTTTTTTATTTTTATTTTTTTTTTTTTGAAGTCTATACTAATTTGAGCAATAATATTTAAAATATTTTACTTCCCTGAGATTATGAATAGTTTAAATTAAAACATGACGTTTTGTTCAACGTATATTTATTGATACATCTTTTTAAAATATTCCTTATTCTGATAGCATTTTGAATATTTCGTCAATGCCAGTTGATAGTTTTCTGAGAATTTTTCGAGTAAAAGCTATAACAACTCCTGATATCATGTCTTTATCACTGTAGCTCTGATAAATCTTTAATTATACTGTGTTTTAGGTGGATTTTGGTGGACCGAGAAATATTTCAGCTGTCGTAACTAAAGGTCATCCTAATAAAGATCAATGGGTGTCCGCTTACGAGGTAGCTTACAGTAATGACGAGGATCATTGGATCACGGTAGAAGATGAAAAAGGAGATGCCATTGTGAGTAATGATTTCTCGGAAATCTTTAATTTAACATTGGTGCAGAATTTTGGCTACCACTTTCCTAAAAAACTGCTTTATCCAATGGATTAGCAGTTTTTAAGAAATATATTCCATATGATACATATCCCAGCGTGTTTTGAGATCAGATGGAATAGTATATAAATGAAATTTTTGATCCAAAGAACGATGGAGTAAATTTTAGCTCTGTAAAATTTCTGAAAGAACAATTTTGAGTTTTTAAAATGAAAATTACGTTGCTCAGCTTATAAAAGAGGTTGATAATAGTATTGGGCAATTCCACAAAAAAAGTCAATTCTATGTCTCGCACGTGACGGTACATATATTTCATTAAAAACTAATAGTTTTAAGAGGTGATGACGAAATTTTGTGCTTAATGAATCACTCGTAAGTTTGTAATTTATTTAGAAGAAAAAAATGTTAATTAATATTTTTAAGTATAACTTTTAATGAAATATATGAGGAGTCACGTGCGGGACAAAATGATCGTTTCTGCCCTATTGAAGTCTACAGAGAAACAAAAAAAGGTTCAAATTTGAATTCTTACACGAAGCCATGATTACGTAACATTGTTAAAAATAGAGGCAACCTTTGGTAATCTTTCCCCTCTCCTGTATGAAAGGTGTTATGTACACTTATCTCTTTTTTTATGAGGACGAAATGTATTTTTCAGAAGATAATTTCGATTTTGTTTCAACTTACGCACGAAAAAAATTGAAAGCCAGCTCCAAAAAAGAACTGAAAATATAATCTTTACTCTTCATACCTTCAAAAATTATGTTAAATTTCTAAAAGTTTAAAGTTGAACTAGCAGTGTTCTTAAGAGAGTCATTAAACGCATAACTTGAAAAAAAGTTACCATGCATACATCAAGCTTAAAATCTTCAGCAGAAAATTTGATCTCAAAAATACTGCGGATAAAAAAAAGAGAAACAAATAAAAAGAAGGGCGCAAAAAGTATGTCTCTATGAGGCATAACTATTCATTTGCTTCCTAAAAAAAAGGCTATGACAAAATTTCATTTATAAAAAAATAGCACTATTAGTCATTTATTGAAAATAACGGTCTATGGTAAAAGTTTCCAAAAATAATACGGCTAAATTAAATTTTCGAAAAAATGCCACGTAAAAAGTTGGTTTTTCGATCGAAATCATTATATTTGCTTTTAAGGAGTCGTGTATAAATTTATTTTATAAAACCAACTGCAACATAATGTAGTTCTTAAAGAGATTCTCTTTAAAACTATGAAGGTTCAGAATGGAAGGTGTTTTTTTTTAAACTTAAATTTAGTTAAGTGAATTTAGTGTTTTATACAGGTAAATAAAGTGTAGAATGGAACTATGTGAATAAGGGATATGATTTAGAATAAAGGGTAGTTTTAAAGAAAAAGACATTTGTTGTTACAAAATTAAAGAAATGTGTTGTTGTTGCTGTCTTGGTTATAGTTGGGCTTAAGGAGGTCCAGACAGCCTTGGGAACCTCACGTCAGTTGTCCTCATAGAGGTCAGCGTGGGGTTACTCAACTCAGTGATCTGTAGAAGCTTCTTCTGGATGGCAAGGCAGGAAAAGAGGAAATCTGGAATCAGTGAATACTCGGGACAGTTTTTGCAAATCTGATAGGTTCCGTTGTCATCCCTCTAGATTTCCTTCCACTTGTGTGGGGTTTTTCCTGAATCTTCTCAAGGTCCTTACAATAATTCTGCTGATATTTAATTCGCAAATTTGATGTCTTGTCTTGATTGTTTTGTACCTAAACTTAAATGTTGCCACTAAGAATATGTGAGTGGTGACATCAGGGATCGGTTGCAAAAAAAAGTAAATAGCTGTTGTGGAATAACGGGCAGAAATCCAACCTATTCGGGACTCTATCAACCTTTTTGCCATGGATATTCTTTTTTTTTAAAAATGTTTGTGGAAAGTTGATGGTCCTTATTACTAATTACACTGCTCGGCAAAAGCAAACCTCTCAAAATGCTTCTAACACCATTTTTGCTGATTCTTCTGTAGACCCCCAAATATGAGTACACAGTAAAATAAAATGTGTAAGGTTACGAGTAATGAGGGGTGTAATGTAACACGAATTCTGAAGTATGTAGCATCATTGTTTTAAAAACTCAAATTGCCGGAGGAACCTTGCACTATGATTTCAGTAGAATTCAAAGCGCATGAGTAAAGATTAGATTCTGTGCAGAGCACATAAACTCTTATTAGTGAAACAAAAAACGTCCTTGGTGGCAGAGCAGTAAAAGCTCTTGCTTTGCGACCTGTTTGAGATTCGCGTTGTGGGTTCGGACACCACTTAGGTCATTTCCTCTCTTAGTGAAAAAAAAATGTCTTGTTTGTATATTAAAAAAATAATAAATGGTGCATATTGATTGGTTAAAAAGCATGAACTTGATAAATCGTTCAAGAAAGTCGGATGAAAACTTATTTTTTGCTAATGTGTAACATTTCAAGCAATTTCTCTGTAGGCATACAGAAAATTCTGGTGTAACCTTACGCAGAAAGGAGTGAGACATATCGCTGTAGTTACATTACCATGGTGTAACCTTTCACAAGAGATGTGTAACTTTTCACCATTTATATCAGTTGTTACTCCATAGCAGTGGAGGAAACTTAGCTGCCACCGATTTTATGGAGTTAAGTTACACAACATTTTTTACAGTGTATCTTTTTACCCAATCACCCACATCATTTTGGAGATAACGCCTTCAACTTCTTCCAGATTTCGTCATTTCCATTGCCATCATTGTGATGTGGAGTATAAGGGGGCATTATATTGCCCATTAACATTCTTCTGAAGGGCTAAATATGTTAAAAGAAGTCGGAAACATGAACATCTGTAGCAATAAGGAATGCTTAGGTTGATATTCCTCGCTAAATATTTTTAAAGTCATCAAAAATAATATTTTTTAAAAATTTCTTTTTATATTTAAAGGACATACACATCTGTTATTTTTTCACTTACTTGTTTTTAAAACTTATTTTTAGGAGTTTACCGGTAATATCGATAGCAGTTCTCCCATTGTCAACGTTTTACCTCATACAATAGAAGCACAGTACATCAGAATAATTCCAAAGAAATGGGAAAATCAGATAGCATTACAGGCTGAAATTCTAGGGTGCTATCATCCTTACGGTAAGAGAAAAACATTTTAATATTTAACTGAATATTATTTTGTAAATTTCTGTAACTAACACGTTTGGTATATTCATTCCAAAAGCTGGGTGAAACACTTTTATTACAACGACTTACAAATGAAAAATAAAAAAAAATTCCACTACTTATATGGCTGCGCGAGCATAGACTTATGATAAATTAGGATCAACAAATTTAACTTTTTGGTACACGTTCGATAAAAACTGAAACTCCAATAATCCGTCATGCTGACATTTAATTCATAAAAAAGCAGCTATAAATGTAGGTCTTCCAATTTAAACTCACGTGGCTTTTTTTTTTCTTTTTTTTTTAAGGAGCACCGGTAAAAATGGATATGAAAAGCAAGGCAAAACTGAACAGGCAATACCTAAAGAGACAATTCCTTAAATTCGGGATTCCTGAAAAGATGAGTTTCTAAAACGTGCAGTTCTTAAAAAGAGGCAACCTTTAAAAAAAATTATGGAGAAATTTAGTCCTTAATAAAGTGTAACTGACTTACTAAGGGTGATTAATAAGTAAGGTCACCAATAGTGTAAAATAAGTTTCCGACAAGGTAAAATAACAACAGATATATCAGAATGAAGAAAGTTGATTACTCTTGCATATTTTAAACTCATTTCTCAACATATTAAGGGAGCGATTGTAATTTATTTTTAAGCTTTATTACGCATATCTTTAGTGTATATCATCTCGAGATGGAGATTCTTTATTCAGTTGCTACTCAGTTGACGCGTGGGTCCTGGGACAAAGACTCTTATAGGCCAGAAAATGTCGTTTTTTTTTAATGACTGAGTTTCCTCAGCTGAATTCTGATCCTAATTTCCATGAGTATATAATCTTAATTCATTGAAGGCAGGATTCTAAATCAGAGTTCTGATGTGTTGTTGCAATTAATAAGAAAAAGACCCTTTATTTCATAATAAGTCGCAGTATCAAATATATTATTTCTCAAAGATGTTTTTGTGGGTACGTCATAACTTCCTCAATATTTCATTAAACTTAAGAAGTAAGACATCATGTTAAAGATTTTATTCACCGCTATCAGTGAAAAATAAACAAGACACATTTTTGATGTTATACAAAAAATTACTTTAAAACTGTTTTTTCGATGCCTTCTGCCGAGAGCGCATGCTGCGCACGTTTCTACTAGTAACATAAATTTTAAAAATGTATTACTTTATGTGCTTCATTCAATCCAAAATGTTTTTGCAATATCTTTTTCTTCAACAGAACCTATATTGGAACCTGAAGAAGTGTTTCCTGTTGCAGCGATTCCAACAGAACCAATGATGGGTGAGATTAGTTACGATTCTTAATGAGCGAACAACAAGGGCGGACTGCCCCTAAACTTTTAATGTGGAAAAAAAAAATTCATGCCGGCCCCATCCAAAAACGTTTGGCTGTAGTTTTCCAAACCTAAAAAGTTTCTAGTGTGTTTTTTCAAAAAAAAAAAAAAAAAGGTTCCTCCCAGCAGCCCTCACCTCTCTCCCCCCGCTGAAATACCTAGAATTTTTTTTTTTTTTTTTTTTTCAGAAATCCTTATTTAACTTTTCATTTCAAGCAAACTAGTGGGCAGATTGATTTAAACTAAGCATACAGCAAACGCCCATAATATACAGATGATATTTCAAAGATCTAATTTTCTCAAAAATATTTGCAAGCTTAAATTGCTCTACGCAATAAAAAAACCACTCTGAAAACTGTGTGACTTCTTTGAAAATCCGCATTTAAGAGTATTTCGTTTATGTAAATGTGAATAAAAATCTTATTTAAAACAAAACGTAATACATTTGAGGCAGTGAGAAGCAAAGGGGTGTAAGCAGACATTTTCAAGTTTTGAGTAAAATTCGTATAAAGATTACCTCTTAGGTAGGCTTTCATTGATTTTTTTCTAAATCATGCTGTACAGCGGCACCTAACAGGGCTGCTGGTACTATCTCTTGCCCCAAGACAGAGGAGGGGTCCACCTACCATTTGTACTGGTTATCTCCGAATTTTCAAATTTTCCTCTTGCATCCCTTGCTTCTCACTACCTCATATGGCCATGAGCGGTACTATTTACCCTTCAGAAAAAACTTTTTTTTTTTTAAAGTCTTTTCTTAAAATTGTATTGTACGTATTCAAACTAATGAAAATTTTCATTTAAACCAAACGTAATATATCCGTTCAGAATGAATACATCACAGATCATGAGACAGTGAGAACTGATCGGAAATATCGGATAAGCCCGAATTAATCTACAAAAAAAAAAAAAAAAAAAGAATTTCGCCCGAAAAAGTCGCCATTTGTCTCAGTGAGAAAACTGATTTTCAAAGGTATCTCTCAAAATGTTATCTAGTGAGTGAAATTTATTTGTCAGGTTCTAAGAACTAAAGTGAAAATCATGGGATATACACTTGGGGTGGGGGGATTGCGGTCTCCTCCCAAGGCCCTTGGTTTTAACGTAGATTTATATTGCCAATAATTTTAATACGGTAGTTTATATGCATGTAAAGATGGTTATGACCAAACTCCCCCCCCCCCTCTCCACAGAAAGCAAGTTCTGGCAGCGCTTGTGCTTTATGGTATATGTGTAGCCTATGCTACATATTATTAACTTGCCTTTAATAATAATATTCCACTGACACAACGTTTTAAAGTAAGAACAATTTATTTATCAGCTTCCAAGATTTAAAGTGAAAACGAAGAAATGTATTGGGAAAAGCAATAAGATGTGCGTATTCTTTTTCGTAAGTAAATATGTTCAACTAGAGTTTAACCTAAGAAGATGTTCAACAAAATGAAACTCAACCGCTTAAACCAAAAATATAACTATTTATATTTCTATTGTACGAGTTTACATGCTTGCTGAAAATAAATAATAATCGAGTAACGAAAGAAAGCACAACACAGAAATGGTCCGACTTAAACCTTTTTAATGACATAAATTAAACGAAATTAATGAAAACGAAATAATATTTGAAAAAAGTTACTCAGGAGTAATAAACTAAAAATGACAAAATTAATATTACACTTCAAGAATCAGTGAAAATGTTTTCATACAAGGCCCTAATTTCGTCAAACTGAAAAATCTAATAATAACTTTGTAAATTTCAAATTAGTGCTAAATCTTATCATTTTATCCGGAAAAACTTTATCCGAAATTTGAAAGTATGCTATTTAACGAATTTAAACATTGCATTTATCAATTTGACACTGAATAATAACATTAAAATTGAAAAGTATATGATAAGATTTTTAAAAATGTACTTTTCGTACTAGTTGCAATATGGTAGTGCTACTAATAAATTAAAAACTAAGTTCCTGGGAATACTGCATTTCAGATTCGGAAATTTTAGATTTGCTTTTAAGATTGTAACATTAAAAATATAAGTAAAAATAGATACATTATTTATGGGCAAAAACACTTAAAGCAATCACACTTATCAATCTAGCTAAGAAAGAAAAATCTATAAACAAGCATTACAAATCAGTTAACAGGAAAAAAAACTTCAAAAATAAAGATTATTTGATGAATATATACTTAAAATATGGTTAAAGAACCTATTTTGTTCTTCTTCTATAACTTAGTGTATCCCTTTAAAAGATAGGGAAACAAAATTTTACAGTATTTAAGACATAATAATTACTTAAATTTTTCAACATTCCTTTTTAATTTTATCAAAACATTTCTTTCAAAGCATGTAACTTATATTTTTTTCCTTAAAAGTAATAGATGATGAATATCCGTTAAAGACTACTTGGTACTAAAGATAAAAATAAAAGAAATCGGGAGAAAAAAATACATTTCTACAACATTAATCTTTTATACAAAAAAGTCTACTTTGTTGAGCAACAGCATCAATGGTATTCTCTGAATCTATTTGATTTAAAATGTCCTTCTCTACAGACATCAACATGAGAGCTTCTAAATTTTCTTGAGAAAGGGTTAAACAAAAAATCATGAGTGTAAAAAAGAAATGAATTAAGTTCAGGAGGGCCATGCACATCCTCATATCTTGGACAAGCATACGAATTGTACTCAGGGCAGGTTCTGGATACCGGAACAAACCCTTCTCTCTCTTCTTTTTTTTTCTTCAAGTTTAAACTGCACAAGTTTTTTATTAAATCCTAAATTTCATACCAAAAAAAAAGGGGGGGGGAGAAAAATGTTCTGCTGTCTTTGAGAAGTACATTAATAATCTTAGTTTATTATCTCCCTTCAAAAATTAATTACTCTTGAAAAAAAAAACATAAAAAATGTGTGTAACAATAATTGGATAAAATTGGTACAGTATTTAGGCTTTAAATTAAAATTAAGTACAGTAAAACCTGTAGAGTTGATCACCCTTGTAAGTTGACCACCCCTGTCTATGTTGACCTCTTTTGTCAGGAACGGAATTAGTCCTATCTTATATAATGAAGGAAAACTTCTGTAACTTGACCACCTGTCTATCTTGACCACTAATGTACGCCAAATTTGGTTTGGAGCATTGTAAAAAAAACCTTTGTAAGTTTATCACTTGGTTTTTTTTTTTTTTTTTTTTTTTTACTTTCTTCAGTAAATTATTTTATTTTATTATTTATTAATTTATTATTATTGTATTATTATTTGATAGCTTTCTAAGAATGTTTTTAATGCTTTGATGACGGACTAGCAATTTACTAACTAAACAGCAGCATAAAGCTTATGCTGCTCTTTATTCTCCAAACTTGTTTTTCATTTGTTGTTCTATTTGAGATGGTTTTTTGTACTTTGTTCAATAAAAATAGGTGTCAGTAGAAAAGTACAAAGTGTTTTCTTTCAGTTGCAATAGGTTGTGGCAATTCTGGAATTGCGCTAAGACCCGTATCTGTACATTTTGGGCCCTCTGCAACAAAATGGGTAGGCCATCTCCCTAGTGGCCCAGTGTCGATTTGTAAAGTTAATAAGTCTCAATGTTAGTTTTTTCCTTCAATTTCTAGGGCCGTCAGCCCCCTTGAGGAAGTGAGCCCCCCCCCCCCCGCACTGCGGGTACGCAGATATGGGCTTGCTAAAGAGCCCTTCTGGCTTATTTCGAGTGTAAGGGATTAAGATATAGGACATTTTAATTTTGCCTTTATGAACTGAGAGAGTCGAGCTTGTTGCTCTTTGGGCAGTAAGTGTTACATAAAAAGGCTTCAAAAAGAAAGTTTTGAACTTGAAATTAATAAAAAGTATAAAATATTAAAATGAATTCAAAAAGGAGAAAGCCAGAGAAAATTAGCTGGCACATATGGAATTTCTAAAACTACGGAGTCTAATATAGTTTAAAACAAGGAAAAAAAATAAAACTATTTGAATAGTATTTTTAATTATGGTTTCATTTTCAATAATGTTAAACAATGAAAGTTAGTTGAACAGAAAAAGTAATAAGGGTGAATTCCTCGAAAAATGAATACACGGTGCGAGAAATGACAAAAAATATTTCAAAAAATCATTACTGCCCTTTATAAGTTGACCACCAAAGTACTGCACCGCGAGTGGTCAACTTACACAGGTTTCACTGTATGCAAAAAATACCTAATATCGATTTTACGTTCCTCTAAAATTTGCTTTTTTCAAGGAAAAAGGTAAGGGGGCGACGGATAAAAAAAATGTTGGAAATCACTGTTTTAAATATTTATACTGTTTGTACTTTTATAAATTTTATCTTTGCTAAACGAAAATAGATGAATTGGACGGTGTTATACAAAAATGAGTTATCCAGCAAAAATTTTCAAAAAAATAATGAGTTATTCACATAGGCTGGCATATAAACTGATACACTACGGGGATACAAAGACGATTTCTATTAATATGCCATCTATGAAGTTCAGTTTAGAACTCAATTTACTCAAAAGTACTGCTTGGTGGGTTGACCCATTTTTGTGTAACACCGTCAATTTGTTATAATTATAATTGACAGTTCAAGTTCTTATTATTTAAAGTGCTGATGACAAAAAAAATTAAAAAACACATGATGATTAAAAATATTAAACTTATCTAAAAAAAATTCTTTTCACCCTTGAATTTAAAACACATGCAATCCCATTGAGCAGTCAACACGGTGTATAACAAATGACTCGTTTTTTTCCTCGGAGACAAAATTGTGGAGTTCTCAAAATTATCTAATTGGTTGAGAAAGTCGTGGATCTATCTATTGCCACTATACTATTGCAAAGTGCTGGGAAACAAAAGAGAAAAAAAAAAAAAGCTTTTTAGCAGACGTTTTGCTCCTATTCATTCTATTCTTAGTATGGCGCCTTTCTCTTATTTCATTTGAAAAAGGTTCAATGTAATCTTTTCCCAGACAGTCTTAGATCGTCTCAGATGGCCACAAAAAGAGATCCCCACCCCCAATAAAACTCCTTACCAGAATTCCTGGAAACATCAATCCCGAACAGATACGAGAGACACCCATGGACCCTGAAGGCTTCGCTTCGGACGAAGACCACCCAACAAAGACATTGTTTCGTTTTCCCTACGTAACAAGATACGGTAATAGTTAGGTAAGAACAGAGTAACGTCCTGAGAGTGACCGTTGGAAAAGGAGCGGCTGTCCTCCTATCCCTGCGCCCCCCCCCACCCAAAAAAGAGCAGTTCTGGCTGCAGCCCTCGACACAAGAACGGCCGGCCTAGCTAAAAACTTTTTTTTTAAATAAAATTGAGGAAAACGGCACGTACACATTGAATGCACAGAAAACGGCCCGAGTTAAGGACGGCCCATGTGGAATTTTCCACATCTCACACGTGGCCAGTCCGCCCCTGGCGAACAATTGATGACTGAAACTTCAAAACCTTCGTCATTCGTACATTTAAAAATGCTATTTTGCTTATTTTACAAAACATTAAACTGCATGAATAATTTTAGAATTTTTTATCACTCTTTAAGTAAATTGCGTATAATTTAGAGAGCTTTTAAAATATTGTTATTAACTATATCTAGGGTAAGTGCTATCTTTATATATCTAAGACATCCGTAAAATGTGTTACTTCTCTTGAAAATAATTTTGTACGTAGTTAAAATTGTTACATTATTTATATTATTTTTTATACATTTAAAATTATTATATTATTTTTTATTTATTTAAAATTATTTATATTATTCATTATTTTAAAATAAATGGAACAATGAATGAGCCTAAGAATTTTCCTTGCTTAAGAAATGCTTAGAAGGCATTTTCCATGTTGTTGGTTTTATTACAGATTGATTTCTTATGTCTTATAATTCGTAAAATTAATAAATAAAAATAACACCTTCTAGGATCTCAAAAAAAAACCCATTTGTTTAGTTGCAAATGCTTTTTACAGCATATGGTAACCTACGAAAAATAATCACAACGTTAAAGTGGTTGCGTTAGCTGCATCATTATGTCATCAGATTAATTTTGAACTCATTCATAAATTTATTTTAAAACAATAGAATTTCTTTGAGCTTATTTTCCGTTATAGTATAGCAAAAAAACTAAGGAAACAAAAAATGGGTGGACTGAGATATACGACGAACTGAACCAGAAAAAATGTGGATATTTTTACACGTTTCAATTCACGTACTCAAAAGCAATTTCATCCGTTATATCCGATACATTCACAAAAATCTTTCAGCTGGTTGCACAAGAAAAGATTCAGAGATATCTCAAGAAATCAGTTATTGCCTGACTCTTTCAATAAAATGAGGAGATAAGTTTCCTTAATAGAAATTCTTTTATGGATGTCGCTAGCATTGTCAATTTTAATTGATTCTTTTCCAATGCATATTTATCATCCTAACAATCTTTCAAGTAATCAAACATATTATGTGTGTTTCTTTACCTTTTTTGTTGTTACTTAAACATTATATTAATAATTTAACCTACCCCTATTTTCAGTGCAAATATAAGATTAGGAGAATGATACTTAAAGTATTCGAATTATAATGTGCCATAGAAAGACGAAAAACCACATTTTATTCATCGTCTTTATCCAATTTTAAGCTTATTTTTCACACAAATCTCCTGATTTGAAGGTAAGAAATACTCGTGCACTTTTTTCATGCCGATTGAAAGGTCTTTTTTAAGAGTAACTTTATTTCAACTTTCTAATTTGATTATAACACCCATAATTAGCGCTTAAAGAATTTTTATTTAAAAAAAAAACAAGATTTCCTGTTTGTTGGCTGCAATTTTGGGTTTCTTTAGTTTTTTTTTGGGGGGGGGGGTGCGTTTTTGAAAGGAAGTAGTTTTCTGGGTTTTCTGTTTATCTCATATTTTTCCCCATCTCTCTCTCTCTCTCTCTCTATATATATATATATATATATATATATATATATATATATATATATCTTTCTCCTCGCCTCGCCTTTCTCTCACACACACATATGAGAGTTGAAAAGGCATGTAGCAAAAGCTGCTTTTGTGTGATGCCTTTTAAGTCATAAGCTCAATTATTTTGCACTGAGAAAGAAGTCCCTTGTAACCCCGAAATACGAGCGCCCAAAGTAGAATCCTGCTGTAAAGTTCGTATGGTTTCTAAGTACTTTATGATGCATAACTTTGATTATGATACAGAATTTGTCAGACATATTCCAAGGAAAACAAATGGAAAGTGCTGTAAAATGTTATTCATGTTCATTAATTAGAGTGAAAAAATAAGAAAACAAATAATAAATCGCATTTCTTTTTCAAAACATACGTTGAATAATTTAAAATGGTTACCCAGTCCTATATCAACTAAAAATAATGATCACGTATCCCGCAATGCAGATGGCAAAATAGCAACGTAGTAAATTTCCAATCGAGTAGTCTGTCTCTTTAAAAATAAAGTGCGAAAACTTTCGCTAGCTCGCTTTTAATATTTGATGGATCAGCCTGCTGACAATGACACTAATGATATCCAGAATGTGTCAAAGCATCACCAGTTAAGAACAATATTATTGATGAGCGGAAGGGAGTTGAAGGTCACAGGCCAAGATAGCTGCCGTAAACATTACTTGTCGATCACATTGTTAATTTATCAGCTAACTGCTGACGCATTAAAAGCATTTCTTCAGAAATTAAAGCTCCCAAGGATGGATCAATTTCCTCCCTAAGCAAGAGTGGCTTGTTGTGAAATCAAAGTATGCTCTCTCAGATTAATAGCAACAATGAAGTATAGTAAGAAGTTTAAAGATAAAGGTTGACTTTAACCAGACTGAATTTAAGAGGTTAACTAAATTCTAAGCATAAATGAATTTTAAAAGCTTTATGGTTAAAACTATGCTATGGGTGGAGACATTGTTTATTGTATTTCGGTCGCACGAAAAGTTATTTTGGAATGTAATAAAAGGGGAAAATACTCTTTTCAGAAGACTTAACAGTGGTTTGTAAAATCATGTTTTAGGGAAAAAAGTTTGAAACTAAATACCACAAAAATGTATGAACGTTTCGTCCACCACAAATTAGAAAATATTTAGGGTATTCTTTATTCATTCATTTACTTAAAAATAAATTATTTTGATGTTATGCTAAAAGTTGACAAAAACAATATTTGTAAAAGTACCGGTAAAATTTTAATAGATGAGAAGATATTTGTACCGTAAGACTTCATAAAAAATAAATTGACTTGTTTATGCATAATTTTGTGATCAGAGATCAGAACGTTTACTTTAAATCAATATTGTTTCCTTTCAGTAACTTACTCTCTCTCTCAGCGAAAGCATGATTACAAGTTTAGATCATTAGTTACTTACATACATATTACTTACGCATCTGTACTTCGCGATAGCGTAGTCAAAAAATTTTAAATACTTCAATTGATTTCATTATTCGCGCTTTCAAGTTTTAAACTTTTCAGTACTGAAAACCTCTGTGGTTACGCTCATATTTTTCTTTTACTATAAAGATACAACTAAAGGATTTTTTTTATATTTTTAATTATATGCGTATCTTGCGAGGATGTCACAAGAAAGAAAAACGTGTAAGGATTTTATGAAACAAGAAACATCAAAGATGAAAATTCAAAAAATTAAATATTAATAATAATTCAATTAACTAACAAATATACATAATAAAATTAATGTACATTTGTTAGTTAATTGAATTAAATTTTTTCATGCTAAGTTCAGGCCTATGAAACTAAACACAGTTCTTGTGCACATAAATATCTGTTATCATCTTACAACATTGAGCAGGAAACTTTTTGAATTAATATTTCAAACACCTTTTTCAGAAAAGCAGACTAACTTAGACCTAATTCATCCAGGCTTTATTAAGGATGTCCAAAGTCATGCCGATTCAATTCAATTAGTAAGGGAAAACAGGTACATTTGATACACACTTTACATTTTGATTGATACATTTATGGGTCAAATGTTAGGCATCAAAATAAAATTCCATTTACGATTCATATTTTCCTATCAATTAAGGACTTCAACTTTTATCATATTTTTTATTCTCATATAAAAAAAAGTATTTGAAAGAAGATTTTCCGAAAAGTATCAACTACTATACTCATTGTGGATCAAGTTGATACTCCAATCAAAAAGGCTGTTGCGCTGATATAATAACCAATCAAATGGCTTTTAAATGTCTTTCAATTGTAATCCCGGTAAGATAATACGGGAAAATTAAACTGGCATTTAATACTAGCGTAAGTATTGCAATCGTCTACGCAATGAGTTTATCCAAACATCAGGCACTTTCATCTTCTAATGTGAATTTGTAGGGAGGTTCTTTATCTATTTCAGAATTAATTATAGTAGATTTTGAGATAGTTAATAATACACAATCTACTCTATTTCCAGTCTATCATTTATTATGTGATGATTTTTGGCTTACTGCAAATTTATGATATGCTGAAAGTATTCAACCATATTAAATACGGTTGAATACTGCCAGCATATACTATAAGTTTCACGCATTCAAAGGCTGGGATATATCTGAAATTTGGAAGAAGTAAGCTAGAAGAAATCTTTTTATGACTTACGTTCTTTTCAATGTCAATACCTCAGTTGCATCGTTTAACAACTATAGATTAACATCTAATAATTTTCTAGAAGTTCTTCCAGAGTTATTCACAAATCCCCAAAAACAAGGTTTGGATTCATAAAATTCCATTGAAGTTCTCAATTTCTAACCCAAATAAATATTATAAATAAGCCACATGATTAAATGGTAATCAGCAACGTTTGACTCACAAAATTATTGCATACACGTGTTTTGAGGTTTCAAAAAACCTCTTTTCCAATTTAAATAATGAGGTTTTGGATGAAAAGAATTCGGGTAAAAGCTCACTATTTGCATTGAAAAAGAGATTTTCTAAAACCTGGAAACAAGTGTATGCAGTAATCTGCTAATTCTGTGCGACAAAACGTTGTTGATTATTATTTACTTTGCCGCACAAAAGTATTTGTTTATTTATTAAGCCACATGATTTTAGTAGTATGATTACAAAAAGAAAGGTCTAAGGTCTCTTCTTTTATTGTAGTGGCTCCGTGTCCAAATCCCATGGAGCCGGAGAGTAGCTTATTAAAAGACGCTAGATTGGCATCCACATCTTCTGAACCGGAAGGTGACCTTTCCCGCATATACTTGAACACCCGCGGTGAAAATGGATTAACAGGTGGCTGGGTGCCAAAAGTTGATGACCTACACCCGGTGCTAATGGTGGAGTTTCCACAGACTGTAATGCTGACATCTATATATATTCAGGGTAAGCTTTATTTGGGAGAAATAAGACTTGAGTTTATTTTTGTCGTGAGTCAAGGGAAATGTTTTCTTTCCTATATAAGAGAAAGAGTATATTCATCGGTCTATTTATGGAACTGCCCCATACTGTATTGAATAAAACACTTAGAAAATGTACCGCATTAGATGGCTTAAATGTTAAACTTGGACCATGGCGGTATTCGTATCTATAATTTACAGTGGGAAAATATGCAAAAAATAACATTGATGAATGTTTTTTTTCTTTTTCTCTTTTCTTTTTTTTTTTTTTTTTTTTTTTTCCAATCTTTGACGGACTATGTTTTTACACTAGTAACTGAAAATACTTTTCACCACAGTAAAAAATCGGCAATCATTGAACTTGTTTTGGTTCCGAAAACTTTTTCGCAAAAAAAAGTTCATTTTATGTTCAAAAAACTTCATTTGAAATTCATGAACGATAGAGTATTGTGAGATGAATCAGTTTAATGGGATTCTATGCATTCCCTGGAGTTCACTTAGTCGAAGAAAGTCGCAGTGGGACGAATCTATGAAATCATACAGACGCTGAAACCTTGATACAGTACATTTATTTAACATAAATGTTGATAATATTTTAAAATGTACGCTTTAAATGTGCAGAAAAAGAAAATGTTTTTAGTAAGCAAAATGGCCACTGTTAAATGCAAATAAAACTATTTTGTCTACCTTTTAGCTCTTTAATGATAGCGAGGCTACAACATAGCATTAACTAGCATAGGCATAGCTTTAATGTCTGGAAAAAGAAAATGTGTTTTGCAAACAAAATAACTACTGTTAAATGCAAATAAAACTATTGTGTCCACCTTGTTACGCGTTTGTTCTACGTTTGTGTTTGGAACAACTTTATCACTTAGAAACTATTGTAATGGATTGAGAATTGATAAATCATCGAATCTTTTACCTGATTCTACTATTCGCCAGGGGTACATCGAAGATGGGGGATTTGGGGATATGCATTCCTCTGAAACTCAGAAATTTCTCTTTTATGACCATAGAAAAAAAACTAAAACTAACCATGTCCCCTTCCAAAAAAATTTCTGGCTATGCCAATGGCCTTCTCAAAATTTGAAGAAAAAGTCATGCAAAATATTTTGATTGATTGCTATTTTTTATTACATAGTACTTTTTATAGGTAGAGGTGATAAAGAAAATTGGGTCAAAACACTTAGAGTAATTTCAAGTCCAGACAACTATACTTGGCTCCCAGTTTTTGGTCCCAACGGAAATGAGGTAACTACACTTTCTTTACTCTATGTTCTCATTGTTTTGAGTTTTAAAGCTCATGTAAAAAAGCCCTTGTAAAATGTATGTAATCTTACCGGGAAATCATGCACGTTGTGCAAAAAAATGAAAATTATAAAAATAAGTATACATATCAAAAGTGTGTAGTGAAGCATGTTTTTGATGCATAAATTATTTTCCCCGTCCCTCCGCTTTCGAAACATAAGGTCTTAAAGTCAAATAAAATTTTAAGGAAATTCGCCTAGCGAGTAATAGATTTTTCAGAAAACTGATCAAATTGTTTGTATCTTAATGTAAACGTACCTACAGCGATTAAGCAGTAATTTACCGCCCTTAAGCTAGAATTAAGGGAGAACAAAATGCAATATACCGACAGCCCAATTATGACTTACTGTTTCGTCTTTGTTGTGGACTTATCAGTCAGGAATAGTGCACAACCGATCTGGAGGCAGATGTCATCTCGTTGAAGCTGAGAGTGCTAACAAACTGGTAGATAAAGTAAAATTAGCTCACCAGCGAGAGTCCACAGCCATGGTGCGGATCAACTCGTAAATTGAAGGCAAAACAAAGGTATAAAGCACTAATCTACCTCCCTCAAGCCAGAACTTTAGCAGACCTACATGCAATTTACCGACAGCTCGGTTAACACATCCAAAGACTGCAGTTGCGTCCTTGTTGGCTCATCAACCTGGAATAGTGAATGAAAAATAATGATTCAGTGAAAGGTTTATTGAAAAATTATTGTTCTTCCTTTACGTACTGTAATTATTTTCAATTTGATCATTTTCAAAAGGTAAACTGTCTCGATTATTTCCCTTTGCTCTACATTCTCATACATACTTTTATGCTTTCCAATTTCATTATAACTCAATGTGTACAATAATTCTTACAATGAATAATTAAAATATTATTCCTTCAAATAAAAATGTAACTGCTGCTTTAGGTTTAAAATGCTTGATATTTAGTGCAAACGTCTATTTTAGCTGATTGATGGCAATGAGGATCAAAATAGTGTCGTTGGACATTACTTCAAGAAACCAGTAGAGACAAAATTTGTCAAAGTCATCCCTGAGAGTTGGCATCGCTGGCCGAGTTTCAGAATTGACTTACGTGGATGCCATACTCTGGAAGGTAATATATACGTATATAACAACGCGGAATTATTTTTTTTTTTTTTCGTCTTTTCTTCTAATAACGTTGAAATTAGAAGAAAATGCAAATGAAAAAACACAAAAATGTCAAAGTCATCATTTGACAAACACAAATTTGTTGAAAAATACAAAAACACACACACACACACATTTGTCCGAGTCATCTTTAGTCAAACGCAAATTTGTTAGAGGAAAAAGACAAAAAAAAATAGTTTTTCAAAGTCATCATTTGTCGAACACAAATTTATTAGAAGAAAAATACCAAAAAGAAAAAGACTGAATTTTAAGATTGACTTGTGTGAATGCCACCGTATGAGAGGCAATTACGTATATACGTATGGATATACGTATACAACAACTTTTTTTTTCCTGTTTTTTGTATTTTTCTTCTTATTTCAACGAACTGCTGATCTCAATCGAACATTAAAAGTGTTTCAGTTGTTGCTTGTACTAATTTAAATTTGGTTCAGTTAAAGTAATTTAGTCTCGCATACGGTGAAAATATCCTTCATTAAATTCAAAATCATGCACGTCGCTGTTTGTTTACAATGAGCGAGGCTTTGTTGCGACAACCTGGCTGGTGATCCGACGTTTTTGTAATGTTTTCAATGAAAAGTAGTTGTATCTAATTCATTGCTATTAATATATCAACTGGGCTTAATTTCTAACGGAATAAGTGCGGGAGCTCTATCGTTCATAAAACTTTTGTTCATGTTTGAACAGTCAAAATTCCGTTCAAAATATGAACAATATCATAAAATCTAAAATGAGTGCAGGAGCTGAATTCCCGAGAGCTCCCATGAAAATTAAGCTACTGGTTCCATTTTCTATCACACAAGCCCAAAATATTGAATTATTTGACATCATACTCGAGAAAATTGTGTAATTACGCTTACACTACCGAGTCACCGGCATAAAGTGTCTTGATGCAGTGAGTGGTTTGGTTACTTCTTTAACGAAATAGATAAAAATTATTTTGTCCAAAACTCCGTTAAGAGAACTTGAAGTACTACCAGTCTCCGCATTGACCAAGTTACATTTTTGGAAAGTAATAGAAGGCTGCAATAAGTGGGATTGCTAAAACAGAACTTGAGTCCGTCAACAGGAACATATAGCTGGGAGTAGCCTAGTGAATAGGGTGCTGAGCTTGAAATCACACAGTTCCGGGTGTGGAGTCCAACACCACCAAATACCTAAGGAATACCTGCGGAGTACTGTCCGTCCAACACTAGAAAAGCCCCCGCCGATTTGTCTGCGCCTGTCTACTACTATAACAACGAGGCGCGTCTCATTTTTCTAAGGGAAGCTTAATGTTGGAAAAACCCGTACGACTGCACAAAGGCGTGAAGACGAGTGGCGAAATGGCGCCAAAAAGCCTTCCTGCTAACCCTTGCAGAAAATGAACGAAGTCCGTTTCTATGACAGTAGACGGGCTCAGACTTACGGCGGGAGCTTTTCTCGTAAAGGACAGACAGTACGTGCTTGTTTGATCCGTGTGTTCGAAAGTTCCGTGGTCTTTCACTAGCAGTTACCATGGGTGCAAAGTTCGGGAAGACTTTCCACCTTCTCTCCGAAAAATTGTGGAAGTGGTACTTCCGTCAATCGAGTCTAAGACGGATTACGTTTCCTATTGCAGGCCACCATAGTGAGTAGTTGCTCTCTTATGCCTTAAGTCGTACTTCGCCGAGTGAAAAGACCTTCTGTTTCCTAAGGGGCCTTAGAACAACAGCAACCGAAACATATTCAGTGCTGAAATTCAATGTGAAACATGTAATGTCTTTGTTTTAGAAGATCTCTTCCTAACTCCTCCTGTTAATGGAGCGTCAAGGCTTCAGTAAACTAATCTCTTGCAACAGACTCAAGTATATTTCCAGCTAATGAAACAACAATAGCTTCAAAAATGAAACTTTCTTTGGATAGAAATCTGTAATATTTCATCCAAAATTACAGCTGGAAATTGCTAACATCTCAAAAATAGATATTATTTACAAACAATCCACGCAAGCAGATCTTGGAAGAGATGAAGTAAGAAAAAAGTAACAAAAGAATGGGGTCGTTTCCAAATTTTTAAAAGTATTTTTTTCTAAAAGAACATGCTTAAAAACATAGTATCTAACCATTTTTTAAATAATTTGTTCAAGTTTAATATTTTTAAAAAAATTACTTAAATCGTTGCGCTTTCATTGTTTACATTTCTTGCCGATGGCATCACAAATGATGAAATGCCATTCTGTGTTGCCATTCACACAGCAAAATATTTAATTCGCATCTTTACTCACGTGTATTGGCAACGATATGGTTGATAGCAAGTGTTGCAAATTATGCTAATTTCTTCAGATAGCGCTGCTACGCAAGTTTATATAGGAAAGCTTGCTTCGTCTTTTTGTTAGTTGTTGTTGTTATCATCGTAGCTCTGTTGTCCAGATAAGTGTTTTGGATAAAATAAAATAAAATAAAATAAAATATGGTTAAGCCAATAAGAGTCTGGTTTCTTTCAAATTTGAACAGCATCGTAAAATGATCAACAGGGGCCGTGGTAGCCTGATCGGTAAGGCATTGGACTCGGGACCGGAGGGCCTCGGGTTCGATCCTCGCTGGTCGAAGACCCACCGTCGTCATTAATGGGGACTGAGCGACGTTAAATATGCTCGTGGTCTCAATGTCCTCCAAGTGAAACGATACCTCTGGGGGTGCTAGTACTAGGTAGCTATTAGCTCCTGGGCTAGTTCAAAATTCTCACTAACTGTTCGATCCGGTGATGGTGCTGCCATCTATCGGTATATAAAATAATAGAGGCAAGGCACATAGTATGCAGTCCTCGACATCAAAAATACAGTTGAAGTCAGTTGTGACTCTTGAATAGAATAGAATAGAAATGATCAACAAATTTTGGTGCATCGAGCCGAAAAAAATTGCTATCTGCTATCGCATTGGTGGAGTGAGTATTAGGGTGGTCACAAGGTACATGGGGCAAAACTTTTTTCCACTAATCTTTTGCGGCACCCCGTAAAATGTGCCAATAGACTAGAAAATGTGATTTGAAAAGTTTCAAGTCATTTCGATGATATTAACACGTGCCGCAAAGAGGCTAAAGTTACGAAAAATTGCAATTTTTAGCAAAAAATCGTAGTTTTTCATCTGTAAAACCAAAACAATTCATTCTAGAAACTTCGTTCTGGTTTCATTTTATAGGGAATTTTATTCTCTTTAAGTCTAAATTTATTTAAATTCTTGTAAAAATTGATCGAACATTATTCAGGAATTTCCAAGTCAGGTCCTAGCTAATATTCTCAAAATCGCTTAAAAAGAATGACTTATTAAAAAATAAATTGTATTAGTTCTTTTAGTTAATGGTTGTAATCAACTTCCAATACAAAGTAGTCAGAGCAAAAACAGCAATATTATCAGAAATGTATACAGTGAAACCCCGTTACAACGAATACCGATACAACGAAATATCCGATTTAGCAAAAGAAAGTTTCAGTCCTGATTCGATTTCCATTACGTTGCTTGAATTTCATTACTATTAAAACCTCGTTACAACTAAAAGTTCTGGTAATTCGGAGTTCGGTGTAACAGGATTTCACTGTACAAAAACTCAAAGCTAAAACAAACAACTGCGTATGAAATTAGCTGCAGAGGCCATAAATACGGAACGTTGCTTTATTCCTCGGTGGTAAAACCTAAACAATAGATTAAAAATCCCGGTCTTGTAATCGCTTTCGGTCCCCTAGAGAAAGGAAAATTTACGGTTCCCAGGAAAGTGGTCCGTGTTCTTAAACGGGGACTTGTTAGGACTACTGCAGTGCGAAACTGCGTTTTGTGAGTACAATTGTTCCAGAAAAAGTTATTGTATTTAGCAAATCTCTATCACATTTTAGAAGTTGGTTTAAAAGAAGATTTGATTTGCAAAATAGGTACGTCCACTAGTCCTCAACCAGATATTTTTCAAGAATTTCAGGATGAATGGTATAGATAAGAAGCAATCCAAAGCAAATATAGAAGATTAAAAACAAAATAAGCAATCCTGGTGAAATTTCAAGCTTTCTTTTTCAGAAATAAAATCAGTAGCAGCCTAGGGATGACTACAAGCAATTCATTCAACTTTACCTAACTTGTTTAGGGAGTCTTTCTCCAAACGACGTTACTTTTTGAGTACCTGGCGCTATTCATCGCACCAGATGAATGAAAACGACCTTATGAGATAGTGAAAAGCAAAGGGATGTAAGTGGACTTTTTAAAGTTATTAAATAAAACGTGTTTAGAGTTCAGATCCTAGGCTTTCATTAAACTTTTTTTTCTAAATCATGCTATATAACAGCCCTTACCAGAGCTGCTAGTACCATTTTTTGCCCCTAAGCAGTGTAGAGGTTCCCCTATTATTTGTATGATTATCTCCAAAACTTTAATTCTGTCAATTGCATCCTTTTGCTTCTCAGTGCTTCATATACTCTTTAAAAACATATCTTTTCATGGATCAGGTTTCCTTAATCGATTTAGAGATAAAAGATATTGAAGATATTTGGTTGTTTATCATCGATATTTACGGAAAAGTATGGTAACAAGGGAGGCTGCAAAATTAAAACCTGAAGTAGGAGATAATGAAGAGGATTGTGATGATAGGGATACAAAAGCACAGCTCAATCGGAAAGAAGCTTAGTTTATTGGACAAAGAAGTAGATTTTTTCATTTCTCCACCAACTATTTAAGAGATTCAATTTTTTTAAAGAGATTCGAAATCGATACAACGTTTTTAAATGCTGGTCTTGATGAATAGTGTAGAAATCAATATTATATTAAAACTAAAAAGATAGTAAACACTTTAAGGGTTGTCAATGTCACAGCTAAAAGAGTTGTAAAACTAATTTCTAACTAACATGTTTCTATTACAAGTTATGTCTGAATTCAGGCACATTTTTCCACATTCATCAAAATCTACCATATCGAAGCCATTACCACTTTAATCTGTCAGTGAAAAGTAATAACATAATGATGTATGTCTTTTCAGTGTATATAATTTAACAGTGTAAGTAATAAAATGCATTTTTTTTTTTTTTTTTTTTTTTTTTTTTTTGTAGTTTAAACTTTTTGCTTTCTCTTCTAAACAGCTTATTTTTTACTTTAAAGCAGCAATTTGTTGCATTTAATTTTTAAAATACCTCCAAATGAAGCCTTTTTAATGGATAAATTAAAATTAACAAGCAGCAAATAAATGTAATTGAATATTGTAATGCTTTTAGGTCTTTGCGTGAAAATTCCTTATTGATGATATCTTCAATGACCTGACCTGAATAATGCCAAGAACCATTCTGTAACTTTTATTTAAAACAAATAGATGAAACATCTCATCAATGAATAAAATTTCCTATAAAATGAGACCAGAACGAAGTTTTTAGGATGAAAAGTTTTGGTTTTAAAGAGGAAAAACTACGATTTTTTGCTAAAAATCGCTATTTTTCGTAACTTTAGCCTCTTTGCGGCACGTGTTAATATTATCCGATTAAGCTGAAACTTTGCAAATCATGTTTTCTAGCCCATTGGCACATTTTAGGGGGGTGCCGCTGAAGAAATTTAAAAATTGATTTTTTGTGATCAATCTAGTGAGTATTTAACAATTGGTTTGAAAATCGTAGGTTGTAATTTTAGTTGGGTTTAAAATGGCAGAAGGGGGAAAAGATCATACAAATATTGTTGCTGAAGCAGATAATGTTGAAAGGTTGAAAAGAAGGAGAATTAGTCAGCGAGGGCAAGTTACTAGGCTAATGGGAAATATAGAGGCTTGTTTGGATAATCCGAATATATGTTTGGATGTGTGTCAAGCATTATTAGAACAACTATTGATAAAAGATGAAATTTTAACTGGTTTAGATGTTGAATTAGAAAATAGTTTAGAATTAGACGAAATTGATTCTGAAATACAACGTATTGATGAATATAAAGAAAAAATAATTATCGTTAAAATCAAGTTGCAAAATAAAATTAAATCCTTTACAAATACGAACGATACAGTTAATTTGAGAAATAGTAGTTCAGAGCCACGAATTTTGCCTAAATTACCGAAATTAACAATTGCAAAGTACTATGGTGATCCGGCAAATTATTTAGATTTTTGGAATCAGTACGAAAGTTCAATTCACAACAATCCGTCTGTCTCGGATGTTGATAAATTCTCGTATTAAATCTTTGTTAGGCGGAAGAGCACTTGCTTGTATCAAAGGATTCGCATTTTCGAGTGAAAATTACAAAGAAACGATTAAACTGATTAATAGTACTTTCGGACAAAAAGATGTCTTAATTAGTGCGCATACTTCTAATTTATCAAATTTAAGTCAGGTAAAAAACTCGAACAATTTAGCAGGATTGCGTAATTTGTATTTCGAATGCCAAACGCAAATCCGATCCCTTGAGTCTAGGAATCAAATTGGACAGTTATAGTACGCTTTTATCAACTATTGTAATGAAACTTTTTCCTTTGGAATTTAGCATTAGAATTCAGCAAAAATCACCCAGAGAGTAGTCATTCTTTGGATGAGTTAATGTTATTTTTGTATACTGCAATAAATGCTAGGGAGAAAACTTCTCACATTAGCCCTTCAGAATCTAGTGCTTATAGTAAGGGAAGCAAACGAAATTTTTCGTCGAAACAATACGGTGTAGATAAGTTTCAAAGCAACGGCTCTTCAGCTACGGAATTGGCTGTTTCGACAGAATCTGATACTTGTGTCTTTTGTAACGTTTCAAATCATAAATCGGAGCAATGCAGCTCACTAACATTGGATGAAAAAAAGCAATAGGTTGATTACCTCAAATCGATGTTTCTTATGTTTGCAAAAAGGTTGCCGAATTAGATTTTGTAAAAGCGGGAAAGTTTGCACGTTGTGTAGGAAACGTCATAATCAAGCTATTTGTTTCAAACAAGAAAATAAGAGGGTAGGTCAAAATGAAAATAAAATTCGTAGTGCTAACAAATCCGAAGTAATTGTAAATAGTAGCGAGACTATTTCTAATTATATAGCGAATAAACACAAGCAAGGTGTATTATTGCAATGTGTTAAAACAGAAATAATCGGGAAAGATTCTTCTGAAGTAATTTTTGGTATTTTCGATAATGGTTCTGAAAAATCTTTCATTTGCAAAAATATTGCAATGAAATTAGGTTTAAAAGTGTTAGGTACAGAAAACTTAAGCATATTTTCATTCGGATGTAGTATTCCAAAGCAACAAGTTTGCAAAAGAGTCGAAGTGAATTTAAAGAATTTAGTAGATGGGTCTAGATGTAGTATTGAAGCATTAGAAATCGATGAAATCTCGAAGGGATAAGTTTGCCTAATGAAAATATATAGGAAGATTAAAACTCGATGGGTTACACTTTAACACACAGTGTGGATGATCTAACGTGTAATAAGAAAGTATCGCTGCTTATAGGAGTAGATAATTATTGGAATTTAGTTCATAAAACTGAGCGATTAAATTAGTCTTTGGTGGCGATAGAAACAGCCTTAGGTTGGTCTGTACGGGGAAATTTAGACAGTAGTACATTAACTTCAGTGAATTTAGTCCTTCATTCAGATGATTCTATTTCGTCTGAATTGAAACGATTTTGGGAATTGGAAAGTTTAGGGATACGGGAAATGAAAGCGAATGTTCTTGATGTTAGGGAAAAGGAAATCTTGAATGATTTCAGTAATTCTATTCAATTTTCAAATGGGAGATATTGTGTGGAGTTGCCGTGGAAACCAGGAATGAAGGAAAAATTAGCCGATAATAAGGAAAATGCAGTTAGGCGTTTTCAGGGGTTGATTAAAAGGTTTGGAAATAGTCCTCCATTTTTTGAAACTTATAAGGGAGTGATTGATAGCTATCTTGGAGAAGGTATAGTCGCAGTTCCGTCATTAGATAGGCTGTCATCTAATCAGGGATTTAACTTGCCTCACCATGCGGTAATTCGTGAAGACAAATCTAAGACACGTTTGCGAATTGTGTTCGATGGCTCTGCTCATGAGGATAGACAGTTTTCACTAAATGAATGTCTTTTCAAAGGACTCAATTTATATCCAAGTCTTTTTGAGCTGTTGCTAAAATTTAGGCAAAGTAGAATCGCATTTACTGCTGATATAAAACAAGCATTTCTACAAATTGAGATATCCGATTCGGACAGAGATTTTACTCGATTTGTTTGGAAGAATGATTTAAAATCAGAAGAAATGACTGTGCTTCATTTTAATCGCATTTCATTTGGACTAAAACCCAGTGCGTACCTCCTATCTGCAACCCTGAAATATCATTTTGAGAGGCTTCGTGAACAACATCCTAGCACTTGCGAACTATTGTTAAGCTCCATGTACGTTGATGACCTGATTGGGGGTCGTGAAGAAGTAAAAGAAGCTTTGCAGACTTGTATTGAAAGCATAAAAATTCTGAAAGAAGCTGGCATGGTGCCTTGCAAATGGAAGACTAATTCACGCGAATTAATTTCTCTGATGAAAGAAAACAATATTGACTGTGAACAATCCGACATTAGACTCCAGCAGTATGATTCTTCTTCGAAGGTGCTGGGTCTTATTTAGGATCCAGGAGAAGATGTTTTCAGGTTCTGTATGAAAGAGCTATCTCGAATTCTAACCTACCATATCAGCACAAAGCGGTTCGTTTTGCAAGTGATGGGTCGTATTTACGATCCTATTGGATTTCTCGCACCTTATATCATCATCGTGAAGTGTCATTCTTCAAGAAATTTGGAGTTCCGGTGTTGATTGGGACGAAGAGCTGCCGAAACCATTGGACCACAGGTGGCAGATGTGGTGCGATGAAGTTGAGAACTTGAACAGTGTAAAGATACCCAGATGTTATCTGTATGAGTTAAAAACTGATAATTTTTTAAATTTTGAAATTCATTCTTTTTCAGATGCATCTGTTTCTGCTTATGGTACTGTATTATATTTACGTGCCGTTGCACAAGATGGTAGAATTGTTACTAGTTTTATTTGTTTTAAAAGTAGAGTAGCACCCCTTAAATCCCTTACATTACCACGATTAGAATTAATGGGTGGATTATTGTCAGCAAGATTAGTAAAGCAAGTAAGTGATTGCTTAAAATTTAATACAAAATGTTTTTATTGGACAGACTCTAATATAACACTTTGTTGGGTCAAAAGTAATTCTTGTAAATATAAGCAATTTGTAAAAAATAGGGTTGAAGAAATTCAAACGTTAAGTGATACTACACTTGTGTGCAAAAATTAAGGACGAGACGGTTTTTTCAATATAACTTTGTACAAAAGCTTTCCAAATCAACACATTTAATACCGTAAGATCCCCAATACGTAAGGACATGTGTAATGTAAGCAACACTTACTAAAAGAGAAATCAGAGGGATAAAAAGAAGCTTTATTGAAAAATTAGCATGGAGCGCAATGCGACTGAAAGCCGAAACATCCCTGTGATGGGTGTCCACTGTCCAGCAAGAAACATCCGGTCTTTAGTAGGGGATATGATCTCTCCCGACTGCTAGGCAGGTTGCATAGCGTCTGCCCATGCTGAGAATGAGGGTGTCAATGAGTTGTTGAGTCATTGCTGCCCATTCGTCTTGCAGCGCCAATCGAAGCTCCCGAATCGTTACTGGTGGTAAGGTACGAGCTGCCAAGCGTCTGCCTAGAAAATCCCATACATGCGATGGGATTGAGATCCGGAGATTGTGCCGGCCAATCCATACGTTCAATATCCTCTCTCTCTAAGAGCTGTTCGGCAGCTACTGTGCGATGACATGGTGCATTGTCGTCCATGAAAAGGGACTGCGGACCCATAGTGCCTCTAAAAAGACGCACATATGGAAGAAGAATCTCGTTACAATAACGGATCCCGTTGGCTGAACCTGCGTCGAAGATGTGAAGGTCTGTACGACTACCAAGCATGATGCCTCCCCAAACGAGAACACCGGGACCTCCATACCTGTCCCTTTCAATGATGTTCGAGGGAAGATTGCGACTTCCCCGCTCTCTACAGATGAGTATGCGATGAGAATCGCTACTCAGACTGAATCTGCTCTCATCTGTAAAGAGTACTCGTCCCCATTCATTGTCTCTCCAATTCCGGTGTTCCCGGCACCACAGAGAACGCCTTCTCTGATGGGCAGGCGTTAGAGGTACACACCGTATGGGGCGTCGTGCAAACAGAACACCACCGTGCAGTCTTCTGGCCACGGTAAAACCTTATATCGGTCTTCCAGTCGCCTGTGTCGTGGGTCTAGCGATTTCTCCCGCTGTCTGCCGTCTGTTTCTTCTGGCCTGTAAAACAATATACCGGTCATCTGCGGGTGTGGTTCCTCGTGGACGACCACTATTGAACCCCCGGATAGCTGTTCCTGTAGTTTGAAATTGTCTCAAAAGTCGTGAAACGATGCTGTGAGCGATTCCGAACTCTGCAGCCACACTTGTCACACTGCGGCCTTCCTCCAACTTCCCAATGATTCGATCTCAGGTAAAAGCATCCAGTTGTCGTCTAACAGATTGATTATTCGCCATTTCTCGCTGAGGCAGCAACTCGGTGTGATTTTAACTGCTATACGGCGTGCAATCTCTTTGCCAGAAATACTGATCTTACACCGCTTTATACTACTCAGACACTCCCCCATTACGTCTGCCTGCATATCTGCGCATGTGCTACCGAACATCACCTTACTTAATCTCCTGATTGGTCTTTCTGTCCGCTCTGCCTCTTCGTTCAGCTGATATGCTAATTTTTCAACTTCGTCCTTAATTTTTGCATACCAGTGTAGTATGTGGTTCCATTGCCCTGGTAAACAAAATCCCAGCGATATAGTTAGCAGGGGCATGTATTTAGCAGACCTGGCAAAAAAAACGTTTGTGGTGGAACGGACCACCATGGTTACGAATACCAGCTGAGTGTTGGCCAAACATGAGTACAGAAGTCAAACATGATGTCGGAGATCTTGAGTGTTGTAAAGAGTTTGCAAGTACTGTACAAAATAGTTGTGTTGTAAATCCTCCTAAATATTTATTAGATTTAAATAAGTATAGTAGTTTGACAAAAGTGTTAAGAATAACTGTGTTTGTTAAACGATTTATTGCTAAATTGAAAAAACATGTATCAAATACAGGACCTTTTTCTGCAGTTGAAGTGAAAGACGCAGAAGATTCCTGGATTAAGTTTGAACAAAATGTTGTCTATTCTTCGGAATTACAATGCATTAAAAATGATAAGCAAATTCCTAAAACTTCTAGTCTTTTTAAATTAGCTCCCTTTTTAGATGAAAATAATATTCTACGCGTAAAGGGTAGACTGGAAGAAAGTCAGTATTCGATAGATGAAATTCATCCTATAATTTTACCAAAACAATCTAAATTAACTGAATTGTTAATTATTAGGGAGCACAACAAGATATTTTATGGTGGGGTGTCTGCTACCCTTGCCAGAATTAGACGTAAATTTTGGATTCCGAAGGGTAGACAAATTGTAAAAAAGATTATAGGGAGATGTTTAATTTGTAAAAGTTACTCCTTAAAACCGGCAAAAAATATAACGGCGCAACTGCGGCAAAATCGAATAATTGATACTCCTCCCTTCAGTGTGACTGGGGTGGATTTCACTGGTCCAGTTTTTCTTAAATCTGAAAAAGGTAGCCCTCAGAAATCTTACATAGCTTTATTTACTTGTAGTGTAACAACGGCAATTCACCTTGAATTAATCACGAATATGACTACGAAAAGTTTTATTTTAGCATTAAAGAGATTTATAGCTAGAAGGGATAGTTGTAAATTTCTAATTTCTGATAACGCGAAGACTTTTAAAAACACAAATGACATTTTAAAAGCGTTTTCTAGAATTGTAATAGCTAATGAAGTTAAAGATTTTATTGCATTAGAAGGCATAACATGGCAATTCATGGCCTCTCATGATCCATGGTGGGTTGGATTTTATGAAAGGTTAATGAAAAGTGTCAAAGACCCATTCAACTGCTGTATCCTTTTGAAGTTTAAGTTTGTTCAATTATATTAATTTATCATGTTCGTAAATTTATTCTATTATTTGAAGTATTAACAAAATTTTTTAAATTGGATACTGTTTGTTGATTTAATATGAACATTTTAATTCTATTTATAAGTTTGTAAAATTTAAGTTTGCAACATATTCAATTAGAATTAATATTTCGGTTATTATTTGAACTTTTATGTGTACAGGTGGGGTGTGTTGCAAATTATGCTAATTTCTTCAGTTGGCGCTGCTACGCAGCTATATAAGAAAGTTTGCTTCGTCTTTTTGTTGGTTGTTGTTGTTATCGTAGTTCTGTTGTCCAGATAAGTGTTTTGGATAAAATAAAATAAAATATGGTTAAGCCAATAAGAGTCTGGTTTCTTGCAAATTTGAACTGCATCGTAAAATTATCAACAGTGGAGCGCAATTTAAACTCTCTTCTTGATTTGTGACGTCATCAAGACCACGCCTTGTTTGCAAAATCGCACATTTTAAAAAATTAATTAAAAAATTAAAAAACAACTATTGGAAAAATGAAAGAATTTTCTGGGGCTATTTTATTTTTTTTGCTTATTCTATCAATTTCAGTGACTAGAAGTACTACTTCTAGGAACTACTTCTTGATTGAAGGAAACAACCCCATTGCTGTAAAACGCAGACCCCAAAGTACTGGAGCGGATGAAGCACTCAAGAATAAACTTTCATGTCTTTAAACCTTACTCAAAATAGCATTTAAAAGTCATTCACTTACGTTTTAGTTAATACGCTTAGAAGATTGCATAATTTATTGATAGAAAATCTCAGATCCAATGAAGAAGACCGGTTTCCTTTTTAAGCCAATCGTATTTATTTTTCAAACACTTACTTATTGTTTTTTAATTTTGTAACTTTAATACTTAGTAAAGTGTATTATGAAAAAAAATATTTATATTGAAGTGGTAATGTAATAAAAAAATTTTGGAAAAAAATAGAACCGACTTCAAAATTACCCTAAAAAGGGAAAAATAATTTTTATTCTTTAATCACCATCGATAATACTTTTAAACATAATTTTTGAAGTTGACGCAAAAAGTAAAATCCAGTGTAACTATGCTTCGTTCATATTTTTTTCAGAAAATCATAAAAGTTAGGAACGAAACATTTATATCGTTACTCAAATATGCTGTTATCAATGCTTAATGTGTGTGGTAGTGAAGAAACTTGGCCTGGTTAAATTTATGGTTGTAGTTGAGTTATGGCTGTGAATGATTTTATCTATCGTTTTTGCGCCAACTTCAAAAATTATGTTTCAAAGTATTATCGATGGTGATTAAAGAATAAAATTATTTTTCCCTTTTTAGAGCAATTTTGAAGTCGGTTCTATTTTTTTCCAAAATTTTTTTATTTCATTATTTTTAGTGTAAATGTAGATATTTCAGTAAAAGTAAGAAGTTACCATCACAAAACTTTACCTTATTTTTTTCATACAAATGCTCCATACTAAAAAAAAAACCTATAAGCAAGTCTTAAACTTTAAGCGATTGGCACTGAAAATTTATCTTTGTTCCTCTCTGGAATTCATTTGTGTGTTAATTTAATTACAACCATTTAAATATCCCTAACTAATTTGCATTTCACAGCATACCAGTTGCTTGTGATGTAGTCCTGTATAGTTGAGGCAAACATAACCTGGTAGTATTGTGAAGGCTCAGCAGATCCTGATCACTGCATCACCTCACTGCCAGGTTAGCTGTACCACCAGGCTTGGAGTCAATTACGGGGGAATGTTTTCGATTTCGATTAACACTGTTTTCTCTTCTGAACTACTTAGATCCTTTATTTTAAATCAACAATTTGTTGCATTTAATTTTTATAGTACTTCCAAATGAAGCTTTTTTAATGGATAAATTAAAATCAACAAAGAGCAAATAAATGTAATTGAATATTGTAATGCTTTTAGGTATTTGCATGAAAATTCCTTATTGATGATATCTTCCACGACCTGATATGAAAAATGTCAAGTACCGTTCTATAAATTTTGTTTAAAAAATGGATAAGATAACTAATCACGAGAATAAATTTTCCTATAAAATGAGACCAGAATGAAGATTCTAGGATGGAAAAGTTTTGGTTTTAAAAAAGAAAAACTGCAATTTTTTGCTAAAAATCACTGTTTTTTGTAACTTTAACCTCTTTGCGGCACGTGTTAATATTATCGGATTGAGCGGAAACTTTGCAAATCATGTTTTCTAGTCCATTGGCACATTTTAGGGGGGTGCCGCGAAAGAAATTCGAAAATCGATTTTTTGTGACCACCCTACTGTACAGGTATAGGCACATTCTTATTCAAATAGATACACAGTGCATATTGTTTTTGACTCGGCTGTTCATTATTATTTTGCCATTGCAGTAGTTCTGCCTTTACTGCTAAACTGCCCAACATTTTATAGCTTATTATTTCTGAAAATTGTGTGGTATATTTCAGCATTGTATTCTCAATTATTTAATATATTACCAGTTAATTTAATACGCAGTTATTTAAGAAAAAAAAGAACCTCATATGGGTCTTTATGCAGAAAAACTGCAATGTAATAAAATACTCAGAAAGTGTAACTAAAATACGGAACTAAACAAATGAAAATTTAAAAAAAAAAGGAATTAAATGCATTTAAGTGTAATTAATACTTCAAAGATGTCTGTTTTTTTTTTCCTCTCTCTCTCTCTCTCATTCTTTGAGAAGTAAAAAAATTCCAGCAATGCTAAACAATTGTTGAACTGGAGCAGATGACACAGAGGTGAAAAAATACTTGGGTAGTATTATTTTTAGCAAAAGGATACTTATGAGTGTTTGACCCCTACAACTCTTTTACAATTTTATGATCATTTGATAAGCTATTTGCATATGCTTTGATTTCATTTTTGAATCACTCACGTACTATATAAATTGCACTTTTACAAGTGCTAAAAGGTTTCAATTTAAAACTCATAAAAAATAAGATTGGACATAACATGTTTTGCTATGATTTCCACTTTTTTTTTCATAAAGCTTTTTTTTTTTTTTTTTTTTTTGCATAAATGAGTATTTTATAATGATATTTATACATCACAATTTTAATGCAACAGTGAAGTGCAATTTTTCTCACTTTAAAAATGTGGCTTAAAAGATAATTAAAGTTCAAAATTTGAATTAATTCCTTGATACAATAAAACGAAAACAAATTTTATAAAATCTGACAATGCAAACTTTTTACTTTCATACATACTCATTAATTAGAGATAATATCAGTTGTAAACATATAAACATACATTTAAGATGAGACTATGCGAGGATCTTATTCACCAGGGTTTAGATTAGATGTCATGTAGAAAAAAAATAAATGCAATACGTGTAAAGGCAAGAATACTTAAAGAATCACTGAAACATAAATGCGAATTCGGTTTTCTTTTGACAAAATCTTTTTTCAGTCATTCACTACTTTCTCATAAAAGTATAAAAAAACCAAAAGCTTTTTGTTGCGCAAAACTTAGTTGTACTTTCGATATCATTGTCCTTTTCTGCTAAAATACGATTTTGAGGCGGCGATGTGCTTCGCTTGATTGCCTAACATTGGCAGATGAAAGGGAAACTGATGAATGACCAATTGTAAGGATTTAAGAAGACATTTCCAAGAAGTCCTGAAATGCAAAAGCGCCCACAGGGTACTAATTGTACTAAACATTAAGATGGGGCTCGATTTATGATTCTCGTTTGCAAACAGGGACGAGTGGGGACGAGTAAAGCCCTCAAAGAGCTTTAGGGACGAGCACTGAATAGTCGTTTAAAGAAAGAAGTTGTTTTCAATGTTACTATTGAACTATGTTATCTTTCCATACATTAATAAAAGGGAGGCTTAAACGCTTTCTCTTTTAGAAAGTCAAGATTACACAATTACAAGGGGAAATTACGGATTATTTTACTTAGATTACAGTTGCGATTACACATGAAAATCCTGATTATGATTTTGATTACAATTACGGCAGTATCCCATCAACAGATTATGATTACACAAAAACGTAATCGATTACTCAGATTACGATTACGTAATCAGCGATTACTCCAAGCCTGTTTACCACCACTATGGAGCAATGACACTGAAGAAACTTGATGCTTGCTTTAGAGAAGCTTTTATTCAAAATTATCATTACAATTACTATTAATGTTACTGTTATGTGGCACCGAACTTTTATAACAATGGATTTCATATTTAATCATTTAATAGGGAAATTGCATGAAATTTACTGTTTTTTGCCCATAACTTTTTTCTAAAGAACAAATATGGTCAAACAAAGTAATGGGACCTAAGTTGAGCCATCCCCTATCCATTAAAAAAAGAATCATCAAAATCGGTTCACTAGGTGAGACGCTGTGAGTGGACAAACAAACAAAAAAAACATACATACGGTATGAACTGATAACCGCCTCCTTTTTGAAGTCGGTTAAAAAGGAGGTAAATACGTTACAGTATTTTTGCTTAGATGAACCATTGATACTAAACTTCTGTTGTACATACATTTATGCAGGTATATCAACTGCAGAACAACCTTATTTATCCGGACTAATAGGGAATAAAACCAATTTGGATTAACGAAAATCCGGGTGATATGGCTAATAAGCAAAGTGTAATCTCATTTAGACAGACTTAATTTTTATTGCAGCAAAAAGCAATTATTTGTAACGAAATTGCATATTATCGTTTCGCGCAAACACTTTATTATTTACTAGTGGTACCCGCACGGCTTTGCCCGTAGTTGAAAGTTAAAAGGTCATTCGATTTGCCTGTATATTTACAATAATGGATGACGAATTTCTCGCCAATTGGCTATGTTCATTCCCTCTCCCATTCCACGTCATGATAATTTCGTAATTTACTCGTCCATCTTATGATAATTTTGCTCCGGAAAATGTTCCAAAAATTGAAATAGAAAAAGAACAAAATCGAATTTTCGAAAAATCGCTTCGAGGTGCACACCCCCATGCTACAAACTAACTTTGTGCCAAATTTCATGAAAATCGGCCGAACGGTCAAGGCGCTATGCGCGTCACAGGTATCCAGACATCTTACAGACATTCAGACAGAGAGACTTTGAGCTTTATTATTAGTAAAGATAGTTCAGCTGCAGTGTTGTCAGACTGAGGCTCTAAGTAGGTTGTTAGGTTGCCTTTGTTAGGTTGCCGTAATTTATTGTACCACTTATTCATACGGTGTTCATTTAATCAAAATAAAAGCGGTGCTTCGGCGTACTAATAGATCCACTCTTGCTGTCATCATTTAAAATTATTATGAAAGTAAATATAAACCTTTTTTTAGCTCTACAAAATTTAATCCGGATTAACCGCAGACCCGGATCAACGAGATTCTACTGTACTTGGATTTGTCTACGTGCGTATAGTAGCGAAGACAGGATTTTGGTTGTTTTCCGTGCAACTGAACTGCGCTAGCAGAGAAGCAGATTGTACAGAGCTCATTTATTACAGAAATTGCACTCTTTGAGTGCACACATCAGTAAAGCTAATTTCGTTACACCAAACTACGTTTATCTATCACGTTTTTTAAATAAAAGATTTACCTGTACAAAAATAAGGGGAAAAATACAAAATAATAAAAAAATTTTGAAAAAAAAAAAATAGAACCGACTTCAAAATTGCTCTAAAAAGTGAAAAATAATTTTATTCTTTAAACACCATCGATAATGCTTTTAAACACAATTTTTGAAGTTGGCGCAAAAACAAAACGTAAAATCCAGTGTAACCATGCTTCGTTCATATTTTTTTCAGAAAAGCATCCAAAGTTACGAACGAAACATTTATATCGTTATTCAAATATGCTGTCATCAATGCATAATTTATGTGATAGTGAAGAAACTGGGCCTGGTTAAATTTATAGTTGTAGTTGAGTTATGGCTGTGAATGATTTTATCTATCGTTTTTGCGCCAACTTCAAAAATTATGTTTAAAAGCATTATCGATGGTGTTTAAAGAATAAAATTATTTTTCACTTTTTAGAGCAATTTTGAAGTCGGTTCTATTTTTTTTTTTTTTTTTCAAAATTTTTTTATTTCATTCTTTTTAGTGTAAATGTAGGTATTTCAGAAATAGTAAGAAGTTACCATCACGAAACTTCACATTATTTTCTTAAAAATGCTCCATACTAAAAAAAAAATATTGACACGCGTTAAACTTTAAGCGATTGGCACTAAAAACTTATCTTTGTTCCTCTGGAAATCATGTGTAGTTAATTTAATTATAACCATTTAAGTATTGCGTTTTTCCTAACTAATTTACATTTCACAGAATCTAAGTTGCTCATGATGCAATCCTGTATTTTCTTATCTGTTATCGGAATAGATGATAGCGATAAAAATACTACAATAGTTGAGGCAAAGCTAATGGTAGCATTGTGAAGGCTAAGCAGATCCTAATCACTGCATCACCTCGCTTCCAGGTTAGGTTTACACCTACTATGGAGCAATAGCACTGAAGAAGGGAAGATTTTGATAATTCACATAGGGTTACTATAAATCAGCAGGGTTACTAAAATAAAATTATTTACGCAAAAAATGAGACGACAGCTCCAGATTCCCCATTATCGAAATATCCGGTGAAGAAATTTTATGCTTGCTTCAGAGAAGCCTTCATTCAAAATTATCATTACAATTACTATTAATGTTACTGTTGTATGGCACCAAACTGTCATAACAATGGGTTTCATATTTAATCATTTAATAGGGAAATTGCATGAAATTTATAGTTTTTTGCCAATAACTTTTTTTCTAAAGGACAAATAGGGTCAAACAAAGTAATGGGACCTAAGTTGAGCCATCCCCTATCCATTAAAAAAATAATCATCAAAATCGGTTCACTAGGTGAGACGCTGTGAGTGGACAAACAAAAACAAAAAAAAAACATACATACGGTATGAACTGATAACCGCCTCCTTTTTGAAGTCGGTTAATAAAGGCAAGGAAGTAGACTCGAAGGTTGCCACTGCCAATGAGAAAACTTTCAAAGCAAGAAAGCTTCTCAATACATTTTTAAATAATGAAAATAATCCCCCTGATGGTCTCCCTACTCTATGGGATTTTTTTTTAAATCTGTTTTGTTCCTTTCCCGTAATTTCTGTGAAATTTTTTTGATTTATTTAAGCCTTTTTCTTTTCTTTCATTTTCTTTAAAACCCTTTTTAGTGATACCTCAATCCCATGGGTAATTTTTTTTAATTTGAATAAGTGCCTGTTAAGCTTTGAACAGTTTCAAAACGCAATAAGACTGTATGGAGATTTTTTTTCTGAATTTATATCTCTTTAGTTACCAGACGCTAAGATTTGCACAAAATTGTTCAAAAGGGAACTTTTAAATTTGAACATGCGCAATATTTAAATTTTTTTCAATTACAGTACATTTAACATGAACAGTAAGAAAAAAATCATGGTTTGACGTTTTGATTTAAAAAACCGATAACACAAGCAATATAGTAACTGCGGCAAACATTTTTTAAATGCGGAGAGTAATTAAAATTTAGTTTTTTCTGCCGTGGAAAAATAAGAAAAAATCTAAAAAGTATATCCAAATCTATCCATATCCCTAAAAACTAAAATAATCCAGACAAGTATAGACATTTATTTTTAAATCACTTTAAAAATACCTCCACTTAAGTCTAATCGAAAACCAATAATAAATGCATAACAAAAAAAACTGCCGTACTTTAATTCTAATTATTATTACGATAGAAAAATCACATTTCTCTAGAACAGAGTTTCTGAACCTTTTTTACTTCCTTTTACAAAAAAGAAGTATTGTATTCGCGAAAAAATTTTCGCTCAAAAATCGGCCTTCATTTCCATTTTTCTCACCCCCGAATGAATGTTGAGTTTTATTTTTTTTCTTCTTTGGACCCGACTACACGTGGATATATGCCTAGGAACGTACAGACACCAGAAATATCCATTTTGATGACCCCCGATTTAATTACAACGAATTTTCTCGTGATGTACGTATGTATGTGCGTATGTGTGTATGTATCTGGCATAACTCAAAAACGGGATGTCGTAGATAGTTGAAATTTGGTACGTGGACTTCTAGTGAGGTCTAGTTGTGCACCTTTAAATTTGGTTGCATTCGAATGTTTCTAAGAGGGTCTTTTGCTCCTTTTTGGGGGGAAATCATTGTTAATTTCGATGTAAACTCAAGTTGTCTTGAAATTTGTCGGACACTTGGTGATATATCACCAGTTTTTTGGTCGCCAAGTTTTGTCGCCAACTTGGCGACAAATTTGGAGATTTTTTTAATTTGGTTTTAGTTCCGCCACTGTTGGTAATATTTAGAGAGTAAACAATTGAATCACATTAAAATTGCCAATAATGGAGAAATGACATTGAATTGGAGTAAAAGAAAGTCATTTGATGCACACATCAGCTCGTTTGATCATCAGACCGGTCAGAGTTCGTAAAACGAATTCACAAACCAATTAAATTTTTTTACGCAAAAACTTTATTCACTATTAAGGAAGTCTTACTTAAGTTTCTATAAAGATTTGTAGTATGGTTTATTTGAAATAAAGGTTTAAATACAAAGATAAGTGCAATAATTTAAATATTATGCGCAAATAAAAAAAACTTAGAAAAAATAACAGAAAACTATTAACAGTTATCACAAAATAACGTAAAAGTCATCACATGAAATGTTATTATTTTCAGTTTTTTGAATGATGGTTTTTTTAACGCATGTAGGTAAAAATTTCCGAGGACAAATCGATTTTTTCCACAAACCAGGAAATTATCCGGTTCCGGTTCTTCAAGTATCTTTTCTCGTCCTCTATCATAATGTCAACGAGCTTGGAGATCAGAATTGAAGTTCTCGGTGCGAGATGGATACAGCTTCACTTTTTAGAAACTTTCAGGAACTGCATAAAAAAAGGGTTTTTTTTTTTTTTTTTTGTTTCCAATGGGGCTGTATAAGAGTCTCACCTCAAGAGGCGTCTGGGCCATAACCAGACCTAGTGCGCTCCCCAACAATGCACCAGTCTTTCATGAGTTACCATTAAGGCGCTGATACATGACACAGTGGCTTTTTGACGCCCAGTTTCCACCAGATGGAGGCACCTGGGCTCTCTTTTGATGCAATATTGCATAAGGAATTTAATTTTGCTTAGGGAATTATGAGCCAAACGAATACCCAAGGGATCTTTTACATGCCGCATAATCATACGACATGGGCGCTGATGATTTTCTGCATCTCGAAAATCCACCGACTGGTGACCTCAGACAGGCTAGAACCTGGGTCACAGGTGTAGAAGGCCAACGCCTAACCATCACGCCACCAGCCGGTACATGCGCAAAAAAAGTTTTGAAAAATCATTTTTAAATATTTTGTTTTTGTTTAATATTATGTTAGATTTTTTCGCTATGAAAACAATTTCAATGATATTTTTAAAAAATATATAAATAACTAAAATTTAATAAGAACTTAAAAGAGCAAAATACCAGTTTTGTGGTGAAAAAACCCTTTTGTTTCAGAACTCTTCAACAAAATACGTAATGTTTTCTTCACTTCATGCTGAAACGTAGCCTGTTATAGCTCTTTTTTTAAATACGTTACGAAATATTGGTTCGATATGTCTCATTCTTGCTTAGAATGCAAGATAATGTTTATCTTCATACATTTCAATGTAAAACACAAAAGCGACAAAAAGTGGTGCTGTCTCCCTTTCTAGCCAATCGAATCCTTAATGAATCACGCGAAGGAGTTATGCTGCCCCTGTGCTATTCCAAACAAACATTCAAATAACTAAATCAATTACTGTTAAAACCCTAGTTAATTGCACGGCAGTGAAGCTCTTCGATCGAAAAGAACAGCAGTTACAATAGTCCAGTTTTCTGATCTGAATGCAAACAAATTTTATCAAAAGTTAATTTTATAATATTTTTAAGGGATTACTAAAATAATTCCCAAGATTTCCAAATAATTACTAATTTGATTTCAGTGTCCACAGAAACTCTTATTCCAAAATATTGCCCAACGCTTTTTGATGAGCCGGATTTGATGGGTAATTGCCCTGCTGAATGTCCTGAAGGTCATCTTTGTGATGGCAAGGATTGCGTAGATCCCTTGGATTGCCCCTGTGTGCACGAAGGAAAGATATTTAAGGTGAATAGTTTATCTTTGTATCGTTTATAGATTTATAAGGGAAGAAACTTATCATCAACCCTTTAATGGAGCTTGTAGAAAAGAATAAAGCTCGGTTGTTGCAAATAACCAGTAAGTACACGCTGGAGAAGAGACTGCATCAATTTTTCACTTGTAAATATCAGCTCTATTTTTGATGGAAGTTAAAAACATATTTATTTTTTACACCCTTACACTTTTTGTTTCGTTTTGAATGATTAAGAAAGCCTACTTCTTGTTATTCTTTGACGGTAAAAGTTTATTTTTTAAACAGTGAAATATTTTTAATATTTAGCATTGTATTTGATTATAAATTGCTTTTTCAGTGAAAGAACAGCTTTACCAAACGGTTTTCTAGCCTTAAACGATATTTAAATTGGATTATGATTTTTTAGCATTGTCTCCATAATTTAAATAAGATTTAAAGTCTAAGGCGAAAAAATCATTTTTAAAATTATAAAACCAGTCACTTAAGGGTGAAAATGCATATATAATAAACTCTTCGACCCCAAAACTTGTGCATATGTCATTCTAGCTTTTAGACTACTCTCTTATTAACAAAGGATTAACCGAAGTTGGTCAACTTCAAAGCATTTATTTAAATAAATCACATAACCTACTAAATCCGTCCAAATGTTGAAGCAGATTTGAAATAGAGGCATATTAAGATGTAATTTTGTTTAATCGTGTTTTCCATTGTGAAAATTAAATAGAAGGCATACTTCTTTGAGATATTTTTGTTTGCATCGAAGTGCAGTGGAAAAGGGGCACGTGTAATCCTCAACATTTAAAAAAATACATTTTTATCTTTATGAAATACGAGATACGTTTTATAGCAGTCAAAAATAGTTTATACTATATAAATTTGTAGAGAGCTTTCAAAACCATAATGTTTTAGGTAATTTTATTTGTCATTTAAATTTGTAAGTTGTTTTTATCTTGTTTGGAAATTTCTCGAACGTTTGTATTTTCTTTATGTTGTTTTCATTTATGTGTGCTGGTACCTCGTAATTTCTCATTGTTGGAGATATTTTAAAAGCCGTAAGTCTATTATTTTCGCTGGTTTCTTATCACTTAAATTTGTAAACTGTTTATTTATATTTCAGTCATCTTCTTGGCTTATGTTTTTACAATGTTGCAATTGCTGGTTATTACTTACGTCTGAAAGCCAAAGCCTCGTGATATACTGTGTGGAGCATAAGTTTTTTTTTTGAGCAATCACGATTGCTTATTGTTCTTACTTGACAGTTTTGATGTCCTATCATTTTATTTTCCCACCGCCACCCTCCGCGCCATCACCGTCGACCGGGTCCTCATGATGCTGCTCCTATAGCGAAAGCCGCTTCCAGGTTGCATCCATGTCCTACACACACGCCCATACATACACAACTACACACACACGCACGCACGCACACACACAAATACACACACACAAACACATACACACACCTACACCTACACACACATACACAAACACATACACACAACTACCCACACATTCATGCCTGCACACAGACTCAAAAATATATGCCTACACACACCATACACATACCCCCCCCCCACACATTCATATACACAACTACCCGCACACTTATGCCAGCACACAGACACAAACACACATGCCTACTCACATACACATACCCCCTACACACAAACACACACGCCTACATACACACACTCGTGATTGCGAAAAAACATAATTTGAATTCAAAACGTCAAAATTCAATTTTTTTTTTTTTTTTTTTTTTTTTTGTGAATCTTTTGAATAAAAAAAACCTGTGGAAATGACCACGGATACTTCCTTTTACTACTATCAAACTTACGTTTGATATGTATTGCTTTTGTTAGCATGCATATTTGATTTTATTAGTTTTTCCAGCAAAATATCAGAGATAATATTTTAAAAAATAAGTTTGACTAGCAACATAATTTGAAATAACATTATTTAATTCGATGCATCTCTCTTTTATAGGTCGGCGACCGACTAGAAGATCAAGAGTGTAGACAGTGCCTTTGTGCACTCGGGGGACAGGAAGTATGCACACACAAAGTATGCCCAAAATGTGCTGAGGTAATCTTGAAGTCTCAACCTGTTTTTTTAAAACTTTCGTTAAAAAATATTATTTTTAAAGTAGGTAGGATCAATTTAGGTAAATGAAAATAGAACTTTAATGCTTCAACTTAAGATCCTTCCCTTGCTTTTGGATGAATTTAAAGATAAAATTGAGTACATTATGTCCAAGACTTCCCTATCGAGTAGTAACAGGGTATGAATTTTGATTTTGTAACCTTTGTTGATAAAACTTGATTACATTTACCACAGCGTGTTTCCACCTACCCCATGGACTAGGAAGAAAATGTTAACTGATTCATTTTCCCATGAGGTTAATGTAAATATATAATTTCAATTTACACAATCAGTGTAAAAGCTTATAACGTCCAACACCAACAAGAGTCAATCTGCGGCCAAAATGTCGCATGCGACCCATTGAGTCCTCCAAATGTAATCTGAAACCATTTAAAAAGAATATAATGCAAAAAAACTAGATAATGAGCTAAATTTTTGTAAACTACTGATCAAATGGTAATTTTTAACAAAGTTTAATCTTTAAAAAAGTTTGAGAAAGGAAAACTTTTGTTGTTTCCATTTACGTGAGAGTCTAGCATGCATCGGTAAATACAATGACGGATACAAGGGAGGGGCTATGTGGCCATCTCCCTTCCATTGCGAGACTCTCCACTGGAAAATTTACAATAATGAAGTTCTAAAAACGCAATTTTAGAAGATCTTCCATAATGCTAAAGTTACGGGAAGAGAAGTTAGGGGCTCTCCCCCAAAATCAAATTGAAGTCCGAAACATTTGCGATGAATATTGGCAAACCAGGAATAAAGAGTTCAATCGCTTCTCCCTTGAAAAAAAATTCTGGTCCATCCTTGGTAAATGGCATGCTATCACCTAAACTGCATATCGAAAATTGCAGGGGAGGTAAACTTCATAACTAAACGCTTTTAGTATTCCTCCACATGACAAGTAAAAGTATTTGAAACCAGTTACTACTTTGTATTTGCAGACCTGTTGGGAAGGAAAATTTAAAATCACTAAAATTTAAAAAACACCTTTTTTACTGTGTCCTTTTAAAGCATTGCCGAATATTTGAATTTACTCGGCCCTATTCATTTTTGGTCTGCCTAAAATTTCATTTAAAGTATATTACTTAGAAGAATACTCAGTCGAAGTAAATTACTTGAAATAAAAAGGGAATATTAAAATTGTATCCCTGAATTTATTCTTCAATAGCTATCTACAAAGGGTACGTATTGCCGATTTAAATCGCAGCATTAATTTTCGAAACATATGCGTAACCGAGTCAACACATGATAACAAATTGTGCAATTAAAAAATTCTTCAACACCTCAAGTCAGCATAATTTCTTCAAATTAAAAAAAAATTAATGTGTGACTAATTACTTCTGGCATAAAAAATAAATCGTATTTTAATTTTTCTTTTCAACTTTTTGAATTTCAACCAGCTTTTCTTCCCCCACAAAAAAATATCTTAGTAGCAGCAGAGAAAACATAGATTTATGTCTTTTTTTTAATATTCACGAAAGCAAAATTTAAAAGACATACTTTTTCACCGTAAAACATTATGGAAGCAGAAATGAAAAATATTTACCTATAAGTACTTTTCAATACTCGTGTGAAAATCGGGTAATTTTGTTTTTCGCATTAATTCAATGATACAGCAATTTTTACTCTCATGTATGACAATATCTTCAAAATCATTCCTTTCAGGATGAACTTGCTATTTACTCTGATAATTGCTCCTGCTTATGTCAACGATGCAAAGAGGATGAGTTCTTTTGCCCAACGAATGGGGATTGTATACCAATACAAAGGCGTTGCGACGGTATAATTGACTGCCCTAATGACGAAGTTAATTGCCCAAGTGAGTATATATGATCCAAAACGTATAATTAACACTTAAACGAATCGTGTTGTCTTTTGGCAACATTCCTAATTTAGTCGAATAAAATAACGAACAAATTGAAACTCTGTATTTGCCAATAACCAGGAAAATATTCACTGAAGAAGCTATTAAATCTATTTAAAACTTGTAAATGTACCAATCAGATGGAAAGCAAAAGTAGATTTATTTTTTCAACATTCACAAATGCAAAACTTTTTTTTTTTTAGTTTAGTGCACTTCAAAACGCCTGCTACTTTTTATTTTTTTATTCCGTGACAAATCAAGTTTTACTACTACTTAAATAGTAAAGCCTTTTTGTAATTTTTATCGATGTTTTGCAACATTTAATGGAAAATTAGTTGTCGCCCTGTGTTAAGCCCTGTGTTGCCAAGTCGTTGTTTAACCAGAAACCATCGTTTTCTGTAGTGCTGTAGGCGATAGATTCGTTTTCATGGACGGCAACGTAACATATGTCATTAACAATCGCCATCCACGAGTGTCTAGCTCACTCAAAATATTCAATCCATCGGATGGCCAGCACATTCTACAGATCTGTATCATATTGAAAATGTTTGGGATGCTTTTGGGGAGCAGTCTTGCTAGTCGACAACGTCCTCCAATAAGCAAGGACACCGTTATGACTAACAGAAGAATGGAATAAATTACCCCAAAAGCTGCTGGATAATGTTGTGCAAAGCCTTACATGACGTGTGGAAGCTTGCATCGCTCTCTATGGTAACCATGTCCCAAACTGACATCTTAAGCCGGAACGCTTGTGGGGGGTAATTAAATTTATTCACTTTTACGTATTCAGCCCAAAATGGCTGTTTCGTCCTTTGAACACTTTTCAACGCCTTCTGGATTTCAGAGCACAATAAATTATCGTCATTGCAATGTTCTAGCGTACTGGCATTAGTTTATTTCACTTGGCATCGAATTACACTTTTTTACGCACTACATACCAATTAAAATCCGTCCTTAGCAATTGTCCATCAGTTTATAGCAAGTTTAATGTGTACTTATTTCGATACATATACACAACGTTTATAAAGAAAACATCAATTAACTTAGTGTTCATAAAAAAGAGCTTGTTATGAGTCTTTTGGCAGTCATTATTGATTTGATCTGTATTTTTTTGTGGGGTATTAACCTATCCATGATCACTCGTCTCGCTTCTAAGACGGGATCTTCCTTCACTAACAAATCAAAACGATCATTTGCCATTGTTAAGAAATGGCTTAACATTTTGAGAGTGCAAGCTTTTGGTTGCGCGTCATCGATGTCAGTATCCTCTTTGGTTTCGTTATTCTTTGTCACTTCTAGAAGCTTTTTTTCTAGAGAGCTGTGAATTATGTGTTTAAGAACTTAACTTCTGGAAAGAGCTCTGAAACCAATCTCAAAAAATTTCTCTAGTGGCCCAAGCTCGCTTATTAGCACGCCAAAATGCAGGTTAATGCTTGTTATCGGTAATCTCAGGAGTTTGGATTTTGAAAAAAGGGATAATTATATCTGTTTGCAATGCCTCATCCACGTAAAATGAAAAATCATCCTCGTCAAGTCAAAACTCAACCTCGTAACTAAAATAAAGGTGTCAAATTTTAAACCGCGTGTATTCAAATCCGCGTAAAATAAGGGTCTGCTGTAGTTGTATTGTTTACTGTGATTGCTTTATTCTAACTATTTCTTTATTGTAATTTAAATAAAACCTCAGAAACCTAAGTCGCTATCCTTGTATTAAAAGTATAAAATAGCAAGCAACAGCCCGAATTAATATGCTCGATCAGAGCAAATTAATTATTTTTACTTTAACTTCAAACACTAGTTATGTATACAATATTAATGATTGGTTAAAAAAAAGAGTTTGCGCATAGGCATTTCTGAATGAAATTTCTTTTAAGGATAAGAGAGACGTCTTCCATGCAAAGTTAAACTTGTGGAAAATTCGGAAAATATTTTATATCTTGTTTTTGTGTGTGTGTGTTCTTCGATACATTTTGTTATTAAAAAACTCATTAATTATACACGTTTTTCTTTCAGCTACTTCAGTGATCTCGACAACAGAAGGTAATTTTTCAAAGTTTTAATTATGTGAAGTATGAAGTTATGAATAAGATACAGATAATGATGTTTAAGTAATTTTGAAAATATATTCTTTTGTTGGAAAGAGTAGTTATAAATGGGAAAATTTTTCAATGCCCAGCTCAAGGATAAAAACATCTGTGGCATAAGTAACGAGTTTTTACATTATCTTGATAAATTACGTAATTATGAATAGATTTAATAAAACTTTGAATCAATTATTTTTTACAGAGATCTTCAATCGTCAGTTAAGGTTTTACATTGAATAAAAAAACAAGAGAATCTATGAATTATGAAATAATTTTATCCTTTAAAATATGCAACAATATATATATATATATATATATATATATATATATATATATATATATATATATATATATATATATATATATATATATATATATATATATATATATATATATATATATATTAGGGTGGTCCTTATTTATATGGGAAATTTTTTTTTTCGGAATTCAACAAGTGACGCCCCCTAGTTTTGTGACACTATAATAAAAAGTAACGTGTGCAAAATTTGAACTCTATCGGTCAATAATAACACGTGCCCCTAGGCCGTTGAACTTTAACACTTTTGATAATTTTCTCACAAATCTTCTGAGTTTTTACTTCAGACCCAGTACATCGTTTCTCCTAGGTATGCAAAATATTTTTACAGTGAGGTAGCACTAAAATTAACCTTTTTAATTACTTTATATCATCTAAAGATTTTACTCTGAATAAGAATGAAAGAATGCTTTAGAAACTTTCCTTAATCGTACGCTTTTCTCAATGTATCTCGATAGTGTGTATTTTTTTTTCCGATAGTCTTGATCGGTCTGTAAAATAAATTGCTTTGTGACTCATATTTGGTAAATTACTTGTAAAATTCTTCGATTAATTGTGCTCCTCTTTCAGTTGTATCATTCACAATTTTCAGTATTTTAACACTCTCTCAGAAAGTATTCTAAATCATCTACTGTTATCTGAAATTTGTTAAACAATCACCAGACACGTCTTCCTTATCACAAGCATTTTTTGGACTAGTCTTTTCCTATCTTCAAAGTTAATTTCTTCATCCAATATGGACAAAGCTACTAGTTTATCCCCTAAATACCATAAGTGATTTATGATTTTTCCAATCACTGCTTCTGCTGCATGTTTGTCGTCATTTTGAACGCTGTTAGTTTTTCAGACATATCATATTATTCAAAGGAGCCTCGATTGGGTTGCTGCGAAAAACCATATCTTCATACAGCATTTAATTGTAAAACAGCTTTGTAAAACAAGCATTGAAAGGCTTTCTCTTCATGCACTGCAAAAACGATTCAGAAGCGTTTCTGAAAAGTAATGGGCAGCTGATGTGCCCAATTTCTGCCAGTGACATGTCTTGAAAAAGCCAGGAACGTTTTCCACTAAAAGTCAGTAACCTTCCTGAAGTTATCCTTGAATCTGTCTGAAAAATTCAGAACTCTTCCCGCTTAAAGCCAATCGCGCCTCTGAAACTTAGAGCAAATTTAAGCTATTGTAATATAAGAGATTCGCACCTTCCTAATTTATCAAAGCAGTTCCAAAAGCAGTACTGCAAACAAGTATCGAGAATTTCACTTGCTTACAATTCTTGCAAAGCTACGAAGACCCCTTGAAGCCGATGCACTTTATAAACAAGCTCAGTTAATTTTTAAACTGGGAGCTAAAAAGATTTTTCACAACAGGGAGAAGTCTGCATTCGTACGACTTGTAGTAATTAAGGAATCTTTTTGACAAAGATGCTTGATTTTTCCAGGAAGTGGATAAAAAACCATTGAAATCCCGAAACGTCTTACGGAAATACTCAGTAACGTTTCGGATTTTTTTTACAGTGTGTAAGGACAATTTTAAATTGTTTCCTAAACATAAAAATTTTCAAACAAAAATTCCTTTTGCCACCCATGTGGCTCAGGGATAAGCTCCAGGTTACCGAAAACATACCCCTGTAGGAGGAAATTCACTAGGAAATATTATTACAAGTTATGAGAATTCTCTGTAATCTTTCTCATTTCCGCTTTTTTCTGAACCATATGTCATCCACTTCGTCTTTTAGAATTTAAGTGGTATGTGTACTTGATTGAAATGTTATAAGTTCTGAATGATGGAGATTTTCCCACAAAATTTTGAAGCGCTTAAATAATTGAATATCGCATCTAGAACTAAGAAAGGCAAGAACTTCTTTAAAGACACACTCTGTAGTACGATTTCAAGTGCATGGTGATGGCAATCCAAATGTAATATATCACCGTTCAGTTTTTGCTCTAAAAAATTGCATACACAATTTATACGATTGGTATTGCAAGTCGTTGTATCAAACACTACAGCTAGAACAGTTAGCAATAAAGAGCGATCATCTAAGATATCATATACAACTGAAGAAATATCTAAGGAATTCCGAGTAGCTGTTCAATATTAGGACCTGAAGCTATCACGGTAATCCTGTCGGCGTTCTTTTAGCAGTTACATCTGGATGTAGCTTTGTATCCCAGTGAATAACTACAAAACCAAAATTTAAATTCATGAAATTTAATTTTACCTCTCGAAGATTTTCTTTTGCTCTCTTGATGAATGTACGATTGATCACTAGGTCATTTCGATTTAAATTTACTGCATCTACATAGGCAGTAAATAAATGAACAACATCTTTATCCATAATATGGCATTTGTCTAACAGTGATGAAAGACGAGCAGATATCAATAGTTGTCAAGCTTTTTTGCATTGTGGTAGACCAGCTGTAGAAAACAGAAGTTCAATAGGTTAAGATAGATACCCATTTCGGTTTCTAAATCTTGTGAATCGCAAGAATTTGATGATAATAAAGGACTATGTACTCAAATAGAAGAAAAGTAATTTGAAGTATAGATTTCTACATTGTTCCGATCTGGATATTTTTTTAAAATTTATATTTTAGCTATGGGGAATACAGTATATTTTTATGTTAGCAGTAATCGAGGATTTTTCGAAATTTAAATTTTAAAAATTAAAAATTGCATAAGCATTTAGGTATGTTTATAACTAAAGAACAGCGAATTAAAATATAGTTGCAATTACTTATATTTATAGCATTGAAACCTTGCGACTTTATTTGACACACCTATTACATACACAGGGAATTTTGTAAATCAACACCCCCAAAGCCTGAAGGAGGCAATTTGTTGTTGTCGAAGATCGTTCATTAATGGCCTAGGTCATTCATTAATGGACTATAGAATCCCTTGTGTCCATCTTGATGTGAAGAAACGTTCCCCTGCCGCTTGGTTGGAACAAGCGCAGAAGAGCGGTACGCTTGACATAAGGTCATTGGTGTACATTTTATTATCTGTAACATGTTAAATTTTACAGAATGTAAGTGAGAGAATGGTCGATCTGGAAGTAGCAGCACCTATTGAGGTTCAAAATTACTTTAAAATATAAAACGTTAGAATAATTTTTACACAAAAATGAGAAAATCCGCAATTTTTTCTTCGAAATTCAAAAAAGGGGGCCCTAGGGGCACGTGTTTAATATTCATGGATTGACTTTAAATTTTGCAAGGATCATTTATTTGTACAATGGAACAAACTGAGGGGGGCGTCGCATAAAATATCTGCAACTTCAAAAATAAGGACCACCCTAATATATATATATATATATATATATATATATATATATATATATATATATATATATATATATATATATAATATATATATATATATATATATATATATATACTAGCTGACCCAGCCACGCGTTGCTGTGGCAAAGATGTTGGATTAAAATAAACTTTCTACTAACTAAATTTTCTATGGAAAAAGCGCACTATACTTACGCTTAGTAAATTTTGTAAGTATGACTTCAGCCAAAAAAAAATAATAATAACTTGAAAGTGATAGTAAATATCGAAACTGATTGCAAAATAACCGAATGTAGAAATTAAGCGTAAACCACCATACACTTTTAGATTCTACACTACATTTTATTCACCTCAGCTTTCTCTATAGTTTGTAATCAATAACTTCTTTACAAAATACACTAACTAAATTAAAAACATAAAAAAATTACATTTTTTCAATGAAGTAGATAACATTGACTTCGAACTATTGTTTCTATTATTTGAAAACTGAAAACTGTCTAAGCATTAAGTTGTGCACAATGTTCTTGCTTAACCTTTTTTGCTAATACGAAAAGTATGACAACTTTCCACTTGTGAGTAGGCGATATATGGTTGCCCATGAAAGAAATATTTATGTTTCAAGTCCAAACCAAAAGAAGACATTGTTTGTTCTTGAAATCTATTTATGGTCTTTGCAAAAGCTAAACGAAACAAAAATTGAAGCCTTTCAAATGTGTTTGAAAATTATGACGCTATTAATGGATTACGTGGTAATACAAACATTTCTCCTTTAAACTTTCCCGTCAAAATTGTTGACTTTTAAAGAAGAAACGTGTACCGTTTCGTAATTTAGGTGGGTTTAAATCGCGAAAAAGAATAAATTGTTGAGCCAATTTTAAACCGAAAATCGTGTAGTCGCGTTCCTGGTGTATCCAGGGAATTTAAAAATTCAGTTGGAATGTTTACTGCTTTGTTTTCATCGACAACTGTATAGCCTTGTTCAGCATCAATGGGGATCATTTTTTTCCCAGACGCCTGGCTCATTATTCGCAATAATTGTAGCTAAGACAGCGTCATTGCTCTGTTGTTATACGTTGCAAATCAGTGTTAACTAAGTCGGTGGCCCAACTATCAAGTGACGACATATTATAATGACTAAGTGGCAAATTTGAAATTGAAACGCAAAAACCTTCAGTTAAAACTAAAGCTTCATATTCATCTTTGGTGTAAAATCTGGATTTGGACATTTGTGTGTTTGTTAAACTTTATGAAATGCGTCTTCAAACGTGAAAGTTATATAGTTTCTCCTTAAAAAATGATGATTGTGTTGGATAGTATGTCGTCAAAATTGTTTTAAACAGTTGATGAATACTGTTTCTCCTTATGTCAAACCTGCATTAGAAAGTGTCAACTCCCAATGACTTTGTGCGACCAATAAATGCAATTTGCGACATGCATCGGGATATGTATTTGACAGTCGATAATTGACGATCCACAAATATTCCTGTCTGTTCGGGAATGTTTACTGAAAACAAAACTGCTACAAAACCAGTGCGATTACAGAGGCAATTATGATTTTAAAAAAATTAAATTTATCTGGGAATAAACTCTCAAATAGTTCACTTTTCGTCTCAACGGCAGTGAAGAAATTGTCTGGCTATTTGTTGTACTGTATATTTTGATACAGTTCAATTTCACCGTTTCCAATGCCCAGCAATTGCTTAGAAAATACTTGTACGATTAGATTATTTTGCGTTTATACTCGCATGTTCATGGCCAATCGCATTATCTCGACATTACTCTATAAAAACGATTGTTTTAAACATGCGTTGATTTCATCGGAATAACTGGTAATGTCTGCCGGAAGTCCCCAGACAGTATTCAGACAATTTCGCCTAAAAGTTTATCGTTGCCGTTCAAATCTTGCACAATCCCGGGATGTGCTTCGAATGAATGCTTTTACTCATGAGCCATAGTACACTTATCCCAAATTAGAATTTCACTCTCTTGCAACACTACAGCCATACCACGTTTTTTTTTCTTTAATGTTACACATTGCGTTTTGTTTGTTATGAATATCTAATAGGCAGCTTTAAAGCTGAATGTGCTGTTCTTCTACCATCTAAAAAATGTAGCAGCAATGCCTGACGATGCAATTGTCACTGCAGTTTTCTGTTGTGAACGTATCTTTGCAAGAATTAATGATGTTAAAAATATCTTAGGGAACAAAATCAAGAAAATAATTGCTTTCCGCTTAAATTCATTAACCTTCCTGAAATTAACCTGGGATATTTTTGAAGACTTCAGTAGTCTTCTTGGTTAAAGGCAGTTATGATTCTGGCACCTTCAGAGAAGCCTAACGCAGGTTTAATATAATAGCCTGGAATCTTCCTGCTTTTCTAAGAAAGCTCTCAAAGCATTAATGCATGCATTAATGCTTTGAACGCAAAGACAGACTCTCAAGCAAGTAGCTCGAATGTAACTCCTCTGCAACTCTTGCAAAGCTACGTGATCCGGATATCTTTTCGCACTCATTGGGTGTTGAGACAATCTGGGCAAACCGTAATCGCTCCGAAACCGATACACCTATTAAAAACATTTAGTTAATCTTGATAATGGTGGAGAAAAATGGTTTTCACAACAGTGTGAAATCTGCAATTTGTAGCAATTCAATTAAACGTTTTGAAAAATATAGTTGATTTTCTCAGGAAGTGAATAATAACCTGTAATATCCCGAAATGTTAAATGGAAATTCTAAGCAGCATTTCTGAGTTTTTTTATCATGGTGTTTTATCAATAAGTCATACGATGATAGAGTTATATCGATTAATTAACTTACACCGCCATCTATTAAAAATTTTTAGAACTAAACAATTAATTCACACTATTATTGCATAATTAATATGAAATTTGCAATAAAAAATTATAAAAACTATCCTATCTTTTAAGTTGGACAAAATGACACATAGATATGAAATTTCAGAAAACTCGCTTGAGTAGTTTTGGAGTTTACCCCGAACAAACATCGTGACACGATATTTATATATATATATATATATATATATATATATATATATATATATATATATATATATATATATATATAGATAGATAGATAGATAGATAGATAGATAGATAGATAGATAGATAGATATAGATGTGTGGGGGGCGGCAGATAACAGGAGAATAATATTTATTATTTATTCACTCCTTTTATCTCCACTCTCTTTAAAAAAAAATCTTTTCACTAAAAAATTGAACCCTTGAGCAAAAGTTAATGCGGAGTGTCCGAAAAAGACCTTTACTATAGTAAACTTCAATTACAAAAATACTTAAAGGTAAAATGAAACGCAGATTGCTGCAAAAGAATGAAACACTCTGAAAGTTTTTTTGTTGACATTCATTGGCCTGTGAAGTAGAGGGTGCTAGTTACTCGCAAATAAGGCTGAGAAAGAAAACGGCTGTATTCTCCATGAAAGATTCAGAAATGTTTCAAGCAAATTGAAGATGCTCTCGCATCAGTAATTTCAGTTTTGAGCTTTTAAGTGACATTTAGACTGACAACAGACATCCGAAACCAGTACCACAAGCTATTATTATTTTGATAATGTGCTTTGTATTTTGTTAAGTCCGTAGTAGAATCAGCCACAAACCTTAATCTAATCAGACATTTCATTTGCATCAGTTAGCTACGTGGGTGCCTGCAAGGAGAAAAAAACCTTTTCGCATCATGCATATTTTGCAACATACTTATCTACAAAAATAAGGAAATGGTTTAGATTTTAATTAAGTCACTAAGTATTGGAATGTTTTGTAATGTAAGTTAAAATGAGAAAAAAAAGTTTGTCAAGTTAAAATGTCTTTTTATTCTTACTCTACTGAAAAAAAACCTTTAAACCATTAGTTTCTGACTGAGAACAGAGTCACCTAGTTAACTTACCCGTGCAACTAACTGTTTGCTTTTTTTCTTCCTTTCTTTAGTGCCAACTACAGAGTCACCCATTCAAGGTAAGTCAAAATGGCTTGGATGACATTTTTTCTTTCGTTTTGAGATGATCTCTATATTTCAAACATAAATGCATGAAGCATCACCAATTCTTTCTTTTTCTTAGAAAATGCAACATGTGATATACTTGGAAAGCACATTAACACATTTGATGGTCAGGACATTAATTATGAAATTTGTCACCATGTAATAATGAAACATTTGGGTCAAGAAAATTTCAATATAACAGGTAGGTTGTGAATTTTATCCTTACGATTTTGACAATACAACTAGCAAAATAATTGTTAGTCTCATGCAAAGAGCAAATAAGCAATAAATACATTGCTTTGCTCGTACTTGGCGCATTAAAAACTGTTCTTGAAATGAGAGTTCTCAAATACTGTGTGACACACTAGTGTGCTCTGCCCCCAGCTCGCTGACGTGCGCGTAATTGATTCTGTATGAAATTTTCCATAAATATTTCTTTAAAATATTGCGTTATCATTTGGAAAATATTGCCTACTCAACGAACTAGTTTAGTCTCATTAATTAGGAATATCTCTTTTCAGCCCATAAAGATTGTGACTTTGTTGGAAGCTGCAAGCAATGGATAGAAATTTTTTACAAGAACAACAAAGTAAGAGTATCTTCAGACTTAAATACTCAACTGGATGGCCACAGTTATACTGCCTCTCAATTACGAAGGTTAAAGAAAAGTCGTACTAAAAGATCAAAACTTGCAAATCTCAGCATTGAAAAAATAGGAGAGCAGGTCGTTGTGAAAGCTCTAAATGGTGATTTTACTGTGACCTATGATACAAGAGGACACATAAATATTGAGGTAAAAATATGAGTTACTTGTTAATCCTGAACGACCAGGCGGATTTGTTTTTATCGTAAAAATCTGTTGGCACAGAGCATTAAAGAAAAATTAATTATTTTAACGGGGGGGGGGGGGTTCCCTACAATTCATTTCTTTCTTGTAGGATTATGAAACTCCTACAAGAGAAATTTAAGTATTTTAATCTGAAGAACCACTTAGCTTAAATTTTTAGCCCTAAAAATATAGTAAATTGAAGAGGATCCTGAATATGAATTCGGATTTTGTTTTAAGAAACAAAAAAAAATTTTACTAAATACCGAATCTGTAAATTCAACATTGACAAATTATGTGATTGGTTAACTGATTCCAAAATTTAATAAGATCAACAGATAAATTTATATTGTACCGAATCTGTAACTTCAATATTGACAAATTGTGTCATTGGTTAATTGATTCCAAAATTTATTAAGATCAACAGATAAATTTATATCCAGGTTTTATATATAAATGCATCTGTTGTTCAGGATCCTCTGCAAATATAGTAAATTGCAGAGGATCCTGAATATGGATTCGGATTTTGTTTTAAGTAACAAAAAAATATTACTAAATACCTAATCTAAATTCAACATTGACAAATTATGTGTTCGGTTAATTGATTCCAAAATTTAATAAGATCAACAAATAAATTTATATCCAAGTTTTGGATATAAATGCATCTGTTGCGCAGATAAATTTGTATCCAAAACCTGAAACTATCGGCTCATTAGAGTACTCATCATCTATGGTAATACAGTTGAGAAAAATATAATTTCCTCCTCTAGGTTCCACCAACTCTTCAAAGGGAAATAGTTGGATTGTGCGGTTTTTACTCTGGTAATACAGCCGATGATCAACAAAAGCCAAATGGACGAAAAGCCTACACCGCAAGAGAATTCGGAGACAGTTGGGCTGTAAATAATAGCGAAAAAGACTGCGCCCCAGTTTTATGTCCCCATGAGGAAATGAAGAAAGCGCTGGAACTCTGCAATCAACTGAAGTAAGGTTCGATTCGTGGTAAACATTCACTTCTCCTTTCAGCGAATTTCTCATTCCCGTAATCAGGATTTACAAATCTTTTTAGAATATTGCTGCTTTTCTTCATCAGAAAGACAAACTTTTACAAACAAAAGTAGTAATAAAATTTATAACCAACAAAAGCATTCCGAGGGCTACGCGTGTCCTCTTGAGAGACATGAACAATGAATTTTATGCATGATCTGTACAGGGAGATCATAATTAAAGTTACGATTTCAAAATGTTCTAATTTAAAAACTACTGGTTAGAATCGCTTGATATTTCACCAGAACAGTACTGAGACCATGAGAATTTGCTTGACGAAGGAAAAAATAGTTCCAAAGTTTTTCGATGGGTGACGCTGTCAAAGTTCATACTTGTTGAAAGATGTACTAATTAGGGCGATAAGACATGCGCACTGCAGACATAGCCTTAATAAACTGCAGTGTGAAAAATATAATGTGCTCTTTTTTAACATGCTATTTTATGTTTTCAACTAGTAGCAGAATAAAGTGTAGGACACATTGAACAACTTACACATTAGTCATCTATAAAGTGATTGTTTGATTAGGCTTCTCTTTTTCTCATGCCGCTAACATTTTGTTACAAATTTTGTAAATAGTAATTGTTTTTATGATTAATTTGTTGTAATCTGCTTAATTTTGGCTTTGTTCCATTAATTTTCGTCCAAAATTATCGTAATAACTTAACCTGTAAATAGTTTCTTGTAATGAACATGCAACCCCTTTACATTCGAATGACGTATATGTGTGTTTGGAAGGGAGTGAAATCGTCATTTCGAAGGACGTTTGAAGTTGCACTGGACTCGTAAAAGTTGGTTTCTCTGTGACGAAATGTTTTCTATTGAATTATAGTTTTTTCGCAAACCCTTAGAATCTGTTGCTCCCATTCGGCTAACAACATTTACATGTCAATGAATCCTTTTAGTAGGCTTTTTATTTTAGATTAACTTGACAGCGCCATCTATTGATCCATTTTTTTAACTTTTTTTTTCCTTCGCCAAACGAATTCCCATACCTTCACTACGGTTATGGTGAAATATAAAGTCGTTCTGACTAGTAGTTTTTAATTTAGAGTTGTAAAATCAGACTTTTAATTATATATCACCCTGTACATTTGAACACAATTGAATTGTACAGATATTTTTACACTGAATACGAAAAAAATTTCTCACTAGAATTAATGAATTCCATGAAATAGTCAGGGCTTCCGAGTAGCAATCATCTTCAACATTAAAAACGACTTTTTAAAAGTTCTTTAGTTCTTTTATGTTACATCAATCTAAAGTTGCATGTAGATTGTTTTTCTTTTTTTTTTTTTTTTTTTTTTTAGTTAATGTAAAGTTGTAGGTGCAAAGATTATGTAGTACTAGACAAAATGTCACAATTTAATTACATTATTTTCTCTTTTTCATTGCTAAGAACTTTAATTCATTTTTAGATTCTTTGAGTTTGAAATAAATTTTCATAACATCAATATTTAATACACTGCATGGTCTTTCAATATATCACGATTAAAAACTATTCATGACTAAATTCATCATCCTGTAAAAAATACTTGCTTCTTCCTTGAACGCTTTGTTTGTGTTCCAAATTATAAATTCGTTTTACTTTTTTCCCCCATTCCCCCATAAAAATTAATGGGAAAAAATGTACAAGTACGTGCTTAAATTATTCTGATCACAATATTTTTTTTTTTTGAAGGGAAGAACCTTTTATCGAGTGTGGAAAAGTTTTATCTGTTTCTCCTTTTATCGAGTTTTGCATGAGTACCACCTGTGAATGTTTGCGAAATAGCAAAAATTCTAGCGGTCAGTGCAAATGTGACAGTTTTCAAGCCTTTGCGGAAGCTTGCGAAGCAAAACTGGGACCTCTGTCTGTACGGAATTGGAGACTTCGCCATGAATGCTGTAAGTACTTTCCTAGCACATGCGTTATGTTTCACGTATTTTTCGATTACTTATTATTTATAAAATAGGTTGTTTTTAGGATTTAGTTTTTTTTCTTAAGTTTGATCCTGCTTTCTACTACTATATCGTCGGCACCATGCTAAACTAACGAATATGAAAATTGACACTTTTCAGGATAGCCAAAACATTTTCTTTTCACCGGACGCGTTCGCGTTTAATTACTATCAATGTTTTAATTTTAAATACAACTTAAAGTGTAAAATTATCGTTTGAAGTAATGATAACAGTAGGTAGCCCCTTTTGAGTACTATGTCAAATCATCGAATTTGAAAAACGAAGATTCAATTTTTCACATTCGTTAGTTTAGCGTGATGCCGACAATATATCAGGACTATGACCTAAAACATTTTGGATGCATTCAATCCTCTGCATAAAGAAATTAGATGCCATTAGACTTTCTTTTTATAACGAATTTTTCAGCGACCTCTGTAATGTAATATGATAGCCAATGTTAAATTGTAAATCACCTTATAAGGTCTTTATTCAACGAAGTTTTTTTACACATATAGTGACTTATTTTTAACTGCGTTTCATCTATTTCGATCTTAGTGAGAATGTTCAAATTTACTGTTAATTTCTGTCATAAAAATGTTTCTTTTTTATAATGTGATACCTTCTGGCTTGAATTACACTCATTGGGGAGTTTCTGAACAATTTTTGTCGTATTAATAGATTTAACTTCTTATAGTAGAAACAGAATATATTTCATTTCAAGTCAAATGACGGATGCACAATAAGTGAATAATTAGATTTTAACAGCAATTCCATTTGAAAAAGACGTAGGTTATAGGGTTTGGCTTGAAAACGGGAATTCATCAGTTGGTATAGTGATTAACTTTATCTACCGATAGGAGCAATAAAATGGTTATTGCATTTTCTAGAAAATGACAAATTTTCCATAAAATATTTCACGAACACTTTAACTACGTGAAATAAATTATGACTAAATAATAATCAACCGAACATAACAAACACATTTGGCAGGTACATGCTAGTTAAATATGAGACACACATGTGTCAGATTGCACTTTCGTGTTAAAGTTGGACTGATATTTATTTTAATTTTAAGCTATGCTTCTGCTGACCGCATGCTATTGAATTTTCATAAAACGAGCAAATTCACTTCGATGTAATATTTAAAGCATATAGGTGTCGCATATAAAAGAAACGTTCACCTAAATGTAACGTTACATAAAACGACCTTAATGTGCATCATATGAACCTCACTAATGTAAGGGGGATGGCCCAAAGCAAGTAGGTTTTTGAAGAACGTCTGAAAATTGTAGTTTTTGAATTTTTTTTCGCAACAATTTTGGTTTTATTTCCTAGCAGGGCTCTTAACCTTCGAGATAAAAAGTGATTTTTGTATTATTTAAAACCTAATATTTATTTGTAATCAATTTTTACAAACATTTGAAAAACCCGCTTTGCCCTACCAGAGAGCCCAAAGCGGGTAAGCTTAACTAATTGTGATTTGGTACATTTGCCAATCAAATATGAAGTTATAAATGATTAAAATATTTGACTAGCTACCTGTCATTGTATAAAAAAAATATTAAATAGTTGTACTTATCCAATTTAAAGTCAGAACATGTATTTATAAAACATAAAAAATGACTGATTAAATTAATAAACTAATTAATTGCCATCCTAAAAAATAACTTTTTAAAGTTATACTTATCCTATTGAAATCGAAAATCTAAGTCAGCAGACAAATCAAGAAATTATTAGTAAATACATGATTAAATCCTATAACCGCTTTGCCCGACCCGCTTTGCCCAAAAGCACGTTTTTTATTTCAATATTTCAATAATTATAACCTTAAATTTAAAAAAGAAACAAACGAAATGACTATCGTAGTTTGTAAGTGAATGTTGTCAGAATAACGTAATGTTATTGACAACCAAAAAAATAAGCTGTTTTTTTTTTTTTTTTTTTTTTGGAAATGTATAATTTCTTTTATTTTCAGCCTGGTCGCGCCATGCCGCTTCACTGTTGCTTCCCTGGGACTGATAAAAACTCGGGGGTGTTCATTTAAACACGACATACCTATGCATCGCCGCTTACACATCATGGGGGGGGGATACGAAGGCCTACCCGCTTTGGGTCATTCTCCCCTACATTACTGAGGAGGGATCAACCGCAGGTGAAGTAGTCTACTAAGTTTTATATCGTGCCAGCTCTAACGAAATAAGAAAAAAAAAACTCAGTGATTTCTGGACTAACATATTCTCAATTATTTCGAATGTCGCTCTTATCTAATACCATAAAATGCTATCATTTAGAATTAGAGTTTTAATTTCAGACTCTGAATGTCCTCCTGGTATGGAGTGGAATGATTGTGGACCTTCATGCCAGCTGACATGTGAAAGAACTTCATTGGACTCTTTGGATGAATGTTCGAACAAGTGTGTTCCGGGATGCTTCTGCCCTCCTGGAACTGTTCTGAACGAAGATGTGTGCATTCCACCTACTCAATGTGCTGACCGTAAGAATACATTCCTATATACATGTTGATTTTTGTTAATGTTTAAAAAATTTATGAAAACAAGGCAAGTTTTTTTAGGTCCTTCACCTAATATTTGTTACTTTAAAAAGCTTTTAGCTTTTTAATTACGTTGCATGATGGTCATGACAATAAAGCCATCAACAGGTTACAGCAACTTTTGAATGTCCTTCTTTGACGACATCACAAAGTGATAATGCGGTAACGCTCCAAAACGTCACAAAATAAACGATAACAAATTATCTGTCGCAATGACGCCGAAGGAAATTACACGAAACACTTCAAAAATACGTCACAGCATGACATCTGTGAGACGTCACAGCTCTGTCACTTTTTTACTATGACCATTACGACTTGCAATGACGCTTCATAACGTCACAAAGTAAACAGCTACTAATTATTATCTGCGTCAGCGATGCCGCAGGAAATCACACGAAACATATCACAAATACGTCACAACATAACATCTGTGTGGCGTCACAGTTCTGTCACTTTATGACTACGACCATTACGACTCGCAGTTACGTCACTGCAGCCTTATCACGACATATTGCATTCTCTGAGGCGGGGTATCAATCTTAAAGGGAATTGCATTTCTTAAACTGCCTAAAGATTGCGCAATACGAACCATTCCTCACAAAACTCTTTAAAATATTCACGTAACATTCATTCTCCTTTCCGTGAATCAAAAAAGAATAAATAAATGAAATGAAAGATCTTTTTTCTCCGAAATTAGTTCCAGATCATGCTCTTGAAGTCGTGCTTTTGCCTTTTATCTTATGCACAAGATTGATTTTCCTGTTGCCTTGATTTATAAAGCAAAAAGCTAAAAAGGTAATAAGCTTCCTGAAATATTCTTTGTTTACGTCACTGAACCTATCTCAAGTGTGCATCAAATATTTAATATATTTTCTTCAGTGCCGTAGTAACAGAATATTTGATTGTTTTCTATGCAACTGAAGAATATTATATCTTCCTTTTAAAGTGTTGTTTCTTGTGCAATATCTTACAATGAGTAACATGAATTACTTTAACCTGTGAAGCTGAAGATTAAAGGTAATTTCCTATTTATAAAAGCTAGTTTCAAAAACAACATTTCCAGCTTGTAATCTTAAGTTTGAAATGTTTTTACAGATGCATATTTTTCTCTCTTTCGCACATACGTTGCAGGAACCGATGTGCTTCAATCCAAGTTAAATTTTACGTCATTGTTTCTAACTTTAAGCAGTTACCTAAGCTTTTCTAACTACGATTTTAAACAAATAGAGTCACAGGATATTTTTAATAAGTTTTATGTTTTCCAAAGTAATTAGCCATTCATTGAGTGTTTTATTATCAGAGAAATTTATTTATTTGTTCATTTATTCTGTATTTATTTGAATCAAAGTATCTCGAATACCAATAGTTTCAAAAATCATTACGAGCCATTCCACTCCATTTTACTTTTCAGTGATTTCTACAATTTTGTGTTGTGGAGGAAAAAACATAAAAGACAAAGGCGCTCCAACTTTGCCAACCACGCTAAATTTTGCTGTTGTGTTTCTTAAGTAGAATTGCCGTTTTGGGTAGAAAATACAGAAGCAGATTTTCATCATAGCAAAAAGGTTGCATAGTTTCAGATATAAATAACAGAACGATTAATTTATTACAATTTTCGTTGAGCTTGATTTTTGAGCAGTTAGAATAGGCCCGCTGATTTCAAAAATGTAATTAGTTTTCTTCGTAGATTTAGTATTAACTAGATAACTACGAGAAACAGGCTTCATGGGCAAGCATCCGAAAAATGTGTGCTCGCAGTTTAGCGCAAGCACTTAAACAACTTTCGCTAAGGTTGCAATCCGCGTTGCATCCACTAGAGATCAGAGAGTGCAGTTGCATCCTAGGTAGACTGCGCTTTTGCCCGTTTAATTCAAGATTCGCGCAGGTCTATATTTTTCTTCTACCACGTCAAGGGTCTTCCTTACACTTTATGTGAATATACCCTTTTTCTGTGGGAGAACACGTACCACAGGAAGCCCTACTGCTTTCCTATTGGCTGATGCTGATAAAAACCTCTTTTAAATGGAAATAAAGTGTTTTTCATAAAACATTTTTATTATTATTTCAAAAATTAAATTTTAAGCTAGGAATGTATAATGATTATGTTCTCGTCAGTAACACAAAAAGGTTCGTTTTTTTTTTTTTTTTTTTTTTTTTTTGTGTGTGTGTGCGCAATGCGTGTAATGTTTGCTCACTTAAAAATAATTAAACTATTAATTGTTTTTTCTAAAAAAAAAGTGAATTGGTAACTTTTTACCCTACGTAGCTTAAAGACTTGACGTGATAGACTCAGATCCTTTTTGAGCTCCAAGACCATAAATTAGTCAAAAATTTCAACTGATGTAAGACAACCAAATTGTTGTATCCCAGTAAAATCATTAAATAATTTAATGGTAGAGGTATTTGTACTTAATTTTGCATTCATGTGTTGAATAGTTCCAACAAATATGCATTTAAGTATTATTCATATCACTTGGTATACTTTTCTCTCATTTGAACAGCTCGTTGTAGTGTAGATCAGGGGTTCTCAAACTTTTTTGATTCTCGGTACCCTTTGAAGAATTAGAATTTTCTCAAGGTATCCTATTATTGTTCTGTTATTAAACATATTTTTTCTACCATGACACCTCGCGGCACCCCTCATCTCTTCCTGCGACACCCCAGGGTGTCATGAAACCCAGTTTGAGAAACCCTGGTGTAAATAAAACTGCAACAGATAAATGACGAATGTCAAGTTATCGGTCTTAAAATTTAACAAGTATATTTTGAATATTACATAGCAAATTACTTGAGGTAGGAAGTACGATAACGTTTCATACATAATGAATGAACAGACTGACGTTTTCTTAGACCAAATTGAAAACAAAAATGTTGTGCGCATTTTAAGCATTGAAGCTAAGCAACTTGCTAACCCACTTCATAAACGCAACTGTTGTCTTTCTCCTCAGGGGCATTACTCTGGATCTCTCTAGAATGAAGCCGGTAGAGAGAAAACCAGTTTTTTCTCCCGCGTGACGTCACTACTCGTGAGCTAGAATTTTGCACTACGCTCTAAAGCACGTTTACGTGTCGGTACCTTGTTTGACTAGCGAGTAGTTCTAGACTGGTAAAAAGCCGGTGAGTTCGCCTTTTCGACAGAGAGAATTGTTTGTTTACGCTGATTTCTCGCTTTGACTGACTCGCTTTTGATGAAAATTATTAAGGAAAGTACTCTGCGCCATGATTTTAAAAGCTTTTTAAAACTTGAACTTCAGTCTATAATTCCAAATAGTCAGTTATTTATAATTGACTTTTAACCCACAATAATTTTCTTTAGCTTTATATAACAAATATAAACAAATAGCTAAATAAAATACTATCAAATTCAAACCTTAATGGAAATAAAATTGGGTACCTTTTAAGCAAATTGTAAATAGATTGAAAGCCACTGTTGTTCGTCTATAAAGTAGTTTAATAAATATATCTTGACTTAAGCTACAAATTTAAAACTGATAACATTAATTGACTCTTAGAAATTGAGTGCATTCAAAAACGGTAGTAATATTAAAAAATAATTTATCTTTTGCAAGGATTTCATTTTTTTTTTTTTTTTTTTAACACCTCCTGCAGCGTTTAGTTTTTCAACTAATCGTGCCTAGTTTCTCTGTCGATCTAATGCTTAATATTTTGCAGTTAATTTATTCGCATTTAAGTAGTGGTTGTTTTCCATTTCTGACTATAATAACTTTAAACTGATGTTTCTTGATTCCCATGTCCGTAATTAAGCAGCGGGTTTTAGGGTTCCAGCCCCCTAAAAAAATTTCAAAACAAAGCAAAAATATGGTTTTTATAAAACTGTTTTGCTGAAAACTTCTTTTTATTGTTTTATTTTTTATTATTATTATTTTTTTAATTCCATTTAAAAAAAAAATTTAACGATACAAACTAAGTGCTTTTTCTGCAGTCTTTATTTTTATTATTATCATTGTGAATATCATTTCTTTTAAAACATTAGTTCTCTTCAGGTTTGAATACCTGACGCTAACAAAAACGTCAAAGCTTTTTTAGTTTACAAGAGCCAAACTCTACATTTTACATTTTTTAAAAGTGTCAAACAGTATGAATTTAAGAAATATCAGTTTGAGTGCGTATACACGAGTACACGAATCTATTTCATTTCTCCCCCCCCCTTTTTTGAGTTTTTAAATAGACATCGAACATTTAATGGGGGTGGTTACATAATTTTTTGTTCATTTAATGGAAAAGTCCCCTTTTATATTTGCTTATACTGGTACCCTTACCCTCATTTAAATAACACATTGTAACAAAAACCAATATAATATGCGAACAAAATCAAATTTTATAAGTCTAGTATAGGTTTCACGAGAAATGTGTTGGTAAAACCCTCCCTGATACAAAAATCTGGTGACGGCATTGTTGATTCTGACATTTCTTTCAGTTCCTTTTTATGATAAAAGTGTAGCTGATTCACTGGGGGAGGTGATATACAAACATTTTTTTGAAGGGGCCCCCGGAAGTTGAAAAGTGCCTCCCCTCCCCCTCGTCCTTACACTGTTTCCCTAACAAGTTTTCATGACTTTACTTTTTAGATGATTTTGAAGATCCCCTTCAGACCGATTAATATACTACATAAATATTATTATTCACAGGCTTATTCACCCCCTGTTCAAAATATATTTTTGAACAGGGGCATAAAATATCTTCAACATTTCGAAAAAATTAAATGCTAAACCCTGGATACTTTCGCCGAGATGCTATAAAATGAGCGGTTTTAATAAAGAACATTGTTTTAATGATTATAACATAAGGGCATGGTTATTAAATAGGCTTGCTAGACCTCCCGGTTTGCCCGGGACGGTTCCGGTTTTCAGACAAAATTCCGGCATTCCGGTCGGTTTACTTCACGTCCTGATAAAAGATAAATTTGTTTATAAATCACCAAAAAGGTTTAAAAATAATTGAGTGTGAAGGATTATTTAGAAAGATTACTTTATCATTTGTAACATTGACTTATAAAATTAGAGCCGGATTAGTTTGTGAAAATTTTTACAACATGATGTAAACCAAAAAAGTCTTATAAAATGAAAAGTATATCTAAATAATGTTCAATTTTTTATTTCTCATTCAAAGTGTTTTTCTAGCTCAAATAAATTGCAAATATTTACATCTCGGAAATGAAATGTTCAAAGTTTATCTGCTTATGTCATTTTTTATTACATCTGTTTTATGTTCATAGTTAGTAACCATTTATTCATAGCACTGAGAATAAAATGCCGTACACTCCGAAAATCATCCACAGGTGTGTACCCTTTTGAATACTTGACACGGGGGGGGGGGACCATCCATTTCGGTGTCCCGGTTGAACATTTCAGAAATCTGGAAAGATTATTATTAAATAAACTCATACCTCATTTGAGTTTTTTTAAATTAGTTTATATTTCAACTATAAAATATTATGAAATTGTAAAAATCATAAGCTGTATAACATATAAGCTTAACTGAAGAATTCAGAAACTATTTGTTTGCAAATTTCAAAGCAGTTGCTGATTTGTTCTTAAAGCCATGATACAGTTGAGATATTTTGATACTACATACCGTTTGCATTAACATTATGGTTTTTCCAAGAAATTACCATGTGATTTCTTTCATTTTGCATTTTTTATAAGCTGAGAAATAAATCAAGCATTTCGCAAATAGCTTCGGATTAATATGGCTCTTCTAGGTACTTCTACACATATTTTTAAAAATGTAAATTTTTGATCCCATCAACAAAAAATTACTGGACAAACCGCGATGTTACCTTTCCTTGAGTTCGCAAACGGTGAATTAGGTATGTATTTTATTATTCCTAACGACTCCAGGATTACTTCTTTAGCAAAGAAAAATGCTTTCATGCGAATATGCTTTGTTTAGTGTGCTCTTTGTAAAAAACTAAAAAAAATGTTGCATGTCACAAAGGAGTCAACTAAAAAATAGTAAATGAAAAATTAATTTATCCCTGTGTAAGGGGTTATGCTCCCCCCCCCCCGCTTTCTTATTAAAATGCGCCTTTGTAATTCACCCGTTACAGAGAAATAAAGTCGAGTTAAACTAATAAAACACGTGTAGCTGTTTGGATAAACGCTAGTGAGGTGAGATATGGAGTCATTTGATTGGTCAATCGTTTCCCCGTCTCGAGTTGCAGGGCGAAGGGGAGAAATTCCTCACTAGGAGGTTTGAGCGTAGCACGAAATGTGGCAACCGACTATTTTCTCACCGATCCTCCCTTGTCGTGAGGGAGAAATAGACGTCACTTGAAGTTCTAGAGACATCCAGAGTAACGCTCCAGAAGGGAGAACGGAAGTAGGCAATAAGGGTTGCTGTTCTATCACTAACCATGGCCGTACTTAATTCTTATAGGTCGCAGCAATCGCTGTAACTCATGGCAACAAAGGGGAGGCTACAGGGAAACCCTGTTTCTATTATGTTGCCATTGATTGGGGGATGCATCTGTTCCGTTCAGTGTTTCGTCGACTTTCACATTAAACACACAAAACTCACGAAGTGGACCTGTAGCACTTTTAGAAAACTCTTCATTCTCTTGGAAATCGGACATCTCTTGCCGACTCTCACACTGAAACACTACACAAGGTACACTTCCACGTATATTAATGATGCATAGGCACTTTTTTTTATGATTAGCATTTGGTGACGATCGCAGCGCCGTCTTTTTGACAGCATTTTACACTACGGGCCTTAACATTCAGCACCTCTTGCGGTCAAAATGGGCCACTGCCGATCAAAAATAAACAAATTTTGAATCACTGACATTGATTGGTGGATGTATGAGCTGCATCGGTTTAACACAGAAACGTCATGAATTGTCAAGGCCCATTAAGCGTCGGCGCCAGCTAGTGGGACCATGCACTATCATTTGCCCCATGTACTGATTTCTCGATGAGAGATTATATTTGCATTGAACTAAGATAAGAATAAGGCCAAGTTTCTTGCTTTTTTTAAATTTGATTGCGCTACGTACATTACTGTCACACGCATTAAATTAAAGCAACAAGAAAGTTCACTATTTCTACTTTCATAGGACACTTTTTTTAAAGAAAAATAGATTTTTCAAACGCTTTTGGAAAGAATTCTCTCAAGTCAAAGTTCCAGGCTCTAGAAATAAATCTTCCAAAAATGGTCATTAAAAATATTATACATATTTTCAGTCTTCCACAGTCTATGGTATCTATTTACAGTGTATTATTTACAGTATTTTAGCCCCCAGCAGAATGTGGTGTAGTCAAATCTCAGTTGCTTTATTTACTTCTGCTGTCTAGTCTGATAGAAAATATTGGTAGTTTGCGTGGTTTTGAAAGTTGTGCTATAAATGTACGTTAGTTTTGTCATTAAATGTTTCCTCCGAATAATAAACAGTTTTGCTTGTGTTGCGTAAAGAGCTTTAGCTTAGGAAATAAGTTAAATATTTTCTATCGCATAGAATTGCGTTAAATGCTTCGGCGTCAGTGAAGTCTGCGTACTTCAGTTTAATGTCCCGTATTTTAAAAGTTCGAACAACGATGTTACTGAAAGGGAAGATCATATTTTACTTTTCGGTAATTTCAGCCATTCACTGTAGAAAATGCGAAGATGAAAGGTGTACACTAAACAATTTTTTGGTCAACATAAAACTATATAATCATGCAGAAGACAATTTAAGTAAGGTAAACTCAACAGTAGAGGCCAGTGCTTCAGTAGTAGGCCCTTCGAAGTTTATATTTGAAAAAATAGGATTTCAGGTTCTCCAATGGATTCAAACGTGCAGGAGGTAGGGGAAACTCTTGTACATTGGACCACTTCTAAAACTTTTTGGTTTTCAAAAAAAGAATGTGTGATTTTTATGGTTTTTAGTTTTTAAAACTTAACTTCAAGCCTTTTTGCATAAGTAAAAAATGTTTCGGATTATAAAAAAATATTTTTCTATTTTTGTATATTTTTCTCAAATTTTATGTAATTTGGTCCATGGTACATGATGCTCGTGTAACTTGAGACAAACCTCTTGTACTTGCTTAACTGCATAACTTACGTTGTATTCAAGTTTATTGGTACCACTTTCATTCAACTTTCTTAAATGCCTAGTAATGTTTACCTGCACACTTGAATACTTTTTCGGCCTCTCTAAAAGTCCTTCCTTTTTTGTCAGGATCATTACTTCTTACTGCTTTAATAGCATTTAGCAATGCCTCAACATCTACTGGATCCCTCTTGATTCAGTTTTTCTTCGAGGCATGATGAAATCCTACCTAAAAAAAACAATCACTACAACCTATTGTATCTATTTTACCTTGATCGTACCTATTTTACCTTGGTTAAAGGTACAAGATGGAGCTTTGTTTCAAGGTACACGAGGGTGCATGTTTATACAAAAGTGGCTACCCTAACCAAACAGCTACGTAAAATGTAAAGACTAAATGTTAAATACACTTACCGCCGGATAGACAATAGATATAACGGTCAATCCGTTGGGTAACACTAGTCTTTAAAAGTCCAATTTCATTTAAGTAACACTGGAATTATTTATTTTTGTTTGCACAAATCACAAAACAATCACTGTCCACATAAAAGCTGGAGTTTCAACCTACAACTCACTCTGGCAGGTGGAGAGACTGTCATGGCTGACATTGTACCGTGATTCCTCACTAGGTAAAAGCGCTAGCTGATTAGAGTACATGGCGCAAGGCACACCATGGTCAAGGTACAAATATCTCCCCTACTACCAGCAGGTACTACCTCCTGCAAGTTGAATGCACTTTTGAATCCATTGGGAGACATGGAATCCTATTTTTTTCAAATATAAACCTTGAAGTGGCTACTAATAAACCATTGTCCACTACTGGTGTGTTAAGCTTACTTACTAGGCGTATGAATAAATAAAAATAAGTGGACACATGTGGGCACAAAAATAAGTCTGCCTTGATCAAATAAAGGGCAGTAGCTTTTTTTTTTTTTTTTGACATCTATTGTATGTTAACTTTATTGTATTAGCTTTCTTATTTGGTTTGAACTGGAAAAAAATGCAAAAAAACGTCAAAATTCAACATTTCCCTGGTGTTAGTGTTGAATTCAAAACATCGTTACCTCGTTTCTTCAAATATCTGGAGAGCTCATTCCTTCAGATACTTTACCTGCCTATGGCAGAATTGCAAGAGCAACTAGATGAAAAAGTTAATAAACACCAGTTTAAAAATATACAAGGGGAGACATTCTAATTCATACAGTATTATCTATGCTATAAAATAGATATGATTTACAAATGCTGTAGTTTATTTATCAATATACATTTTTATGGTTTATTTTTTGCATATTTAAAACAAATAATAGGCTTACTATCGGTAATAATTTTTTAGAACTTTCAATACTTAGCTGTGTACATAATCAACCAACGTCCTTTTTTCCTCGACTCCCAAAACTGCATATGACATGTATCAAGCTTGCCCTCAAGGCTGTGTTCGGGACAAAAAAAAAAAAAAATAGAACAAAAGGCGCCCCTTGTCACACGTCATAACATTCTATTTTGCCTATTCTTTTCGACAAGTTATCTTCGATTAAAAAATCATTACAAGAAAAAAACTCATTTCTGAAACTTTTCAGCCCACTGTTAGTTGTTTAGAAATTTAGCTTAGAATAATAAACTGTGTTACTTTTTCTTTAGAAGTCTGTCAAGGGTTTGGAGATCCGCACTTCAAAACTTTCGATGGTCTGTTCTTCCCCTTCCAAGCTACAGGAACATTTTTGATAGTATCTGATAAAGAAAATAATTTTGTCGTCAAAGGCATCACTAAACGCTGTGGGTTTTTTACTGTTATGACCTGTCTCGTCGGTTTGGAAGTTGTGCATAAGGAAACTACTGTCATTATTAGAAAGAAGAAAGAAGTAAGCATGACAGGATTTTCTTGATATTTTTCCCATGAAAACAGGAATTTAATAGCTTTTATTTTTATTAAATGATTAGCAAATGATGAAATACTTTGGGATAAATATTTCTTTGATAATTTCTTATTTATTCAAGTTCAGCTTGAAAGCACATTAGTAGTCTCTAAGAAATATTTTGATAACTATTTAAATACAAATTTACTTTAATTTTATACCAAATTTGATAAACACCATTAGTATATATATATATATTTTTAATTTTACCACTGTATTTATAGGAAAATTCACTCCACTTTTGTATTCAATTTGCTGAGCACGTTAGTAGTTTTTTAAAGTTTGGTACAGGTTAATAATTCGTTAAAAATTTATTCTGCTGTAAACTCAGGATAACGACCCGGGCTCAATTCCCGGCATGAGTCATCAGAAAAACTTACCACCTCTCTCGTGCAAACAAGGAAATCTAAAAGGCTTCCTGCAAATAGATAGAAAGTTGTTGAGAAAAAGGCAGAGTCCCTGAACTAGTTCCTTAAACTCTAAGATTGACAAAGACGACCTAAAACCATGCTAGGACATCAGTTTCGAAAAAATTGCGAGGAGAGCTCCCATTTTCCCTCCCTTAACAACATCGATAATCGCTTTAAATTGTACTTAAATTTTACTTAAATTTCGAAATATTTTCAAGAAAGCGGATTGCCTTTCCCCATAAATATCATCTTCTAAACTCCAGTTTCAGGTCCCAAATTTCGAAAAATAGCAGGAGAGACTCCCCAAATCCCCTTGCACTGTTGAAAATTGATTAAAGTTGCGTTCTTGGAACTTCAATTAAAAAAAACTTAATCGAGGAGAGTAATAGAAACCCATTCTCTTTTCTAAAGGTTATAGACGGAGAGCCCAGGGCCGCCAGACCTGACCAGACCTAAGTTATTTTCTAAGTAACAAAATGTGTAGGACAGAATAGAGTTAGCATGTACTTTCAACATACGCTTGTTTATTAACTTTTTCCGTGGGCCAATTTGCAGGTACTGGGTACTGAATGTACGCAAAAACAGTGCTAAATTAAGTTATTTTCTAAGTCTCAATTTTTATATTGTGATACCCAGGGAACTATTCCAAGGCATTTTGTAAGCTGCCAGACCAATCGCATGGGCCAAACATACCGCCAGACACAGTTAAAGCAGCCTACCAAACTACGAGACACTTCCCGTGGGCACTAATGGCCGCAAGTAGCATAACCTTACTTATTTTTAAGTCTCAATTTTTATATTATGATATTGTGCAGCTCTGGCTAGTTAAGCTATGACCTTGACTATATTTACCGGTTTTAGGGGAGTTTAGTGAAAAATAGACGTGTTATTGGGCTCGGATTTTAATTGGAATATTTTTGAAAAACTACTAAGAAAGTTTCTCAACTCAACTTAGCGCCAATTACCCCTCCCTATTTTCCGAAACAGAGGTAAACATTGTCAGAGTCGGAGCTCAACTTGCCAGAGCCGCACAATACTCAAGGAACTATTCCAAAACATTTTGTAAGCAGCCAGACCAATCGTATGAGCAAAACATCCTACCAGATACAGTTAAAATGTCGCTGTGAGTACGAGCGCATGAAAAAAATAAGTAGAGTTATCGCTGTTTTTGCGTACATTCAGTATCCCGTACCTGAAATTTGACCCTGTGTCTAAGTTAGCAGGCATAAGGGGGGACCTGATTAAGAAACGTGAAATGTGGAGAAAACGTAGATTCGGGGGACGTAAAATCGGGGTTTCTCTGAAATCCTATTTCATGTTTTTTTTTTTTTTTTTTTTTTTTGAGCAATCACGATTGCTTATTATTCTCATTTGACAGTCCTTGACGTTACGGTTCCTTTTTCAGCTTGGAACAGGGCTGCAGCACCACCGTCCATCGGCGGCGGCACGGCTGGTCCTGAGCACTGTCCACCGGAATCCACTTTTACTGGACGGTGGTGTCCATGTCCTACACACGCATGCTCATACACACTCCCCTACGCGCGCACGCCTTTACACACATACACACGCCTACGTGCACACACGTAAGCCTACACACACAACTATACACACGTAACCACCCAGGAGGTGGGAATGCTTGGGGGGGAGCCATTTCTGGAAACAATAAGTCTAATCAGTAGGGTCTTGTCGCAACTCGTGATTGCGAAAAACATAATTTGAATTGAAAGTTTCGGAATTCAAATTAGAGTTAATTGGGGGAAGTGGGTCCCATTTTTTTTCTTTTTTTTTTTTTTTTTTTTTTTGAGCAATCACGATTGCTTATTGTTCTCATTTGACTGTCCTTGGCGTTACGGTTCCTTTTTCAGCTTGGACCAGGGCTGCAGCACCACCGTCCACCGGCGACGGCGCGGCTGGTCCTGAGCACTGTCCACCGGAATCCACTTTTGCTGGGCGGTGGCGTCCATGTCCTACACACGCATGCTCATACACACTCCCCTACGCGCGCACGCCTTTACACACATACACACGCCTACGTGCACACAAGTAAGCCTACACACACAACTATACACACGTAACCACCCAGGAGGAGGGACATGCTTGGGGGGGGAGCCCTTTCTGGAAGCAATAACTCTAATCAGATGGGTCTTGTCGCAACTCGTGATTGCGAAAAACGTAATTTGAATTCAAAGTTTCGGAATTCAAATTAGAATTAATTGGGGGAAGTAGGTCACAGATTTTACTTTTTTTTTTACTAGGTTTTCTGCTTTAACAATTTCTTTTTGAAAGCAGACCATATTTTTCAGTGCTTAAGCGCAAGAATAATAGCATCGCGCTCGTACTCAGAGCGACGTTTTAACTGTGTCTGGCGGGGTGTTTGGCCCATACGATTGGTCTGGCTGCTTACAAAATGTTTTAGAATAGTTCCCTGAGTATCATTATATAAAAATTGAAATTTAGAAAATAAGTAAGGTTACGCCACTGGCAGCCATTAATGCCCACGGGACGTGTCTGGTAGTTTGGTAGGTTGTTTTAACTGTGTCTGGCGGTATGTTTGGCCCACACGATTGGTCTGGAAGCTTATAAAATGCTTTGCAATAGTTCCCTGAGTATCATCATATAAAAATTGAGACTTAGAAAATAAGTAAGGTTGCGCCACTGGAAGCCATTAGTGCCCACGGAACGTATCTGGTAGTTTGGTAGGTTGTATTAACTGTGTCTGGCGGGATGTTTGGCCCATACGATTGGTCTGGCAGCTTACAAAATGCTTTGGAATAGTTCCCTGAGTATCATCATATAAAAATTGAGACTTAGAAAACAAGTAAGGTTGCGCCACTGGAAGCCATTAGTGCCCACGGCACATATCTGGTAGTTTTGTAGGTTGTTTTAACTGTGTCTGGCGGGATGTTTGGCCCATACGATTGGTCTGGCAGCTTACAAAATGCATTGGAATAGTTTCCTGTGTATCATAACATAAAAACTGAGACTTAGAAAATAACTTAGTTTAGCACTGTTTTTGCGTACATTCAGTACCCAGTACGTGCGAATTGACCCGCGGACCAAGTTACTAAACACGGGTATGTTGAAAGTACATGCTAACTCTATTCTCTCCTACACATTTTGTTACTTAGAAAATAACTTAGGTCTGGCGGCCCTGGGCTCTTGGACTATTACAAAAATGACCAATAGTCGCATGTTTACGACTTCAATTTTGAGAAATTTCCAGGGAAGTTCCCTTGAATGTTCCCTTACCCTAACACCACCAAAACAGCAATTTCGAAAAATTAAAATTTAGAGGCACCAGATCCGTCGACTAGGTTCATTGTTTTGCTGTTCCTTGTTTTCCGCAAAAAATAGCACAGTTCTTCGCCCCCCACCCTCGCTTTGCAGTTTTATGACCCCGCGATCTCAAAAGTCCATTATCGCATTTTTAATTTCATTTATAATTTAATATATTCGTTTTGTGTATCTCTACTGTCGTTATAGAAAATAAAACTTAAGTAGATACATTTTTATCATTTAATCTAGTAGTTTCAAAAATATCGTTTACTTTTATATGAAAATAGGCTACAAATGCAAAATCTTTAATTGTTTTGTTAGTGATAAGAGAGGTTAATTTTTATATATCATAAAAACTAAACTGTGGGGGGGATTTAAATTTTAAAAATATATCTATGCCCCCCTGTCGGGCATTTCCTAGCGCCATCCCCGGTTACAGCATGCAAAAGGTTACAAATCAGTAAGTAGTAAAGCCACCTCTGGCAGCTATATAAACTGCGTGACATCGACGTGACATCGAATCAATTAGGTCACTTATGACCCCCTGCGGAAGATCATGCCATAATCTTTGCAACTGCGTCGTTAATTCCCCTGTATCCCGGGATGGCTGCAGTTGCCTTCCCAGCATGTTCCAGACATACTCTATTGGCGAAAGGTCTGGTAACATGGCAGGCCAGAGGAGTACGTCATATCCCTGGAGACAATGTTGAGAGAGTCGCGCAGTATGTGAACGAGCATTGTCCTGCTGATAAATGGCACCTGGGCTACTTGATAGCAAGAGCAGAACAATCAGCTTTAAAATGCTGTCCACGTATCCGCGAGCTGTCAAAGTGCCTTGGAGAACAGCTAGAGGTGATCGTGTGTCCCAAGAAATCGCTCCCCACACTGTCACACTTTGTGAAATGACTGTATGCCACTCGATAACAAATGCCGGATCGGAGCGCTGTCCGGTGCGCCTCCACACACGTGTACGGTGATCATCAGCACTAAGACTGAATCGCGATTCATCGCTGAAGATCACACGCCACCTGTCTGTTACACTCCAAGCTGACCGAGGTCGACAAAAATCCAGTCGACACTGCCTGTGATGTGGGGTCAGTGGCAAGCGTCTTAGCGGACGTCGACTCCTTAAGCCAACTTTGGCCAATAGTCTCCTAATGGTTTCCCTTGATACCACCGGATTTTTGGAAGGAGGTAAGTGGCGTTGAATCGATGCTAGCGACGTTGTCGGTGCCATCGTGGCCGCTCTTCTGATTGCACCATCCTCGTGTTCATTTGTGTTCCTCGGACACCCTGACCCTCCGCGACGATAGGCTCTCCCTTCCGTGATCCACTGTTGCCAACACCTAGTAACTACCATATCATTCCGACCGAGGTGGTGGCCGATACTCCTGTTTGACCAACCTGCTTCTCTGAGGTCTATAATACGGCCCCTATCAAACTCCGTCAGCTGTTCGTACTGCAGTCGGTTACGTCTTAGAGGCATCTTAAGTCACAGTACAGTCTACCGAAGTCAACAGATTCGATTGAATAGCCCTACGGCATAAGTACTCATGTTTTTAAACTCTCCCACCTGTGCAACTCACATGTTCATAGCGCGCTTAGCCTTGTTTCATTGGCGCTGAAATTTTAATCATTTGCATATCGTCTACCAAACTGCATTTGTGGCAAGTTTCATGATTGTGGCTCTAATTCTTCTAAATGCATATATTTTTTGCGACAGTGTGTATTTCCACATAAAAGATGCATCAATTTGGATTTAACAATACAATATTTATTTGTAAAATAACTGATCATGATTAATGTGACAGAAACAAGCAAAATACTCAGTCTTTGACTAGACATCAGTTGATCACAAAACCATTTCGAAAGTTTGCCGTAACACAAGTGCAAGTGAAGTTTGATTAAAACAGCACAGTTTCACATTATGCACCCTAAACTTCTCAACTAACCGTTCCGGTGGCTCAAGAATATTTGAAACTTATGAACAACAGATGTTTTAGTTCGACGTTGAGAAAACGATAATAATTGCAGAGAATGAATGGTTGAAACTTAAAAAAGCAACCCCCTGAGGTGCCAAACAGAAATATCGAAAGCGGCTTCTTCTCAGATAACTTCTTTCGAAACAGTTTCGTTTAATTGTACACCAATGTAAAAAAAAATTTAGTCGCAAACCATGAGCACTTCTTCGCAGTATTCTAAATTACTCCAAATAATCTAGTACTAATTATTTCTTTTCTAGATCTAAATACCGTTTTCTAACCGAAATTACTTAACAAAGGCGATTAAATATGAAATAAAAAATTATGCTTCGTGATTGGAACTTCAAACTGTTTTTCCTGAGGAATTCTTCCAAAATGGTGAAGATAAAATCGAGCATTTAATGGAATACTACGCTCACTGCTCGCAGTCAAAAATACATCCCAAATGATCTGGTCATTATTTCACTTCAGTTAAATAAATACTGCTTTTCTAACAATAGTTGCTAAAAAAAAAAGTGAGTTAAGGGTCATTCCATAGTGACTAACGTAACATTCGCAGCTGATTTTTAAACTCTTTTTACTTACACCGGGAATAAAAATAAATGTGTTTTGGTTTAATATGCATATTTAAAATGTACAAGGTGACTATTTTTCATTTCTACCAAGAATTTGAAGCAAAATAAGCGCTGGCAGGTGTTTTTTCTCCAAAAAAGGCATCGTGACTAACGTAACATTTTTGCAACCCTGAGAAACAATGCTTATGTTACGAGGCAAATTTTTCTGAAACTTACGCAGACATTTAAAATTGGCCGATACATTTGTAAGAGGTAAACAATTTTTTTTTTAATTGTACTACAGATTTGTTACAGATGAATCTTTTTTGGCCCTAAATGGTACTTTTCCGAAAAACTGTGTGTGACTAACGTAACGTGGCTAACGTAACCATCGAATACCAAGCAATGAATGCATATAAAAAGCTTTTTATAATTTATTTCTTGCTCTTATATTACTTTTACACTTTTTAGGAACCTTCTTTGTGTTGTATTATGGTTCTTTCTTTACTTCTTTTCTATATTAGTGTAAGAAATTGAATAGAAGGATTCAGTTCAATTAACTCAATTTGAATGTGCGGAAAAAAAAATAAACAAATAAAAAAACTGCTTTTACAAACTGAATAACATCATTCTTGGGCTAATTAAATCCTAAATATCTCTCTTTTAAAAAATTTACTTTTTGCAAGTTGGTAGTTTCACTGAATTCTAGTATTCTGCTGATATACTAGTTATCGAGTTATCGTCATAAGAAACTCCGTAGTACTTTTCAATGGCATATTATTTTTTAAGGTTTACTGATTCATCGAACGAATAGTGTTGTGCATCCTTTTGAATTAAAATGTAACATTGAAAAAAAATATATTCGAACGTTTTTGCAGAATTCATTTTAATTCCAGATATCACCGCAAATGTTTGAATTTCTAAATGATCATTCTTGCATTTTCTGAAATATATGGCAGCAGTGCTTGTTGTCACTGTATCATGTAACATCTTCAAATGTTTTCCAACGAGCAGCCGTTACTTCATTTTAATAATAGGTGGCGATGTATTTTCTAAAATATAGAGACGTTCTTCTTTGTTAAGACTGTGTTTCTATTATCTTAATTCTGAAGCTTGGATTCTTGTGTTAAATGCACATTCGGTAGAGTACTCATTTTGCTTTACTCACCTTTTTTCCTTTTTAATAACTCTTTAAATTGGAAGTATCTTTATAAAGACCTTTAAAAAAGTATTTTTCTAAGTAAACAGAAGGTCTACAATGTAATATTACTGGTATTTTTCACCCGTTATATTTTTAATCAATTTAGAATGCCTACATATTCAAATTTGTTTATGAAAATGTACATTAAATTAAATAAGTTTTAAATATTAGCAGTCATTTTTAAAATGTTACGTTAGTCACATGCAAACTGTTACGTTAGTCACACTAATTACTTTATATCTACTGATACTAAAATAAATATTTTGCACTGTAGATATGACACAGATGTAAGAAAATAAAAAGTTCTGTTTGGTTCAATCATCTGGTTTAGTTTTCAAGCAGAAAATAGTGCATTTTCGTGACTAACGTAACGTAAATATTTTCAGTGAAATAACCAAACTAATTAAAATACTTATCTTATAATGCATGCAAAAAGAACTGTCAATTTTATTGGGCTAACATCTATTCATTTAGAATAAACATAGTTCTTTTAAAAATTTGCAAAAATTTTTAGATTACACAAGAAAACGTAGACGCGTGTTTTTTGCACATGCCAAGCCTTTTCTACAACTTCGCACGTTTAGAGCCAGAAGAAAAACACCGAATGAAATTTTTGCGAACTGTTACTGGATTTATGTACTAGAAAGTATGCTGAATGAAATGATAAATCACAATTAAGGCTTTGTGGTAAAAAAATTTCTGAGGTTGAGGTTGACATTTCTATGGAATGACCCTTAATACAAAATAAATATTTCTCATGCTCAAGTTTAAACATGCTACAACGAAATCTGTTATTCCCAAATGTTTTTAAACATGCTACAACCAAATCTGTTCTTCCCAAATGGTTTTTTTTTTTTTTTTTTTTGTAAAAGTATTTACGCTCTATTTTTTAACGTATTCGGTTGCCTGCTATTGATTCTAAGACAATGGTGCCCAATCTTTTTCTGCCCGATGGGCACACCTTAATATTTTTCATGCTAAAGCTTTAAAATGCTTCAACCAAACCTGTTATTCCCAAATGTTTTTTTTTTTAGAAAGTATTTACTCGTATTTACTCTCTGTTTTTTGCGTATTCGGTTGCCTACTATTCATTCTAAGACAATGGTGCCTAATCTTTTTTTACCCGAGGGACACATCTTATATTAAGATGAATAAACGCATTTATAAAATTAAACTTTGTTGCAATATTTTTTAATGACATGGGGAAAAGCGTGAAGAGAAAGAAAATAGCAAATCGAGAATTCGTGTTATTATTTACTTTCTAATCTTATTAATACGAAGTTTCCATCTGTTTTTAAAAACCAATTTCTGACTATTGGGCTTCATTTGGCAGTCATTCGTAATACCAAAGTAGATAATCGTTTAATTTGGAAGATTCTAGTTTATTAACGTGCCGCATGGATCAGTGTCGCGGGTCGTAGGTTTGGCACCACTTTTCTAAGGCCACAATAATAGTGGAGACGACAAATCCGATGTTTTCGTTCCAGATGTGTAAGCGTGATTCCACTAGTATGTGTACACAAATCTTATTGATAAAACTGGTAGCTACAGTGCTGGTAAAAAAAAAAATTGCATCACCCTCGCATTTTCACAACAATGCGATTATGTGAGAAGTTTTGGTCAGCCGATTAACGATGAATATATGTGAAATTCTGCAAAACTTAAGAAATAAACATTTAACAGCAGGAATCCGATAATTGTTTACGTAGATCGGTGCTGTTTCCGGGCCAAGGCAAATTGCTGACACCATGCTCATTTTTCCATTTCTGAACCTGCACGTGAGTTTAGAGGAAAAAAATTACTTAACCCCATGTCAATTTAAGTCTAATGGCAGGATCAAGGTTTTTAAATAGTTACTTACCAGTTTTGCTCTATGGCACGGAGCAGAATCATTCTGGAAAATGACGATTGGAACTGAAGTAAAGTGATCCCGGATATTAGGGAGCAATTTCTCCTCGAAAATGCCAATATACACCTGAGCGTTTACTGTTCCTTGCACAAAGTGAAGCCCACCTGCTCCTTGATCAGAAATACATCCCCAAATCATCTGGTATACGGGATGCTTGACTGTGTGTTGAATGCAGTCCGGATGATATCCCTCTCCTTTGCGGCGCGGGTGATGCAATTTTTTTACCACCACTGTATGTTGCTTGGTTAATGTTTGCCTACTTTAGGCTATACTGTCGTGGGCATGTAAAGGGCAGTAACTGCAAACTTTTTTTTTTGTACTTTTGTTATCTATGGTGCGTTAACTTTCATGTACAAGCTTGTTTATTTTGTTTCCGTGAAAAAAAAAAGCGCGAAAATAAAGTCTAATTCCAGCATTTCTCTATGTTAGTATGCCAAAATGCGTTTCTTCAACTATCTCGAAAACTCAATTCTGCAGATACTGCCGTTTACCTGAGTATAATGGGAGATTTATGAAAATGGAGTTCTTTACAGGACACATTTCCAGATAAGCTATTATTGAAATAAAAAATCAGTTATCTTCCTACGCTCGCTCACAGCGGCGTTTTACTATACGCATCCGTTTTTACTATTCGCATACCAACCAGCGATTATAATATCGTACTTTCAAATGCATGAAACAAAGCTGAAACGAAAGCTCTTTTGAAACCAAAGTGTCAGATATTCTCTGTAGTGGTTCTAGTTCATCCGACTATTCGTGTTGGCATGGGTTATTTGGTCACATTGCCATTCGTTTTTACCAATAAATCAGAATTTCTACAGTATGTAATTTTGTAGTATTTTATATGTTTAATAATATATACAGCAAAAACAATGCACTTAAAAATAACTTGAAATGAGCATGCATGTTCGTCTAGATCTTTAGATTTTGCTTACATGTCATTTTCTTAAATTAAATAATTACGGTTATTGAGCTTTTTTGCAGATAATTTTAAAGAAAATGTTATAAAAAGCATGTTTTGTCGTTTGAAAATAAAAATTGTATAAACAACAGCCAAGTGCAAGCAAAAAATAAATAAATAAAACGGCACTTATATTTTTTTAACATTATGGAATGAAGTGCACCCTAAAAGCAATATTATTAAAAAAATACCACAATAATATTAATGATGCTGTCTTAGTTTACAATTCAGAAAACTAACGCCTCACTAATTAAGAGAGTTGACTGAATATTAAACTTAACACTTAAAGGCTTGATATTTTTTAAAACGTTTTTATGTAGGTTTTAATTATTGTTCAAATCTAGGGAAGGAAATAATTTAAAAACTTAGTTTAGCTTACGTGTGGTTAATGTTTAAAAAATAAGTGGGCAACCTTGAACTTTAAGTCAAAAACAGCAAATACTTTTCAGACCAATATACAGGAAACATTAATAAATATTGTAAAAATACCTTACTGTTTGAGTAGTATAACTGTATTCTTCATAGAACAACAAAAATGGATATTCTCAAAAGTATAAAAATACAGGTTGTACAAATGCTGGAAAAAGAAATCTATTTTTATTTTTTTATCAAAATTAGTGCTGCTATTTTTTAATATAAAATTAACGTAATGTCATATTCAGTGTATGTGTTTCGTTGGTTGTTAGCAATAACAAAACTTTAAATTGTTCTCATATTGTTTTAAAAAATTGGGTGCGCTGAAAAATGGTAATACGCGGCTTTTAAGGGTTTAAACATTTTTTTTATTTTATGTTGTTCTTTTTACAGGTTCGAGTGAATAACAAGGCCATTTCAATGGATAAATTACCATTTTACGCTTCTGATGCCGTAATTTTAGGATATCCTGGTCGAACATTCATCGTTGTCGTGCCTCAAATCGGTCTTGAAGTAAGGTACTATGAGGAAAATTCTGGGTTTGCTGTAAAGGTTCCATCAAAGTCTTACTTCAACAAAACTGTCGGACTTTGTGGTACGTACATTGGAACATCAAAGTCCAAGTCATGTCATAAAATATCAAATTGAATTATAAAAGACTCGAAAATGATGGGTCTGTGGAAGTAAATGGAAACTAAGTGTCAATGTTTTAACTTTAAATCCTTCTCTTCCTTTTATATCAGTGGTCCCAACCTACAGCTCGTGAGCCAAATGTAGCCCTCGAAACCGATCCAAGTGGCCCGTTATGCACGTTATTAATAGAAAAAATATTATATGTAACCTTCCAAAACAGGAGATGTTCTTTACTCGATATGGACTGTTCGCTGCAAATTTGAAGTCAAGTTTTTAGAAATTTATTTATAAAACAGATGGAAACTTATTAATAAAATAAGAATGTAGAATATTTATAACAACAGTTCTTGGTTTACAATTTTTCTTTCGCTTCTGGATTTTCTCATGCTATCTACGAAAAAATATTTAAATACGTTTTAACTCTGTATGTATTCTAGCCCGCGAGTTTCATTTTAGTATGAGATGCAGGCCTTGGCCAAAACAAAGGTTGGACACCATTGTTTCAGATTTGGGAGATTTGAAAGATAAAAATTTTAGCATTACATACAATACGACTTTCCCTGAGAATAACAGGCTATTCAAATTCTGGCAGTATGACAGCTTGTTAATGGATGGAACCCTGTTTTCATTTACCCCACAGACTATAGGGAGGGAAGGAAACTATGGTTTCCTTCCCCTTGAGGCTCATGTAGGCACATAACCGTTATACGCACTATAACTTTATTGGCTTAACGATATCCCCTCAGCAACGATACTCAATTTGCGTCTCACAAGTCGCATAGATCCCACTGAATCTTCCAACGTAATCTGAATTAATTTGAAAAGAAAATTATAGAAATAATTAGCTTTATATTTTTTCTTTAAATTTGTGTAAATTACGCACAAAAATATAATTTACATCAAAATCTAATCTAGTAGAAAAGTAGGGAAAGTTACAAGCCTAGATGTTTCCATTTACAAGAGTCAGGAGTAAATGGGATAAATAGAGCTACCTATAATTGCATGGAAGATGAAATTCATAACTAGTTTATTTAAATAACTAAACTACTTAATTACTTATAGTATAATAATATATTATTTACTAATATATTATTATACTATAACTAAATTATTCAAATTTTTATTAGCGTTCTACAAGACGAATAAAACTGACTGAAACGAGCTATTTTGAATTGGTATCTTCTGTAGAGAAAAATGTAATATTATTTAATTTTGGTGAAGAATTTTTATCCCGAGTGTCATTTTAAAACAACTATGACAATTACGTAGTTGTTTGCAAACTCGCGGAATTCTCAGGATGTGTTACCTAAGTTGCATAATTTATTCTCGAAAGTAGTCTAGTCTCAAAAATTACCCCGAAAATGGCAATATAGTTTGTTTCATTTTCCAAAAGTTGCCATTTACCATAACTGACCCTTAAAATCGTGTAATTTGGGATTTCTTCAAACCTTAATATTTTACGAACACCAATCAAACGATGTTGAATGTCAGAAAACTGAAAACAAAGTTTCTGACTTTCTGTTCAATCTCATCAGGGTCTCATCAATAAGTCATACATACTGTTAATAGATGAATTTAAAATATTTATTCACACACAAAGAGTTGATGAAATGCAAAAAAAAAAAAAAAAAAAAAAAAGAATGGTAAAAAGTGTAGAATTATCTTCAAATCAAACAACTTATTTTTTTCTAATGTGTTTTATTTCTCGTACCTGCTTTTTTCTTTAAGTGTTTTTAAAAGTTCATACATTAATTTTTCACTATGTTCTTAACTCCGAAAGCTTCTATTTCATCGAAATTTTCACTTTATTTTTTAAACACTTGATTTTTAGAATTTGTTAAGATATTTTACTTAATGCACTCACGTAATATTAATAATTTTGAAATAACGTCGGAAATAAGAGCAAAAGTTTAACATATAATTATAATAGCACATATTTTTTATTGCTCCATGACACAAAAGAACGCAAGATTCAATTTCAGTCTAACGTATTTTGCACATTATTTTATGCAATTTTATTATTTGTTACTTTTTAAAATTCTTACTTCATATTTTTTAACTTTTTATTTGTTTCGAATAAAGAAACAATTAGTCTAAAAAAAGATCTTAGCAATGATGATATTGTTATTTAATTTGCTAGAAGTCAAATTGGATTCCATTCAGTTAAAGTTGAGCAGGGAAATTTTTCGGTTACGCAACTTTCAAAATTATAAAAATAGTCTTCTCTAAGCAAATAGGATATTTCTGACGACGTTTGTTACGCAATTTCTAGGAAACTGCAATGGAGAAAAAGAAGATGAAATAAAAGAAGAACCACTGGAGGAATTCGTATGCAGCTGGCAAACCGAAGGCGATAAAAATAATTGTAAGAAAAGTTTAGAAGAATTGGTAAGTAACGTTGCTTAATTTTCTTTTTATGCGATAAAAATGCAATTGTGGTAACTATTAACATTGAAACAAACTTAGCGATTATCAAGAAGGGGTTCTTCCTAGAGCGCTAGAAAAAAAAGGCAACGTTTAAGGATTTTTTCTGAGATTATGAAAAAAGATGTTGATGTATGGTTCGCTAGACTTAAAAAATACTCTTGAAAAACGTTTTCAAAATTTTTTATCGCATATTTTATGCCTTTTAAACTTACAAAAACTCCACTTGAATGCAACGCTTTGGTTAGTAGCTTAGATTCAGTTCTGTGCTGGCTAAAATTCAGTAATAGTATTTGCTCGGCTATCTATAACAGAAAAATTCTGAAGTCTTGTGTTTCATACATCACTAGCAACCAGGGTTGGTAAAAACCCGGGTTTTTTTCAAAAAACCTCATGGACCCAGGGTTTTTTTGGGTTTTTTTTAAATAAAACCCAAAAAAAAAACAACTAAAGTCGGGTTTTTTTTTAAAGAAATGGGTTTTTTTTTGTCTTTTTTTAGGGAAAATGTGGGGTACTTGTAGCATATTGTAGCGTAAGTATATGGACAAAGCGTAAAAATTATCTTGGAGTAAAAAAAGCTGGAAAATTCAGCGTTTTCTGGAGTAAAGTATAAAAGACGACGATACCCAAGAATGCTGAAGTTTCGGATTTTTAGTTTCCATGATTACCAACAGTTAAGGCAAAGTTACTTCTCGAGTGATAAAATCTGTTGTTCGTTTGTTCGTTTTTAATTACTAATTTTTTTTTCGCAATTTACTTTATTGTATTTCATTTTGTTATGCAAAACTACTGTAGAACCTCAAGTAGTTAAAATCCCTATTTACTGAATTCCAGCTTAATCAAGACATTTCTTTGAATTTTATGTTGCCTGTTTTTTTATTTCTGTGTACAGAGTGAGAAATATTTAACGTTTTCGTAAGATAATGAAAATACTGTACATCTTATTCTGTTTCCTGTCCGACCGTTTGTAAAACCTGTTAATTTCTAAAAAATATGCCTTGTTTATTCGAGATTTGTGACTTGTTGGTTTGCAGAAAATAATTCACATGAAAGCCTTTTAGCTAGAGTAGTGTCCTCTGTACAATCTACAAATGTTGAGAAAATCAGACGTGATAGGACTTAGTCAAGATAATTTGAGTTATTTATTGACCAGTTAAAGAAAAAAGTTAAATATATTTGTTTAAAATCTTCGAAGTATTTTTTTAATACCATTAAAAGTTAAGAAATACTATTGAAGTTCAAAATTCATTTTTTATGTCCATTGTCCGTGGTGAAGAAGTTTACGTTGCGAAAGTATTTAAATTAATTATTTTTTTAACTTCTCAGAAAATTTTAAAAAACCACAAAAGTGGGCTAAATAATCTGTTTTTAAAAATGGGTTTTTTTCAAAAAAAAAAAAACCCCATTGAGTCCAATCCGGCCAACCCTGCTAGCAACCGACTTAACTCGAATTATTTTTACATTTTGATTTTTACTTTTTTTTTATGCCGCCATTTTGGTATTTTTGTGTACACATTAAATATTCTAGTTCAGTCTGCTACTAGTAATATATTGAACTTAAATATTCAAAATTTTTCGGCTTTAGATGACTCATTTTTGAAATTTCAACACCAGTGCAGATCTACCTAATACTTCTTCAGGCGTTGCATTCGAAAGGTGTTTTTGTATATTAAAAACGCATGAAACACAGAAAACAATTTATTAATGTTTTTCAAGAGTGCATTTATTAAACGTAACAAATATTACATCAATATCGTCAATCATCATTTCACAAAAAAGGCTATTAAAAAAAAAATTTCGAGCCCTTAAAACGATTGTTCTGTTGGATTTGAGAGAGATTTTTCTTTATTTACTGAACAGAGCATAGTACGCATTACGTAGATAATTAAATGGTGTTAAAACATATTATCTTGCTTAACAGTTAGTTTAATGCTTTTTTTCTCCTAGTATGCTAATATTGAAATATAAAACATTAATACCTAGCCTTTGTTATAAAAAAGCTCAGATAATGGAAAAGATTATAAAAACATGAGTTGCGGTTTTGTATCCTTCAGACGCTATTTCTGCATTCAAGAAAAAGAAATACTAAAATGTTCCTCTGTAGCTATCCATTAAATTAATTCATTAAAAAGCGTATGAAATGATTAAATGATAATAAGTAATGAAAGTTTTTTTTTTCAAGTATAGGGATAGAAATAAATGCTCAAACAAGTGCAAAAAAAATCTGCAAGATTGAAGATTACGTTATTTCAACAAACTGCAAAATCCAAGCTAATTTTTCAGTCACTTTAACTACCGTGCTGTTGAATCGTGTTATTTATCCAACAGTTAAACCTGGTTACTTAACGAACTTTTTTTTTTCTAATGATGCTGTGTAAGAGGCCATTTGGCCTTTACAAGACCTAGTGCGCTCTCCGACAAGACATGAGTCTTTCATGTGACACCACTAAGGCGCTGATGCATGACATAAGTAGATTTTGATGTGCAGTTTCCACCGGATTGTGGCACCTGGGCCCTCTTTTGATGTGAAAGTGCACTAAGAACTTAATTTTACCGAGGGAATTCAAAGCCAAACGAATACCCATGGGATCTTTTACATCCCGCATAATCATACGACATGGGTGCTGATGATTTCCTGCATCTCCAAAATCCGCCGACTGGCCACCTCGGGTCAGAACACGGGTTCAAGACGTAGAAGGCCAGTGCCTTACCATCACGCCACCAGAATTCATCATATTATTAAGGATACTGATAAACTGAATTAGATGGTGTAATAAATAGTGCATTCATGTGATTTAGCAAGTTGTTCAACCAAGTTTTTGTGAAAACGGTGGATTTACGTTATTTAGCATATTGTTTACTCACATGAGTTAGCAAGCTATTGACTCTTTTTATACCAGCTAATCCAGAAAACTTCAGTCGCATGAGTTTTAAACTGCTGACTTATGTCATTGAAGAAGTTTTTGAAGAAGAAATGGTTGACTCAAGTAATTTAGCACGCTGTTCCATTGTGTTATTTAGCAGTTTTTAAAACCATAATATACATTAAACTTAGGAATGGCATAATTTAGTGAAATATTGACGTATATGATTTAAGATGCTTTCAAATGTCCATGTGATTTAGAAAATGAGAGAATCATGTGATTAGCAAACTGCTCACTCATTTGATTTCGCTGATGAACGATGTGATTTAGGTAAATTTTTGATGCAATTCAGCTAGTTGTTGAATCATATGGCATCAGTCACGGAAGTGAAGTTCTAGACCAGCGGTCTGCAACTGGCGGAACGCGGTCCAGATCCGAACCGCAAAAGGTTGAAAACTGGACCACCAAAAATGTTTTGAAAGAATAAATTATACACATAAATTATTTAAAAACATTTTTCAGTGCGCAAAAATTTCTTTAAGCTCCACTTTTATCATTTTTTCTAATATTTTAGAAGTAATTGCACGACTGAATTAAGTTTTTAATGTTTAGTGTTAAATATGCGGGGGGATCAAAAATTGTACGGACCCCAACAAAAATTACTTGGCGACTTTTGTTCTAGACTTTTAACCAAGTATCTTACCATCTTTTTCACTTCATAATATTCAATAAATATCTTTCAATCAAAATACAAACAAATATTCACAAAAAAAGATCAGATAATTAGTCACTAGTTCTTGTACTCTATGCTATTCATTTTTTTAGCCAGAGATCCCAGAACGAATCCCTATGTGTGTCAAATTGGATGATGTTGCTTTTGAAGCTTGTCATCCTCTGATAGATGTAGAAGTTTACATCGATGCTTGCAGCTTTGATGCAGTGCATAGCACAGATTACAAAGCTTCCTTGTGCAAAACAGCAATGGAATATGCAAGACAGTGTTGTCAAGCGGGAATTGATCTTGAAAATTGGCCTGAAAAGCTGGGTTGTGGTAAGCAAAAGAGTCGTATTTTTATTATTCATTTAAAAAAGGAATAGTTTAATTACTCGCAACTAAATTGTTTCAGCATTTGATTTTCCCTTAAATTTTAGACCGTATAACTTCGACCTGAAAGCACCAAGGTCCGCCCTCTCATGCAAAAGATATCTAAATAATTGTGCGAACTCTATTTTCTGGTAGCTAGAATTTTTAATGCTTCATCGAAACTAAATCACATTTCTGTAAATTTGTATGATATAACATAGAGGTTTATACGAATATGTTACCAAAAAGCAACAAAGGAAATTCTAGAATTAATGCAAATCCCGAAAAGATGAAATAATAATTTATTTTAATTTTTTTAAGTTTATTTATTTGTTTTATTTTATTTTTGAGTTTTTTATTTGTTTTATTTTATTTTTAAAGTTTATTTATTTATTCTTACGTTTTATTGTTTATTTATTTATTATATATTTATTAATTTTTTTTAACTTTTCTACCTCTTTATTTATTTATTTGTTTCTATTTTTCGCTTTATTTTCTTTGTCATTGGCAGTAGATAGTCACCTAATCTATTGCCTGATTCACTGTGTGAAATTTTATCTGAAAACTAAACTTATACGATTAAGTTTTTATAATTCAAGGAATAATAAAATGGTATCCACATTACCATAAAACAATATGAAAAAATATCAGACATGTTTTAAAACCTGTTTTTCTTCATTCTAATTATAGGCCAGGCGAAAGTGTGATTTGTTGTTTATTTTTCGCCAATAGCAGTGAAAAAAACGTTTAGAAAGATACCTTCTTTATGAAGTTGGAGGAAATATCAAAGAAGTTATGGTTTACCCACAAAAACACCCCTTAGAATTAATGTATATGCTGCAGTAAACTCCCTATTGTCGGCTGTCATATTATCAGCGGGTCGGATTATCCCGCGGGTCTTTTCGCAATGTTTTATTTATTTTTTAACGGTAATTAAATGTTTTTTGAATTTATGATTATGTCACTGTTTGTTTTCAATTTTTACATATGTATATTTTTTACATTTAATGTTAGTAGATGCAACTTAGAAATGTTTTTATCTATAATTTAAGAGTATGTGTGAGTGTTATTCATATTTTTTAGCTATTCTATGCAGTAGTATCGTTTCTTACCTATTATTCGGATTATCCGCCATTACCGTACCACCCTATTCAGCGGATAATAGTTAGTTTACTGTATTTATTTTCTTTTTTTTTTAATCCTAAAGGTAATTTATTATGTTTGAATGAATTTTCATACATTCTACTAAAAACATGAGGCTCGACAAAATGGAAATTTGTAAACCAATTTAGTGCGAATAATATCAAATGAGAATTTCAGGCGACTGTCTACTGAAAACTTACAAATTTCAAAGGCTAAATGCTCCTAATGGCAAACCGCAAGCAAGAAAGTTAAATGGTCCGGAACTATCAATAAACTGAACTAAAAAGCACGTATAAATGCTTTCAGAAAAGCAGGTTTATTGTATCCGCCAAATTGAACATTTTCTTCAAGAAACCATAAAAGTAAGAGCAGCTCAATTTCCTTTGAGCTGAAAGAAATTTAAGTTCAGATGAGCAAATGAATGAAGTGAAACTTCTGTTGGTTCTATCTTGCTCGAAGTTTTCTGAAATGATAAATGTTTGTCTTCTATTAACAGATGTATCAAATTGTCAACTCATAAAAGAGAAAAATGTGAGTCCATAAAATCGTTTACAAATAGAAAAATTTTGAAGAGTAAGCGAATTAGTTTTATTTTTACTTTCATTGCGTTTTCCCCTCAAGATATTTTAAACAGATAAACATCTGGGACGTTAATAAAAATTATTTCATATTACCGCATTCATCAAAACTAACGGAAGTAGTACGGGTTTTATGTTAGTGGGTGGATAGTTTTTTTTTTTACAGTATTATTATTTAAGAGAGTGGTTAAACTTCCGATCGCTTCGATTTTCTTGTTTGAGCATTTCAAAAAATGTATTAATGCTGAACTTATAAATTACTTTTGAAACTAAAACCACGGTAACAAAAGTGGCATCATATATACAGGGTGTTCCGTTTTAACCTGCAAGACCGTTAGCCCTAGATGCATACTTCCAATTGCAAAAATGTAGAAAATCAGATGCGGAGTTGAGATATTGAAAGTTTGAAGCAAAAATAAAAATAAGTCAAAAAATACAAGATTTAACCTTTTGTACGGGCCTTAAGTACCCTAACTTATATTTAGAGAAATAATCTCCATTGAAAACTTACTGACACAAAAAACTTGACACTTGTGCGACCAAAGCTCAAGGAGATATTCCAATTCAAAGTTTTAAGGAACCATACAGAAGCTAAGATTGGAACTTATCGCCCTTTCAGAAGTATGACAGGTCGTCAACTTACGAATAAAAAGGTATTAATATTTTTCATTGGTATTCAAATATAAATGCAAATGTTATGCCGTGATACGCAAAAACACACGACAAAACCTCGAACAATTTGAAAAGCCTCACTCCATGCACAAGTATAATTTTAAACACTTGTTACCGCTACATTTTCCCCCAAAAAAAAGTTATTGACGGCGAGTAAAAAGTGGTGTAAATTACAAAACGCTGCGTTTCATATCTCGGTGAACATTGGTAGTACAGAATTTCAAACTTTTTGTGTTGGAATTATCTTTCAATGGAGATTATTTCCCTAAATATAAGATATGAGACCTGGGCCCCGTATAAAAAAAAATAATTTTGTATTTTTTGACCTATTTTTATTTTCACTTCAAACTTTCAATACCTTAACTCTGCATCTGTTTTTTAACATTTTAGCGATTGGAAGTATACATCTAGGATTAACGGTTGCGGTTAAAACGGAACACCCTGCACATACATATTTTTTAAAAGAAATAGAAATATATTACTCATAGATGGAGCAAATCCAACGCGTAGCATCTAATCTGTGTAGTTTTCACAATGTTAACAGGTTAATGTTTACCCCAACTATTGATAAAATTTCATCGCATGTCCTTTTCTACAGTTTTTAATATATGCAGTTTTAAGTTAGTATAGTGGTAATAACAAACGCTTAACAATTGTTGGATATTAGTTAATTTTTATATGGATACGCAAAAAAAAAAAATTTCAATAGCAAGTTACCAATCAAATTTTAACCTTTGTGCGACTGGTTACTAACATAAAAACTGCAGTAAACTCCCGATTATCCGCAGAATTGGGTGGCACAAGTGCCTCGGATAATGAAAATTCGGAATAAACCGCAAAAAGGCTAAAATGAGATACAAATAAGGTAAAACTTGCCCTTCCTCAACAATTTGGCTGCATTGATGCATAATATTTTCTGCAAACAATGAAAATAGTACAGTAAAATTTTTTTGTATTTTTGCACTACAGAACTGAAGATCAAAACAAGTGTATGTACGATGAAGAAAGCACAAAATATAAATAAAAAAACAACTTAGCAAATAAATAAATAAAACAAAAACAACTTAGTTTAAACTTACAATTAAAAAAAAACAATCAAACAAACAGCCATTGGAAATTGCTTTTTTCTGTGAAAATGCATGATCCTGATTCTTGATTGGCTTGTGGATAGTCGGGAGTTTACTATACGTTAAAAGTTTTACGTAAAGTAAATGGAATTGCAGACACATGCTTGAAGTTAGAATAAACTTCTTTTTCAGTACAAAAAAGCTTTATGTAAGATGTCTGACAAAATATACTTTTTAAAGCCATTTTGTCGAGTGTCTTTTCAACAACAATTCGATCCAAGCTTTTTTTTTCTTCTTCTTCTTCTTTTTACGTAGAAAAAAGAGCTTTTTATAACCCCAAAATGCGTGTCAAAAATTCTAATTACCATTAAGGCTATTTTAACATTGAATTAGACATTGTTATAAAATGTGTAGAACGTCTGTATCAAAAAGGTAAGTCGCGTAGTTCCAGTTGCAATGATATTATCTCATAATTCCAGGTGGTGACCTCAGCTATGAAAAAAAGACATTGCATGAAGATTTTCATTGATTATTTTTATTTAGATACCAAATGTCCGGATGGCTTACAGTATCATCAGTGCCACAAAGGATGCCCTCAGACATGTGTCAGCGTGGAAAACAATTCTAGTAACTCTCTTTGCAATCATCTGAAAACTGATGGCTGCTTCTGTCCCGAAGGAAAAGTTCTTAAAAATGGAAGCTGTGTTAATCTTTCTCTTTGCAGTAAGTTTTCGTTCATTTCTAAATTTAAATCAATAATTAATATAAAATGTAATGAAGAAGTAATTTTGAGTTTTTTGTTCCTCTAGGAACTTGTGACGAAGAAGGTCATGTGGTACGTACTTTTTGATCCTATCTTTCTTTTACATGAAAACATTTTATGCAGTGAATATCACTTGCAGGCGTGTAGAAGCAACTGATTACTGTCTACAAAAGAAAATTATATAATAGAGCACTGATTGTCAAAACTCCAATTAACGGAATAGTCCAAATATCAGAACATGCTCTCCTCCTTCAGTTTCAAGAGTGTGCAAGCAGAATCGGAAGCTTTCTCCCCGAATTAGAGAACGAGAGCATAGAACAAAAGAGGAAAATCAAGGTTTAAAAAAAAAAGACTTCTAACAGTCCAAAATAAAGTGTAAAAAAATCGCTTACATCCAAAATTTTAAAATCTACCTACTCGCCAGTAAACTTACTTGAAAGTTATGAAAAAAATGTGCTTTCGCCACTTTCATGTAGTCAGACGCTTCCCCCGATGCTGTTTTCTTTATTATCTGAACTTCTACTTTTCCGAACTAGAAATGATTCTTACAGGTGGGGTGATCGGTGTTCTTTCATAGAATCTATATTTTTCATCAAAGCTTATGACGTCGATTCTTAGGCACATCGGGTTTTGGAGAAATTGAAATCGGATATCCTGCAGCGAATTTCGAATGATTCGAATAAATTTGCTGAAATTCTTATTCTTACTAGAATCTTTTTCGTAATCATAATCAAGGCTACGGAGTGGTTGCAAACGGGGAACGACCGACTCCGACTCCATTAAAAACGAAAATAATGCATTCCGTTACAAATCATGTAGACTACTCTGAAGTGTCACATAGCTGTCATAGATTTTTTTTTTAATTTCGTAGTTAAAATCAATGGGTATATAAAATATTCCAAAAGGATTTTGTGAAAAAAATTCCTGTTTCAGCTTTTTTAAATTCAACATAAAGTTGGCCATTTTTATAATATAAGCAGAACACCCATTTTGAAATGGACATAGTTTCAAAAGTATGTAACCGATTTGATCTTTTCTTCCCTGGGAATAACCAAGGAACAGCATTTTACTTAGAGTTTTTGAAAATCTAATTAGCTTAGGATTTTTTTTTTTTTTTTTTAATGAAAAACATTGTTCCTTTTCATATTTTCTGATTTCTTCCTCCTGCGAAAAACAAAAGTGATATAGTATATCAAAGTTTTTTATTAAAATTTCGCAACACTTTTAATTGAAAGTCTTAGATGCACATAACCATAGAAGTTAAACTTGAAGACTTAAAATTTTCAACAGTCGCAGTTTTTAAAGGCCTAGTTTTTTTTTTTTTTTTTTTAACGCAGAAAAGGTTTGTGAATTTTGGAATCGTGAGAAAAATAATAATAATTATTATTATTAAATAATTAATAACTTTGCTTGTCGACTCTCGTAAAAGACATCCAACGTATGCGCCGTAAAAGACCTTCTCGAATATTTTTAGAGTTCGTCAGGCATTGTCTTTTAGTGCTTACGTATGAAATAAACGAGTTAGCAGCGATTCAAGGTACACAAACAGTTTAATTTTTAGAGGGAAAAGTTCGCTTTTTTAAATATTGAGAACTTGAGGTAGTCACAAAATTTTAAGTTTTTCAATCACAAAATCAATCATTTATAAAGCTAGCAGCATTTAATGAATAAGGAATGAATTTACTGTTTAGATACGGAATACGTTTATAATTTCTTGAATTTCTCCATACCATGTTTTCAAAGTTTTTAACTGCTAATAGCAGAAGCAAAATTTAATTAATATATTTTAAAACTTTGCAAAACTGTTTATCTGTTATATTGCTGTGCAATAAACTTATAAAATCTTATTTACATAAAATAAGATTTTTTAATAAGGTAAATATTTCCTACAGAAAAAAATATGAGTTTTCAAGAGGGAGGTTTTTATTTTTTTCAGAATTTCGAAGGTTTATTTGCTTTTCTAGTACGTAACGAAGTGTTGGACACAAAAATTTTCAACTTGAAGAAAAGGTGAACGTACTACAAGCGTTCAGGAAATGCTAACATATTAGCTGAGAAAGGAATTTTTTTTTTATTTGAAAGCAAAAATGTTATTTTTTTTAATTAAAATTCTTTTTTAATTAATGAAACAATATTTCATATGCTATATCAACATATCAGCACAAATTTAGAAAAGATATAATGCATATCAAATAAATAGATATTTAGAATGTTCGACTATCTTTAATTAACAATAACTCTAAGCTTTAATTTATAATTATTTAAACTAATAATTACATTTTGAAATTTACTTGTTTTCCCAAAAGCCTGGTGATTCCTGGAATGGTGGAGATTGCAAGAAGTGTCACTGCCGTCCCGATTTGATGACTGAATGCGTCCTGGAAATATGCCCTGCGAACCCGGTTTGTTCGATCCAAGAGACTTTAGTGAAACAAACCAGAGAAACTGAAGATGTTTCATGCTGCGAAAAATACACTTGTGGTAAGGTTTTTAACTGTTTACACGCTTTTCATTGCTGCTCTGATGACGTTTCAAAAAAAAAAAAAAAAAAACTGTTATATAGTCATTTAGGGCAACGCTGAACCATGTAGCTACTTTGCGGCATATTTTCATGCTGGTTAACAGTTAACTCGAACTTTATTGTTGCAAACATTTTGGGATTTCATCAAAATCTATTTTTAATATTACTGTATCCCCTTTCAATGTCTAATTTCTCATCTTCAAAATCACTTCTTATCGCAATCGTTTGGGTTTATAAAATGTGTGTGTTAAGACTTAACCTCACATACCTTATTAATATATAATTGACAACTTAGTTGATTGCCGTTGATGAATATTAATTGGAGTATTAATGCATGTTGTGTTTGTTGTAACCTTTGCCCGAAGAATCTATTTATGTTTAGTAAATTAAGCATAACCCTTCACATTTTTAAAATACTCATTTTATTTGCATGTTAAGAGGAATACTGCCAAGGACAGGTAAAGGACAGTAATTGAAAATTTTTCATTTTTCTGCACTTTGTCATCTATTATACGTTAGCTTTATTGTACAAGCTTGCTTATTTAACTTCTGCTGAAAAATATCTTGAAAAAAAACGTTTATTTCCAACATTGTTCTATTGTTGGTATTGAATCGATCTTCTTCAAATATCTCGAAAACTCATTTCTTCAGATACTGCCGTTTACCCGCATACAGCAGAATTGTTATCCAAACTGAAATAATGAGTGAGTAACTTATTTATATACTACACTGTTTTTTTTTAAATATTGGCGACAACTTTTTACGAGAGTAATTTTGCTTATTCAATAATGCGGAGTTCAGTTGTTTCCCCATTACTAGCACTACGTGGGCAGGGAAACGTGTTTTACAGAATTCGTGTAAACCTTGAAGTAATGAGTGATGTTAATTATATCATTGAATGATGTCAGCTATGACGCAGAGTGATATCAATTATATCACTCTGTAGCACTCTGTCATTGTAAAAGTATTGGTTACCAACCTTTTACGATAGTAATATCGCATCTAGAATAGAGAGTTCGGTTGTTTCCCCAATACTAACACTGCATGGGCAGGGAAACATGTTTTACAGAATTCCGTTTGTCCTTTTTTAGAGAACTTTTATATAAAAGTTTCATCTACAATTACAAAAACTTAATATAATTGGACAAAATATGACTATAATACTCCAGGACTAAGAAACACATTTACAGTGCTGTATGTTATCCTCTCCATGAAGCAGCCAAGTTATCGATTTAAAGTTCTTATCTTAGAAAGTAAATAGTTTGGAAACTTTCCCGATAATATTTTCAAATTGAGAATGCAAGACTTCAGCATGTGCAACCTACACTTATTTTTCATTAGTGACACTTATCAAAATGCTGCCTCGAAACAAAATTAGTCGCCGCATTTAGGTAGAAAGTTCTGTGAGGTTAAAAACTGCGCTGTGACCTAAATTAATTGTTACAATTGAATAATTTTAATAATGGCATAAAACTAACTTCTAGCCTATGAATCACGAATTCATTAGAAGACAAACGGATATTTCAGGTGGTATAATCCTTACAAAATAAAGGTGCCACTTAGGAGTATGAGAACTCTGCTGTCTTGTAGACCTTATTTAAGAAGCGTCTATTTTCATGAAAGGGCAATAAGCAGAGGAAAATTGATATTATTTCCTCTTTTACAAAACTTGCTAAAAACATTCATATCGCCAAAATTTCACTAAACTCGAAAATATTGCACACGTCCTTTCTTTCTTTTCTACCTGTTTTAAGGAATTTTTTCGTTTTCTCAGATGTGCCAAATTTTCATGGTTGGACATTAGCTAATTTGGTACTGAATTGATAAGGGAATACTTGGAAGTAAATGTTGTTAATTGATAACATAGCTCTCTGAAATCTCCATTAAATGTCCAAGCAAAATCATAAAATCTTCAGTTTTAATAATCCGCACAAAAGTATTCAAATGTAGCCTCTAGTTTGGGCAAACAAACATATAGAAATAATTTGTTGACATTAATTATCTTTTTTAAACCGTACTTTGATATTAATTTGTAATTTTGTGCCGTTTAGTATAAATAAATAATATAGTTTTATGAAGCTTGGCTTCTAATACGTAAATAGTTTCATAAAGTTTGGTTTTTTTATAATGAAAACAGTTTCTAAAAGTAGCCCGTTTTGGTTGTTTCATCATCAATTAAGTCAACCCATCGTTATCTGCATCTTTCTTTCTTATGTCCTTATTTTCCAACAAATATCTACTAATGTAATCGGTCACTCATCTGAAGTGTATTTGATAATCTTCTTCTGTTTTCCTCTCTCTCTCTGATCCATATTCTTTTCATCCTTTAAGAATGCATAAATATGCAGTTGAAACCGCCATTTAAACAGATAAAATACATTGCTTTATTCTAGTTATAACTATGAAGATAATATAGTTAATTCTTTATATAGTGCCGAAAGAAAAGGACTGCCCTCCGTTAGATGTACCAAAGTGCGAAAAAGGTGAAATTGCGAAAGTTTACAAAGGATTGGATTTGTGCCCTAAGTACAAATGCGGTAAGTATTTGGTTTTGAAGTCGTTTTGAAGCCACTTTGAACTAAATTTTATAACATTTTGAAAATCAATCATGGAAAACCATCTCTCTTTTTTTTTTCTTATTACTCGTATAATGCATTATATACCATTAATAAATAGCTATTGCTGTTCTTCCGTTATTATGTGTAACAGAGAAGAGAGAGACTTTACATTTCATTAGAAAAATACTATTTTGAGCGAGTTATATCTTTAAGAGTAAAAACGAGATTACGATTCAGACAGCGGTTGATTATCAACTATTTTTTGAGCGCTTGAACTTTGTATATCCGAATCAAATTTTCCTTTACCGATCTTTTTTTTTCCCTTCGACTATACAAGGCGAACTCAAAAGTAAAGGGTAGTGATAAAAATGTTTTAGAAATTTTTCTGAGACTTTTTGAAAAAAGTGAACACAGATTCCCTAACGCGGGAAGGTTTAAATTGACATGTTTTTCTATATCATTCACACACCTGCATACAAATATTTTATCAGTGTATTGCTGCCAATCAAAGACTGCCAGCGTCAAAAAATCTTCCTTCACTTTGCTTTTTTACCATTTGTGTGTTATATATGCCTATTTGCGTCCAGGGAAAATTATCGATGTGACTTCTAGGTACATATGTACGTTCACTTGTTATTTGTTTAATTTCCAATATCCAAAAGCGAACATTATGACTTCAAACTATAGCTCTTTGAAACTGTTGTGGGTGAATAAAAATATTTTGATCTACTTTGGAATGATCAGTAACTGTATTTTGAACTATATATTTAAATGTTGCACAAAAAAGTATTCAGATCCCAACGATCACTCCTGCCGGTTCCAAAACGGTAAGCCCTTCAGCTTAGCATAGTTAGAACTCAATTTGTTAAAAATAATTTCGTTGCCTTAAAAACGTTGGTAATAGTTATGCCTAGACATTTCTGGCTTTTGAAATTTGATGGTACAAGAAGGAACAGTATTTTCTCACCTTGATAATTGCAACTTTATCTTTGTGTGATCAAAAGCTTCAACGTTCCGTTCCTCCCCATAAAGAAATCTGAAAATTTAATGAGAAACTTAATCGTATCTAAATAAATATTACCAAGTTTTTTAGTTTTGTGAAGTTTAGAAGTTAGAACATTTACGTAATCATAGATGAACTTGCATTTATAAAATGCACTGTTTATTTCAATACATACATGCTGGTAAAGTAGCGTAAGAGTTAGGCATTGGCTTCGTAAATCCAAGGGAGACGGTTTAAATTCGGCTCCAGTCGGTAGATTTTTTTTTTCATGCAGAAAATCGTCAGCATCTATGTCGTATAATTATGCAGCAAGTAAAACATCCCTTAAGCATTCGTTTGGTCACGAATACGCTTGGAGAAATTAAATTCCTAGAGCAGTTTTGCATCGAAGAGAGTCCAGATTCCTCCATCTAGTGGGGGAATATCTATCCGTATGAAAAATGCTCGAATCATAAGAATGTAAGGGGGCATTCGTTAATTACGTAAGAATGATTTTGGCAATTTTCGGAGATCAATTCAGATCATAATGTTCTAGATTAAACTTTTTTTCGACATTTTTTTTTGTATGTGATGCGATACTAATTAAAAATAACCGTGCCATACATAGTGCGATTCTTTTATTACATTTTACACTATTCATTCGTTGTAAAACAGGTAAAAAACAGTTCATACTAGTACGTCTTTTACTTTCCAGGAGCAAATAAAATAGGATCCCTGCCAAACCACTTGACTGCTCAAAATCTAGAATAAAATATCGTCTTGGAAAATATTACGTAAGAATATGTTTGACCCCCCCCCCTCCCCCAAAGTAAGGGTATGTAGATATTTTCTAACCCCCCCCCCTTTCCCTCGGGACTCCTACGTAATCATTGAATGGCCCCAAATAAGTTTCCGTCCATATGGAATCTTTACTAATAATAAAGCTGAATATCCCTCTGTCTGTCCGGATCTCTGTCTGTCAGGATCTCTGTGACGCGCATAGCGTCTAGACCGTTCGGCCGATTTTCATGAAATTTGGCACAAAGTTAGTTTGTACCATGAGGGTGTGCACCTTGAAGCGATTTTTCGAAAAGTCGATGTGGTTCTTTTTCCAATCCAATTTAAGAACAAAAATATCATAAGGGAGGAGTAAATTACGACATTATCATAACGTGGAACCGTAACATGGGTACAAGCCAATTGGCGAGAAAATTCACCATACATTATTTGTAAATATACAGGCGAACCAAAAGACCTTTTATTTTTCTACTACGGGCAAAGCCGTGCGGGTACCACTAGTGCTTTCTATAAAGCTGTTTTCTCTTTTTCTGACTAACATGATGCTGAAAGAAAGACCGCGATTACGTACTATTTCTTATCCTGCACTTTTCCAACAGAGTGTGATCAAGTACTTTGTGCACCGCTGTCATGGCCAGAGGATTTAGAACTCGGTCAGAAAGCCGAGATGATTAACGATTCTTGCTGTCCTTCGGTTCGAGTTGACTGCCATGCAGATTCTTGCCCAGACAAACCGGAATGTGGAAACGGATTGGAGCTGACTGAACTAGAAGGGGAATGTTGCACCGTCTACAAATGTAGTAAGTTTTTTTTTTTTTTTTCATTTTGGATTAACGAAAAGTTTTTACTTCATGTTACAGAAAAAATTTTAATTGTTTAAACAACTATAAGTTATCAAAATTGATTTTTTTTTCTTTCTCTAAAAAGATCCCTTAAGTGTATGCATTATTAGCACGTAACGGATAAGTTATTTTTTACAACAAAAACAGTTATTTTTTACAACATTTCCAGACATTTTTTTTACGAGGTTACTGATATAAAAATCTTACATGGAAAACGACAAAGCTTCATTTTTCGGGGGGGGGGGAGAGAGTCTAAAATTTGTTTCTGAAACGTGTTATCATATTCAATTATTTCCAGAGCCACCAAAAGATGTTTGCGTGTACACAGATCAATATAAAGTTGTGGAGGGTTTCCAAGAACCTAAAGAGTCTTTAGAAATGGAGACAATATATTATGAGGTAAATAAATTTCTTTTCTTTTTCCTTTATCCAAAATGATTTTCTTTATCAATAGAATTAAACACAATTGCTTTATTTTTCAAAAATCACGAAAAATTTATTCCATGATTTATACTCAACAAATCTCTGCGTTTAAAAAAAAAATGTTTTATGAAATGAAAATAGTAATCTAAGTAATTTGTGTAAATTTAAGAAGTTCCTAAAAAAAAGTAGTCATGTCTTCTCTGTCATTTTAGAAAAGAAAAAAAAAAAAGAGTACGTTACTTTTTTTTTTCAAGATAGAAATTTTTTCCCCAGCTTCTGTTCATTGTATTGAAGTTTTTTGCACAAAAACAGACATGGGGAGAGAGAGAGTCCATAAAAAAACTCCGAGGTTTGAAGCAATCATTTCTAATGTAACTAATTTGGTTAGGATATGTACTAAAAGGTGTTAATTTATCAATATTTTAAATATTTAGTACTATTCTAAGTGCTGCCTTTTTTTGTCGGCGCTTTACACATCCGAACGGTACCTAACCCCTTAGCACTTTGTGAGAGCTTGTCTCAAATGTTATTTGCCACTCTGGATTCTTGGCGTGTACCCAGAGAAAAAAGTCAAATGGAGTCAAATCCGGGTTTCTTGAAGACAAAAAAATAGGCCCTGACTTACGAACTGACTTAATACCGAACCTAAAATCTAATGTTTCCTCTCTACCTAGTGTTGAAAAAACTGATGTGTACAAAATTTGACGAGCTACTGATTTTTTTCAGAATTAATTGACCTAACGTTGCTGAAACTACTTCGATATGAGTTTTCAAAAACCCCAGAATTCTTTCATGGTTATCCTGAGTATATATACTATGCTGTAAACTACAGATTATCCGTGGAATAGTGTGACACGGTAACAGAGGATAAGTGAATCCGTGGATAATCCGCAAAATAGGTAAAAACCGATATTTATGTATGCAACAGCTTTAAAAAATCAACCACTCGCATACATTTAAACTGTAGCTAAAATAATCGCTCACTGTTAAAACGGATTCCTCTCATACCCGAGCAAATCGTGCATGTAGATTAACTGGGACAGATTTAGCTAGGTTACACCAAGAATGCATATACGAGAAGGGAATACGGGTTGGTACAGCAACTCGTTTACGCGAGTAAGTAGTGTAGATCTCTTAGAGTCAGTAAGTAGTGTATAGTATGAATCTACAGATCAGTAAACAGAGCGCAGATCTAAATCAGTAAGTAGTGTAGATCTAAAATTCAAGTTTCAACTAATTAGGTTTTCGTGACCTTGTGAAGTTTAATGTCGTTGGAAGGAAGGGGGAGGAAAGAAATAGAAATGTCTAAGAATATATTTGCACTTCTTAAGTTAAATAGTGCGCATTTATCTACATTCAATTAATCATTGTCGAAAAAAAAAACTTTCAATTGAAAGAGTGAAGGGCAGTCGATAATCCCCGCCCACGTTCTTTCCTTCATTCAAAAAAAAAAAGTTGAGGAAGAAAAATATCAATTTTAATACAGTGAATTTCTTTGCTTTTCTGATATTTTTTCCCCAGAAAATTTGAAAGATAGTCAAACAATGGAGTCAAATTCTTCTTCACCGGTACCTCTCAATAGCAGACACTTCTCAAATTATTTATGGCGGAAATTTTCTTTCTAGGTTGGAAAAGAATGGACCGATGGCCTTTGCGAGACATGCAGTTGTATTGAGAATAAAGGTCAGTTAGTACCATTATGTGTTAAGGCACACTGTCCTGCAACAGAAGATATGCCCGAAAACAAAGTAAGTGTTAGACTCTTTGGTATTAAGAACTGCCATTTGATAACATTCTAATCAAAAGAGGGATTTTCAATTTTAAAAAAATGCACATTTAAAAAATCATGTGCTATTTTTTAAATTTTTTCGACTGTCCCAAAAGAATTTCTAAACTGATAATCAAAAGAGTGTTACGGTAATATAATCGTTAAAGTCTAACTTAAACTAACTATTAAGAACTACTTTTGCACTAGCTAGCGAGTACGTTCAAAACTGTCTTAAACCAGCTTTTCTCATAAAATATACTATATTTCTATCGTGTACGTCGAGAAAACGGGAAAGTCGTGAAAAAATATAACCCCGTCATCGCATTCAGCGCCCTCGATATAAATAAAAAGCATCTTTCAAACTTCTCTCAGGGAAAAACAATTTCATACTGAACTGTATTCAAGACAGGGGTTGAAATTTGAAACAAACACCCCTGAACACAACTCAGTTTGCGCTATTTAATCACTCCCAACGACTAGGATTTTGAGCTCAAAACTTAAGTTTAAGTCTAAGCTTTTGAAATCATCTAATGTGATACAAAAAATAATAGTAAAGAATAGTTATTCATTACTCTAAAGTTTAAAGCTCCCTCTACCGGTGTTTTTTGAACGTTATCTTTCAAATTTATTTTCGGGAAAATCCTACCATAGAAGAATAATTTCTTGCGGAAACTGCAACCAATCGACCATTTTTTCCGGGTTTTTATTTAATAAGCATTTGAAATTTTGGGCCCTAAACTGAAATGGTAGTTTTCTCCTTCGAAATAAGCCCTAGATCGTAGCTTAAGTAGCGACACGTCCACCATCATAGGGCTGAACGCCGCTTTTTTTCCTTTGTCGGATATGATAAAGTAGCTTGTTCTTCTTCTTGATTGTGCAGCTTCTTGACTGTAGATTGACAGGGAGTCTATAAGAAATCACAATGAAGAAGCTAAACACGATACTTCACCACAGCAGACATAGGGAAAAAACGGCGTTTAGCCCCAAGATGACGAGACACTACCAAACTACTTTTAAGCTACGATCCCTTCGATAGGCATTGGGAACCCTTACTTTTTTAAATAACGAATAAATACCTTTGTGCTGGAAATTCAAAAAATCAGTAATCCAACGTTATAAAGCACAAAAATTGCAAAATATTGCAGACACGTGTTTCGGTGTTACAAGGAACACCTTTTTCAGTGCAAAGAAGTGTGAGCTTCTGGATGAAAAGTCATCCGAGAAAAGCAACACGGTGGAACAGGAGATAGTATAAATATCTAAAATAGAAATTAAACAAAACACAAAAGATAAAATAACACCTGAAGGCAAAATCTATATATATATATAAATGAATGTTTGTCTGTATGTCATCCATGAACTCAAAAACTACCCGGCAGATTTGGCTGAAACTTTCACGTTTGTTATTTTTGGTACTGGGAATGTTTATAGACCAGTTCGAAAAAAATCCGAACGATAGTTCCTTTTTTATTCCAATTTAAGTCACAATCCATAGGATAAATACGAATAAAATTATCGGCTGCAGAAATTAATTCGCGTGAAAGATCTCATTGATAAGAAGTTAGCTGTTGCCATTTTTCTTGAGTTTGAACAAATAAATTCTTTCTTTATTGTTTTATGGCTTTTCATGCAACGGGGGTATTTAAAACTTTTTCTATTTGATATTTTTAGCGATTGATTGATCTTGCAAACTGCGTGAGTACAAAATTTGAGTATAGTCACGGCTTCACTTGATACCTGGACCGATTATTATGAAAATTGCTATATATATGTATTTTTCCACGGAGAAGGTGCATAATATGCTCATTGAAGCCACTCGCCACCAGGTGGCACTGCAGAGTAGCAACTTCTGCCCCGTTCAACCGATTGTCATGAAAATCAGTATAATGATATATTTTTTTGTTGACGTAGCAACGCGCGTCGGGTACAGCTAGTTTATTATATAATTCCATCAGGAAAAAACCGTTAAGTAATAAATTTTCCAGGAAAACCCATAAACAATGCAAAAAGTCCAAAAATGAAACCACTCTGAATAAATTAGCAATAAATTTACCAGCGGGAAAAACTATGTATGGAAGCGATGTATCAAATGGAGAAATGCAGGAAAAAACAAAGTGAAGGATAAACATATTGAAATTAGTTAATCACAAAACGAAATAAGAAAGCAAAAAATGAAAAAGAATAAAAGTAAGAAATGTACGACGTTTACATAAAAATAATAGAAAAACTAAACCGATTTTAACAAAGGAATCCACACAGAAGAAAAATAGGGCATTGCTGTAAGATCGTTAACTAAATTAGAACGGTTCCTCAGGATGTGGAAAGATTCCCAAAAATCAAGATCCAACGAATTGGGGCATTTTTGGATAATTTGATAAGAGTTAAAATCAAAAGAGTGATTCGATTCCCAACAGTGCTGGGCAATACTGGATTTATTCAGCTGTTGTTTTCTCACATAGCTTTGATGTTCTTTTAACCGAAATTTCAAAGAACGGCGGGTCTGTCCGATGTATCCGAGTCCGCAATTGCAAACAATTTTATAGATCCCACAACAATTAAGAGGATGAATAGAATCTTTAAGAGAAGAGAAAGAAAGTTTATTAATAGGAGAAAATAACACTTGGAATTGGAATCGCTTCAGAATCTTAGCAACCTGAAAACTAATACCAGGGAAGAAAGGCAGAACAACTAAATTCTTAGTGTTAAAAGTTCTATTAAGAACAATATTTTGAGATTTTTTGCAAAGTTTTTTATAAATGGAATCAACTAAGGTGGGCGGATAGTCTCTATCAACAGCCACAGCTCTTAAATAGTCAAGTTCCGCATTAAGAAGCTCAGGTGAAGAACAAATATTCATTGTACGATAAACAAATGTGTTGAAAGCTGAATATTTTTGATTAGGAGGGTGAGACGATAATCTATGTGGGGGTAATGAAACAGCAAAAGGTTTGCGATAAACCGTAGTTTCAAAACCGGGCTCAATTCGAGAAACGAGAACATCCAGAAATGGAAGGCAATTATTCTGTTATTTTTCACAAGAGAATTGAATATGAGGATCAATGGAATTTAAAATAGATAAAGTATCATCAATGCTTAGTTGATCGTAATTCATAAGAACAAAACAGTCATCAACATAGCGAACGTAGAACTGAAAATGTAGTTTCTGAAACAACTTGAGCTCAAAGTAATGTATGTAAATATCACTAAGGATGGGGCTAAGTGGGTTTCCCATTGCCAAACCATCCGACATTGTATAAAATTTACCATTAAAAACAAAGAACATTGCTTTAGACAAGTATGAGTAAGGAAAACTAAATCCTCAATTAAATCCTCAATTAAACCAAATCCTCAATTAAATCCCTTAAAATTTTGCCCAAGTGTTTAGAATCAGCCTGTATCTTACGTTTCTGAAAAATTGGGCCACTGAACTAAAAAAAAAAGTATGGGAACCATTAGATTAAAATTTCTTAAACAAGCTTAAGACAGGTGTGCTTTCCCCCCAATAAAATTCTAATCAATTTCCTTTTTCACAGGAATACGTGTTACATGAATATAAAACACCAGGAAAATGCTGTCCTGACATTTTCAGAATCCAGTGCAAAGATGAAGAAGGAAACATTTACGAAGTAAGGAAGAAAGAGATTTGGAAAATATCATGTTCTATCAATGGGTAGAAAGCTTCATTGAGGCTGTATTATTTTTGATTCACTGTATTTTAATTTGATAATGTTTAACACTCGCAAGCAGCGGCTGATATACAACAATAGCTAACAAACGTACATGAATGAAGAAAGATCATGTTTAGTTAATATGTTGGTTATCGTTCTGAAAATTCAGGAAGATAATGTGATTATCTATTGATCTGTATAGTTTAAGTTTTGTAAGGGACTAAAGTTTTGTAAGAGGATTGTCAAGGACTGTTCTCAAAATCAGTAACACGTGTTCATAAGCATTTGGTGTTCCTATGCTAAGATTTGTAATGAAAATTTAACCATTGTAAGCAACCCCTTTTCCACTCGGGAAACAACTCAATAATTCATCTATATGCCTTTCTGAGTTTTCATAGTAATCAACTTGATTTTTATTGTATTTTTTATTTTTCATTTATTTATTTATTTATTTTTTCGAGCAATCACGATTGCTAATTGTTTTCATTTGACCGTCTGTGATGTTGTGGTTCCTTTTTCAACCCCACCGTCTTCCTCTGGTCTTGAGCACTGTCCCCAGGTAGCCGCTTCTCCTGATCGGTGGCGTCCATGTACGCACACACGCACGCTCATACACATACACATATTCATCTCACCACGTGCAGGCCAGTCATTTCAAATTTTCTAGAGGGAGGGGGGGGGTCAAAGAGTGCAAATTTAATGGAAGTTTCAACGGAAAACAGCAAAAATTACGCCCACCCAAATGTAAATACGAATTTTATTTCTCAAAGCCGAGGTGAGGGGCGATAAACCACCCCCGACACCCTCAATGACAGGCCCAATCACGTGACGTTGGCTGTAAGTAGAGTCCCACTCAACACCCTACACAATCAACCAACCAATTTGGATGTCATGCATTGTGCTGAAGTTTTTTAAAATTATGAATTCGTATCAAATAATCTTGATCTGATTGTAATCTTTACTAATAATAAAACTGAAAGTATGTCTGGATCTCTGTGACGCGCGTAACCTCTAGCCCGTTCAGCAGATTTTCATGAAATTTGGCACAGAATTAGTTTATGGCATGGGGGTGTGCACCTCGAAGCGATTTTTCGAAAATTCGATGTTGTTCTTTTTCTATTGAAATTTTAAGAACTTTTCACCGAACAAATCATCACAACGTGGGCGAGTAAATTACCAAATTATCATAACATGGATTCGTAACATGAGCAACCATAGCAAATTGGCGAGAAATTCATCATACATTATTTGTAAATATACCGGCGAACCAAATGACCTTCTAATTTTCTACTACGAGCAAAGCCGTGTGGGTACCACTAGTTTACTATAAAAACCTTCTCGGTTTTCACGCTTTGCGACATTTTCCTTCAATTTCTGTCACAAGTTTTGCTCATCACTCTGCCGATTGAGCGTGGTATCAAATATTCAAGTTATGGCAGGGCTTTGGCTTTCAATGAATATTAAAAATCCGTTTTAATACTTTACTTATTTTTCCATTATGTTGAAATGTCTCAGGACTCACCACGTGAAGGTAGCAGGAAGTCGTGTTCTCTCCCCCCCCCCTCCCCCACGCAAACACCTTACCCAACCAACCAACAAATTTGTGTGTGACTTTTCTGTTTAAGTGCTTTAAATTCTGACTTAATATCAAATTTTTCATCAAAGATCTTGATCTGAATGTTGTCTACTTAATAAAACCATCTGGGTTTTCATGCCCGCAAACTTTTCCACCATTCTCTGTCACAAGTTTTATACATCTCTCCATTGACTGAGTATAGCACGGAAATTTCATCTTTTCGTTGAAACTTCCATACCCCGAGCACACTTCAACAAGTAATCCAGAATTAGCTGTTAAGAATTCCAGACTCCTCAGTTATTCCCAATGGTTAACTATGATAACTGGGTGTTAGGACTTAATGTTTCCCAAATTAGTTCGATAAGCGTAATGCTGATGCAGGAAAAATTATAGTAAAGACCTAGACCTACGCTCCTGTTTGGTTTGATATTAAGATGCAATACACCGCGAAATACTGTCTGAAGCATATACTAAAGGTCATTCAAACAACTAGACATTTACCGAATAACATTAAAAGAAATCTTTGATTCCGTCATTCATTGAAACTCGTTCTCTTGTCATCCAGAGAATATGTTGAGGCCATGATATTGGACTACACACAGCACACTCGAGAATCAGGCTACAGGAGAATACTGAAAGTCTGAAATGAGCCACCAGGATTCTCCGAGCTTTTATTAATTAATTTTCAAGCCGCAGATTATTCTGAACTTATTAATCGGTTCGAGTGTAAGCTGATACCATCACCATTGTTGTCAAATATGGCAACAGAAGGTTTTGAATTGCATTGGAAGTCAAAGCCCTGCCATAACTCGATTTGATACCATACTAAAACGTTAGAGAAATGTGCAAAACTTGTGACAGAGGCTGCAAGAAATTGTTGCAAGCATGAAAACCCAGAAGGTTTTCATATTAAATTACAATTAGATGAAGAACATTTGACACGAAGTCATAATTTAAAGAACTTCAGCATAATGAATCACACCCAAATTGGTTGGTTGATTGGGTAGGGTGGTGCGCTGGACTCGACTTGATGCCATCGCTACCTGATTAGGCCCATCATTTAGGGAGTGGTTTATTGCCTCCTACCACGGCTTTAAGAAATAGATGTATTTACATTTGGGTGGGCGTGATTTTTGCTGTTTTCAATTGAAACTTCCATTGAATTTGCGCCTTTTGACCCTCAGTCTCCCCCCCCCCGGCAGGAAAATTTGAAATGACGGACCTGCACATGGTGAGTCCTGTAAGTATGGTAAGTATGTAAAACATAAAAACGGATGTTCAATAGTAATTTTTATAGCTTTATGTCTGCTTAAAAACTTTTGAAATAACATGACGTTTACTTTAACGAGCTGATGTGTGCATCACATGACTTCCTTTTACACCAATTTAATGCTATTTCCCTATTATTGCAATTTTAATGGGATTCTCTCTCTAACTCTTTAAATATCACTAGCAATGGCCACATTGAAAGCAGATTTAAAAAAAAAAAAAAATCGCCAAATTTTTCGCCAAGTTGGCGACAAAACTTGGCAACCAAAAGACTGGCGATATATCGCCAAGTGACCGCCAAATTATAACACCACTTGAGTTTGCATCGAAATTAACAATGATTTCCCCCCAAAAAGGTGCAAAAGACCCCTTTAGAAACACCCGAATGCAACCAAAATAGGAGGTGCACAACTAGACCCCACTACGAGTCTATGTACCAAATTTCAACTTTCTAGGACATACCATTTTTGAGTTATGCGAGATACATACGCACATACGCACATACACACATACGCACATACATACAGACGTCACGAGAAAAGTCGTTGTAATTACCTCGGTGATGGTCAAAATGGATATTTCGCGTGTCTATACATTCTTAGGCACTTTTCCGCATGTGGTCGAATCGAAAAAAAAACTCAACATTCATTTGGGGGTGAGCAAAATGGAAATTAAGGGCGATTTTTGAGTGAAAATTTTTTCGCGAATACAATACTTCCTTTTTTGTAAAAGGAAGTAAAAATGGTATTTTAAGGTTTTCTACACGAATTCAAATAATCGACAATGTGCTCCCAATTTTTTTCTATACATTTCAGTAACTACAAAGTGTATTTTTATACTATTAGAAATGAAGTAAATTACTTTTTGAAAAAAAAATACATCTTTAAAAAATGCCGATTTTTTCCAATTTTTTTCTCAACTTGAGGGCTTATGTGCGATTTCAAAACTTAATTATCATTTTTTAAGTTATTTTTCCCGTTATTAGGATGCCAATGCGCAAGTTTTTCGCGCTATTAGAAATTGATTAGGAAAAAATAGTGTTTTTCGACCCACCCTAGTGTGCATAGAGCGTGTGTTTTCAAATTTTTCGAGGTTTTGTAGTGTGTTTTTGCGTCTCACGGCATAACATTTGCATGTATTTTTGAATAGCAATGAAAAATATAAATACCTTGTTTTTCTTACTTTGACGACCTGTAATTCTCCTGAAAGGGCGATAAGTTCCAATCTCATCTTCTGTATGGTCCCTTAAAACTTTGAAATGGAATATCTCCTTGAGTTTTGGTCTCACAAATGTCAAATTTTTTTGTGCCAGCAACAATTTTCAGTGGAGATTATTTCTCTAAATATAAATTGGAGGACCTAGGGCTCGTATAAAAAGTTAAATTTTGTATTTTTTGACTCATTTTTATTTTTGCTTCAAACTTTCAATATCTCAACTCCGCATCTGTTTTGAACTTTTTTGCAATTGGAAGTATGCATCTAGGTCTAACGGTTGCGAAAATAGAGGTCTTGCAGGTTAAAACGGAACACCCTGTATATATAGAGAGAGAAAAAAATGCATACTGAAAAAAACTGCACTCTTATTTTTAGGCCGGTGAACAATGGTCTGATGAAAATGATCCATGCATCACATACTTATGTGAAGAGACTGGAACTGGAGATGTGACGAAAAGCAAGAGCATCATTAACTGTACAGAATGTCCTAAGGTATGAAAACCTTTCAGTTTTTTTTATTAACTGAGCCCATGCTATGCTTGTTCTAGTACCTAAATTTGCACAGATTTTAACGCGAGTTTCATTCAAAGCAAGTCCTAGAGTTAAACTGCACCATGCAAATTTTTAAGACATTGAAAGATAAAATGTTTGTTCACTTGTTAATTTATTTTTTAATTCTTAAAAGTAGAGTTAATTTGGTTTCACGATAGTTTTAAATGATACATTTTCCCATTACAGACTGCAATATTATTTCCGCCTTCGAAAATACTGGGTCAGTGTTGCGGCGTTTGCAAAGTGATGAAATGCGAAGATGACGACATTTTGTATTCTGTTGGCGACACGTGGACCAGCAACAACCACCCCTGCAGAACAGCCGAGTGTGTTAATGAATTCGGTAAAATTAAAACAGTTTACACTCGGCAACCTTGTCCTGCAATTCCAAAGGAATGTCCAAGAGTAAGAAATTTTAAAGTACTTTCTCAAGAAAATACGAAATTGATATTCATTTCAAGCGAAAGAGTTAATCATTAAATAATAATAGTATACGTATGAAAGGACACTTCTAAAATAGCTAATATTCTTAAAATAGCGTTTTCCTAACATTTTCGAACTGTGCCCTTTCTAGTAAATGTGGCTCTTGTTGCAAGAAATACTAGCCTCGTTGTGTCACTTAAGAGAGTTCTATAGCGATCGGGAAAAAAAAGGTCCGATGAAGCAATGCCGGGTGTCTATATTTCAGCAATTACCAACAGGAAAAGCGGGGTTCTGAAACAGGATTATGCAAGACCACCTTGCTCAAATGCTCAAGATAAACTCTAAAAAACTAAACAATTTTTGTGGGATGCCTCACCCAGTATACTTACCCGAGATTGCTATCTCCAGATATTTTGCTTTAAAACGAAAATTGATTTTTTATGAATTCTCTCATTGTACATTTGCCCAGTAGATAGCAAAAGATGTTTTTAACGAGCTAAAAAACACGATTAATGAAAAATAAAACTTTGTCAAAATTTATGTTTGAAAGAAAAGCATTACTTTCTAGTCCCCTTAATATCACTGTGCAGCAAAAAAAAAAAAAACTTTCAAAATGTTTCCAGGGGTGCCCACCTAGTGGGGGGGGGGGTCATAGCGCAGACTGCAGCATTGAAATTGTAAGAGGGGATTTTGAGAGGTATTTTTCTCATTTTTAGGGGGGGTCTTCACAATATTTGAGGGGGTGCGCCCTTGATCTTAGGGGGCTGGGCACCCCTGATGCTTCTGACACTATTCGCGCCGATTCTTATGAAAAATGACTCCCTGATTCCAGGGCCAGATTTAGGGGAGGGCAGGCGGGGCAATTGCCCCAGGGCCTCCACAACAAAGGGGCCCCCACAATAAAATTTTTACAAAATATCCTAACTTTCACTGGTCAGCAAATTTTACGTTTTTTCTCCCAGACATTTTTTTTTTTTTTTTTTGTGTATTTCTACAAAGAATGCTTGCACAAAAATAATATTATTATCGATATATCAGAAAGCCCTGATTGCAAGTATCCATTTACTATCAATTTTTTTATTTAATCGAGCATTTCAGTGGCAATATATTTTTTTTTATTCATTTAATTTGTAATTTGTACCTATGAGTTAAAGAAAAATAAAGTAAGTAAAAAAAAATCCGAAAAATGGTTAACTTTGCAGGTCATCCTTACAACTTCTCGCTTCTTAAGCTCAAAATTTAAAAAATTATTTGACGAATGGAAGTTTTTTAAATCGAAAATATTGGATATATACATATATATCAAAATATTTGGATATATAAAAGCATCTTATATTTTCGAAAATATGATGATCTTTCGAACCTCGATTAGGGACCTCCACTCCTTCGTTGCCCCGGGGACTCCACACTTCCAAATTTGGCTCTGCCTGAATCCAAATATGGCCACTGTTTTCGCCTATCACCCACCCTTTTTCCCCTTATTTTCCAGTTTTCGAGAGTTTCGTTGCCTTTTTTCTTTCTTTTTTTTTTTTTTTTTTTGAGGGGAAGATAGCATTATTTTAATCTTTAATCTTCTTCTGAAGGGCTAGATAAGTGAAAAAGTTCAAAGTGAAAAGTTCAAAAGCATGGACATTTGTAGCAAGGAGGGAGACTCATGGGGATATCCCTCCAAAAATATTTGAAAAAAAAAATTTTTTTTTTACTTATTTTTCGGTGAAAACCAGAGTTTCGGCCTCACACTGATGAACCACAAGTTCAAAACATTTTCACTTGGTTTAAAAAAAATATCTTGGAAAGCATTGCATGTTGCATACGAGTTACATCGCAAATTCCCAGTAAAAATCTCGTATTTTTTATATTTATTCAAGTTACATTCACAGATATAATCAAAATTGAAAATGATTTCTGTTTTGCTCATTATACCTTACAAAATATCAAAGAGGTCAATATTTATTTTTTACAGGACAAAATTGTCCAGGATGAAACTGGTTGTTGTGAAATATGCAATATTACAAGTGGTAAGCTTTGTCTCTGCATAAGTTCGTTTGTTAATATGAATAAAATATAAAAATGTTTTTTAATTCTAAAAAGTATTTCTATAAGCTTGGATCGCGCTAAAAAGTATAAAATAATCTTAGTTATATGATTTCTCGACTGCAACACCCAAAATTGAAGTTGATTTTAATATATGTATGTTTATGTTAATTCTTAAGCAACCAATAAAATTAAAAATTTGAGAGAAGAACTAGGCAGTATACAGCTCTGTACAAATAGCATTTATTATGCAACATATATTTCTGCTCTCAAACTTCTTCATCCTTTCAGGCCACCAGTGTTTCTTATAAACTAAATGTAAATACAGTAGGCTCTCTTTTTGACGACGATCCATTTAACGACGTCTTTTCACAGTCCCAGACGGTCCACTATAGTGTTAAAAGCCTATTTAAGGACGCTTTCTACTTAAGGACGATTTTTTGTGGTCCCTTGAAAGTTGTTAAACAGAGAGCCAACTATATACTCTATACTGAAATAAATTTCACCTCAATTATTAAGTATGTGAAAACCCTTCAACTTGTAGTTTAGTCATTAATTTCTTCAAAGTTTCGGTGCTGTTTGTAAACATGTCAAAAATCGATCATGAAAGAGGGCAGATTGAAGCAATTTTTTCAACAGGAATAAGTAGTTGTTTGTGCTAAGCGAAAAAAAAAATAGGAAGATCCAAGAAATAATTTTAGGATGTCATTTTGACAGTGGACGATGAATATTAGAAAATTTTGAAATAATCGCCGAAAGTCTGAAGTAAGAAAAAAAGTTTCAGAGGTGGGGATATAAGAGCATATCAAAACATACTGGAATTGCAGTATAATATCCGAACACAATAACCCGAATTAATAACTACTGTCAAAGTCACCCTATGTTTAATGAATGGGTCCATTCCAAAACATGAACCATTTTACAAAATGTGAAATATTTTTATGAAAATAAAGATATTTATTGCCAAAATACTCTTTATTTCAGAAATCAGCTGTAGCACTGGACCAATACCTGTAGATGATACCATAGGTTTTTTTACATATAAAGACATACATCGCGGAGGAATATGTGTTAATGAGAAACCAGTGCCTAATGTCCTAAAATGCTCCGGTGCCTGTCACTCCAGCTCCTATTATTCATTAGGTGAGTGTTAATAATAAATGATCCAAACATTAGACATGTTTTAATGTCTGTTACCTTTGTTGTGTGTGTTTTGCCACTCAGTATTACATTTATTCATTATCGCCTTGCAAAAAACAATATTTCTAACAGAAAATCTACTAAGGTTCTCAAATGTTATTTGACGGAATAAAGGAGACAAAAAGATGTGATAAAATAAATTTTACAAACAGAAATATCATATCCCACGTTATACATAATGAAGTTAATCCAAAGCATATGTTATTTGTTTTATTTTGATACATCTAGTTGTTTAATTATCTTCTAGAGGAAGGAATTTAGCAGAATTTTGATTATGATGTCCAATACCACCATCAAAAATGTTGATGCTTTAGAACCCATTAATTTATGGTCAAAAGAATAATGTGAAGTCCATTAATAGTTCATTGATAAAAGTTATCTATAAAATATTTTAAATTAAAGTGCATTTAATTCTATATGCATAATTTATTTTTAACTTAAAAAGAAAAAACTAAGTGGACTTAGTGAGAGACATTTGTAACAGTAGTAAAATTTATATAAATTTTTAACACAATTTATCCAGAAATAATAAATAGCAAAAAGCGGTTATTCAATAAAAGGATGTTGCGGCTATTGACCCCATTCAATTCGGAGAAAAAGTAGTTTGTTATTGAAAAGGATCTATTGGTCAATGAAAATTTGGATTTTCAGGTTCACTCCTTTCTATCTCATGAAAGTGCACTCTGCACCATTCAGACAACATATCTTTGCAACTCCTAATTTAAAATTTGCTTCAAACTTCCAGTAAATTTTCCCTTTTTTTCACCAAAACCAATGAAAGTCAACCATTCCCGTTAGCTGGAAAAATATTGACACTCTTCCCTATCTATCTTAAGAAAATGAAGTACATAACTTCTTGTTCTCATTATTAACTTTATTCTATACTTAACGTTAAAGCCATTTATAAGTAACAAAATATTTACTGAAAAATGATTTTTATGTTTCATAAGAAATTTAAAATCTAATTTGTTGTTTCGTTACTTGTTTTTTGCTTTCGAAAAATGTGCGACTAGAAAACGACCACAGATAAATTTGCTGCTATTGTCATCTGGCGACTAGGAATATTTCCGAATCTCGATGTAATCTTTATTTTATAAGACAAACGTACAAAAAAAAATGATCCTCGAAAGATTTTCCCCCCAATCTCTTCTTTTTCCCGTAACTGAAGCATGCTCTTGTTCAATAACACAATTTCTAGAGAATTTTATGAAGCCTGAAATATTTTCAAAATTTGTTACTCATCCCACTCCCTTTTTCAAAAAATAAATAAATAAAACTGCAAAGCTTCCTGCAACTATCAAGTTAGTGAAAACACTAGAGCAGCCAGAATTGATCTTCTGGGAGGGGAATGTTCTGACAATCTTTATACGTATATTTACGACCATGCTAGGATTGTCATGTATGTTAAACAAGTTATCTGATTCTTTGGTTAAAACCAAGGGATTAGAGGGAAGGGACCCTCAAAATGCTACCCTCACAGTGCCACTGAATGAAAAAAATATCCAAATACCATGATTTTTCAATTTCATATCCTATTTCTTTCAGAGGACGGCGAGTTCAAGGATATGTGTCAATGCTGCAAAGTCAATGTAACAATAGAACGTACCATCGAACTTCGATGCCCTAATGGAAACAACATCTTTAAAACTTTCTTACAACCAGACACCTGTCAGTGTTCAAAATGTGCTCCAAAAGAAACAGTATCTACAACAGAAAAAAGCGAATTCAGACCTTCATTTGAATCAAACCCTTGGGTTCAGTCTGTAGACAAGGGAGACTTTCATCCACAGAAATCATGGGAGCCAAGTGACTTTGACTTTGCTCAAAAGCCATATGACATTCGTGAAAAGTACACACAACAAGAAGCGGTGGACACTGGTTTTGGAGAAAGCTGGCCATTTGAACAAAACCAGATTCAACAGCAACTGGATGATGACAATTACTAAATGAAAAAACAAGTTCAATGACTTATCCTTCACTTTCTATTTATTTCATTATACTTTGTATTTCTTTTAAGAAGTGCAAAATTTTAAAAAATAAATTTTGTGTCAATACTTAAAATATTCTTTCAATCCTATTCCTTCCTACAAATGAATAATTATAATCAATATGTATCAGTTGAAAAAATTATGTTTACTTCCTAAGTTTGATATTATATTTAACTTATCTAAACTTATACACATTTTAAGAGAAAATATAAGGTTATAGTTGAGAGAGAGAGAGATAGATAGCACACATAGTGTACTCAAACTATCAAACGTATCATAAAAATGTTAAAATCTAGTCATAAATTAAATACCAACACTTTGGATACTTGAATGTCCCACAGAAGTATATAAAATCTGTAAATTGTTTCACATAATGATTGCATTGTTTAGAAAAGGTATTATTCTTTATTTCTTTGATTATTTTAGAGCTAAAAAAGTTCTGTATTAATTTTCAGACTTCAAAAAGAGTTCAAACGAATAAAAGAATCAAGAGATTTAATGTTTTCAGGTGAAGAGAAATCAGTATAGTGTGATGTGTCCATATATAGGGGAAAAGAGGGCACACATGTGAACAATTTTTTTCATTTCTTAATTTCTCAGAAAATATTATCAATTTTTCACAGAAAAAGGGTGCTCGTAATTGAATAGTCTTTTCTTTGTGCCATAGAATTTTTTCAGAGTTAAAAGAAATATATTTCTATACTCTATAGAATTAAAAAAAAATGTCTTCAATTGTTCACACGTGCCCCTATAGGGGGGTACATGTGAACAAGCTTGGGGCGCATGTGAACATGGTTTTAAAATGCAGGACGAGCATCAGATTTCAACAAAAAACCTGTTATAATGAAACATATATGTGTATACCAATTACAGTCAAGGGTTTGTAACCTATACTGTGTCAGTTTGATTTGTACAGAAACTGTCATTAAGAAAATATTTTTTCTAACTTATATAACTCTGCTCACTGTCAAATTTTGAAGTTTCATAGCATGTTCAAATCACTGGATCGACAAGAAAAAATCTTAAAAGACTAAACAACACAAAGAATATTTTATTATGTTAAGTTTATTATTGTTATGTAGTGTGTTTAAGCTTCATACAGAATATGATAAATTTTAAAATCATTCTAAAATTGCATTTTTTGTTAAAGGAAAAAACTTTGTCTTTCGTTTCTTTGCAAATATTATGTACCACTAAATTTTTGGCAAACTATTTAGTAGTTAAAGGATTTAAAAAATAAAAAAAGCAAAATAAATAATTAATAATTATGTAATAATAATTAACAATAAATTTACAAACTGATTGCATCAAAATAATAATTATAAATCTTTACATCTCTTTAAACACTTATAATATGCTTGCACGAACATTTATATTGCGGAGAGGATATGGGAAGCGTTCACAAGTGTCCCGTCATCCACCTTAGAACTAATTTTCAAAAATAAAGAATTTTTAATTTAACTTCAAAATTTAAAAATAGCCATAAATTTACGTGAATGTTCATATGATTTGCAATAATTAAATTCAGCTTATTAGTTTAAAATATGTTTTTACATGATGAAGACTGATAAAAGTACATCAGCATCTGCCAAAACAAAGAAGTTGTGCTCTGAAAGTTTGGTTAAGAAGACTGGTACTGCCATTACTTGAGAATTTAAGAATTTTTGCTTGACGTTATCCTAGTAAAACATACTATGTTCACACGTGCCCCCTTTTCCCCTATCTTCCATAGTTTTTTTATTATTATTTTTTCCAATATTCCTTTAAAATTTCACAGTTCTAGGCTGCTTACGTTTAACTTTGAAATTGGTTTCCTAACTTTAAATATAAACAAATCAGTTTCATAATCATATTATTTAGTTTTCTTTCAGACAAGGATTCATTAACATTCAAAGTTAACAAATCAATTTTAAGGTTGAACTTAAACAAGCATTGAACAGTTGATTTTAAAGGAATTTCTTTATAGTAAATAAAAGTAAGGTTTAAAAGAAATTCTGGAAGGGAGTCTGTGGCAGACCTGCGTCCAGGAGACCCCATAGCACCTTCAGCCTTGAAATTTTAAACAAAATTACTTCGAACCCCGGTGGTTTGCACTTAGGATTTGTTTTTTAAATTTCAAATTAGTTTTTTTGTAATTAATTTTTTTGAGCCCAAATTTCGCATAAATTGCATACTATTGCCAATTTAAAGGGGTGAAAAATTACTTGCACGTATTAGTAATATATATCGTTGGAAAGGGTAGAATTTTCCACATTCCACACAATTTGTTTCAATGCCCTAACTTACATACAGCGTTAATTATTTGTGTTTTTAGCTCGAACTTTTTTAGGCTTTGCAAAAATTTAGGCACTACTTTCTTCATTAAATCTATCAGTAAAAAGCGAAGGAATTGTCCTACAGTTTTCTTTATGACACCATTGGAAAGAGCAGTTTTTTTTACTTCAGATCTAACTCGACCAATGCCCGAAAAACTAGACTTCTATCTCCTTAGGAAAAAAAGTTAAAAGCCGTAAAAAAAATCAAATTCGAATAATCTAATCTCCATTAAAATTATTGACATATTCATCAGCCATATTTACGTCTTTTCGATTCGCTTTTTTCTTTTTTCTTATTCACAAATTTTAAGAGTTTCGACTTTAACGGAAAATCTTAGGCTCAATACAATTCAAGCCCTGAACTAAAGAGCAAAATATATTCCCAGAGACCACAAATATGAAAGCGACTTTTCAAACGTACAAAACTAGTTTGCAATGCTCAAGAGTCCCTTAGCCCTTATGGCTCTGCAAATTGGTACAAGTTATTTTGAAACCCGGCGAAGGGGTGCTTTTTGTTCCAAAGGGAGCTCATAATGTGTTTTTAATCTGTTGCTTTTTAATTGACGATTTAAATCTTTGTGAATGAAATAAGATTGGGAAACAATCTTCGGGGATTGGTAAGCGTTAGCGAGCAAGGGGCAGAGCCCCCTAATATTCAAAAAAAATATATGAAAGATTTTTAAGGACAATATATAGCCTATGGCACTCAGTAATTATGTAGCTTTGAAATAGTGAAGGAATTTTTCAAATAGCTGTAGCAGTTCCAGAGATTACCCATGATATATAAACTTACAAAATCTGCTCTGTCTCTCTATTTATACAGTAAGCTCCCGATTATCCACGGAATAGGGTGATACGGTAACAGCGGATAAGCGAAAACCACGGATATTCTGAATAGCGGGTAAAAATAGGATACTTAGTGTATAGCATAGCTAAACAATATTAATAACACTCACACACATTTTAATTATGCCAAAAAATATATGTGAATCTAAAAGTGAATAATAACACAATTATAAGTTTTTTTAAAAAAAAATGTGAAAAGACTGTTGAAAGTTTACTGTATAATTTAGTACAGACTACAAGGCGACGCCCACTGCTCGCCAAACCTTATTTACCACTTTCAGTGGGGTGACAATTGATAATTTAAATGCTTATCAGTGTGCCAGGACATCCCTGAAAAATTTCAGGACATTCTGAGGAATGTATGTTTGACCCCTAAAGGATGAGAGGGATGAGATAGGGCAGAATTGCTTTGCCTGGATGTCTTGTATCGAATAGTACCAGTATTTACTTGGTAGACATTGCCAGTCCGGAGGAGATAGGGTTACAGGCATACTCACAAATACATACACACAGACGAGCACAGGTTTTAATAGTATAGATTTATAAAAAACTAATAAAATGACAAGCATTGCAAAGAAATGAATTATTTCAAAACAGGATGAATATTTACATAAATGAATTCATTCACTTGCAATTGTGTTACACATTCATTTAGACATTAAAGCTTCAATTATTTAACATACTTTTCCATAAATTTCTTATGGAAACTAGATCTCAATGTATCATTGATGAAAGGTTTCTCCTTCCTATCTGGTTCTTCTATAGCACAATTTTTGAAAACAACATCATCATCCCATCTCCTTTTAACTTTGAACTCGGCCGGTTTATTGTTCAAAAGTGGGTTTCCACTTAAAATATTTTCAGTCCTAATACGCTCCTCTTGTGCTTTTCTTTCTGCTTCCTGAAAGGGAATATGCATCATAAACATATGAACAAAACTCAAATAAAATGATGAGAAGAATGATGATGATGTTAAAATGAAAGCATAATGCCTTTGATAACTGTAAAGTGAACATCTTTTTAAATACAAGCAATTGCTGTGCAAAATTCAAATTCAAACTTTTCCTTATTTCATGAGTATTGATAATTTCCAGCATTTTGAATTAATTTATCTTTGTCATTAGAATAGGCACACTTGGCAATACAATGCTATTTTTACTTACAAGCAATTGGATTGCAAAACTCAAGTTCAAACTTCTCCTTATTTCATGGCATTGATAATTTGTTTCGTAAGGTTGGCAAGCGTGCATATTGTCACCTCAGAGCAACAGTAAGATATCTAATCCCAGGAATAACAGTATGATATCTTACTGTTGCTTTGACATTTCTGTAGGGGTTAGTAGTCACTACTAAATACAACTGTTTTAATACTGTAGCCAGCAAATAGAAATTTAAACTGATTCTTTTTTTTTAGATTATGCTATCATTCAATGAATTTTTTTTTTTTTTTTTAAATAATTAAGACATTATCAATGACGCTGATTCCATAGAATTTGATCTGAAACATTTTTAAAGATGTAATTATTCACTGATAATGCCATTGGATCTGGTATTTTAGTTAGGCAATATACTTTCAACAACTTATGTTTTATTCCAAGTTATTGCTACAATTTCTAAAATGAGCCTTAAAGTATATAAATAGTAATCAGCCCTTTGCACTCTGCTGTCTCCTCTGAGGGCGTCCTCTCAGAGAAGAGGCATCACAATTTTTGCATAAACACTTCGTTGTCCCCTCTGAGAGGACATTAAATTTTGTTGCTGATTCTGGAGAATCAACTTATTCCAGTGCAACTTTTTCAGTTTTAGTTTTAAAGAAACACAGACCAATAACATATAATCGAGCTTGTGAGAAATCTTATAAATTTGGTTGAGAAGGGATTGGGATTCATGAAGACTTGAAGTGTGAAGAGTTAAATTGATGCATAAACAGTTTCTTAGAAAAGCAAAGTGATAACAATTTTTTTTAATTATAGATAACAGTAACAATGCATGTATGAGAAGAAACATACAGTGAAAAATGTTTAACATGAAACTATCACAACTTAAATAATTTTTTTCGTTTCAAGAATTTCAATTGAACTGCAAACTATAATGTTTGGATCACTACGCCATTTTGTGTTGACCGATTTTTCATACTAAGAGTTTTTGTGCTCAACTTATTCCTCTGTAGGTGCAAGTTTTAACTTAGACACACACATATAATTACGTACAGGCGACGCTCATTATAATGACAACACATTATGAAGACCATTCCATTATAACCACCAGTGATAAAATCCCCCACTTTGTCCCTATGAACAAACTATATGTTAATTTGCTTGTAATCCGATTCAAAGACTAAATTCAGCAAGCACTTTCCAGAAAAATTGCAATTAGGGAACCAATAAAAAATTAGATAAAAAAATTTCTTTTGATCATCCTTCATTAAGGAAAGCAATAAATTTCACAAAATAACTTACTTGCTATGTTCAGTTATTTTACAAAATTTCTTTTAAATATCACTTATATTCATGAAGATTACGTACTCCTTTTAAAAATGCCAGATTTCTTTGGTAGGTTTTAACTCATAACAGGCAGAGTTTTATAACAAACTATATTAAACTTTCAAAAAACTTGACAGCATGCATAATAAACCTTACACAGAAGTTTAAAAACAGAACATTGAAAATTTGATAAAATATGAGCATTTATAGCAATTAATTTTACTGCACATGTGCAAAAGGTAGCAGTTAAAAGCTTCCATAATTTTGTAGCCAACTGAATGCGGCAATAATTTGTGTCTAACATCATAAAAACTTAGAAAGATATTCATGACTTGGTGAGGTCAATAGTTTTCAGATAGGTACTGAATTGCATGGGATTGTTCACAAATCAGTAAAACTTATTCATTACACTTTGATTTGTAATAAGAACTGATTGTTGTGTTTAGTCCTTTCTATCTATCTACTAACACTTTAGATAATTGATATAACACTCCAACGATATATTTAACTGGAATGTTTTTAAACATTGAAATATATTCACAAAATTATGAAGCCATAAATTGCTAACTTTTCGACATGTTTATCATTTTCAATGTTCTTATATTAAACTTCAAAACAATATTTCTCCTGTACACTCTCAAGTTTTCGAAAGTTTAGTAATGTTTGGTGGGAACTTCTACCTGTTATGAGACAAAAACTAGAGACGTAAATTGGTATTTTTGAAAGAAATGCAAAAAGTTTCACGTATATGAAGAGATAGTTTTACAAAATTATACGGAGTAACTGTGTTTAGCAAGTAAAATACTTTGTAAAAATTACACATTTTTACAATACAGGATGATTTTTTTTGTCACTTTGCCATTGATCTTGTGAAGGTAAATGAAGTGCAAATAAATTTTTACTCAAAAGTGAGGCCAGCATATACTTTACAAGACAAAAGTTGCAGAAAACTCTTCAGGCATATCTATTTCAATTTGGGAAAATGTTCCTCATTGAAAGTGCGTAAATACTTTTGGCTATACAACACAGAGTTTGTTGTATAGCAGAGCTGTATTTATGGGATGGGTTTTTAGGGCTGAAACCCCCTCCGAAATTTTTCAGAACTATTCCAAAAAACACTTCTAATTAATTATATTATTTTAAAAATTGTTATTACCATTTAATTTTTTATTTGTTTTTCAATTTCATTTGAAAATTGAAATAATTGTTAGTGAATAACCGTACAAATTCAGTGCTTTACTTGCATTTATTTTTAATGTAGTTACTGCAAACATCATTTCTTACAAATCAATACAGCATTTTTCTTCAGATTTTGAATACCGCTATAAACACACCAACATTCCTTAAATTTCAAAGCACCAAACTCTATACTTAACACAGTTTATTAGTTTCATAAAATATGAATTTAAGAAGTACTACTTAGAATACATGTATAGGATTCAGGGTTGGCTTTCTGCCAGCAGAAACTTGTTTTTGCCGCGCCAGTGGCAGAAACTGGTTATAACCGGTAAAAACAGGCAGAAACTGGCAAAAACTTAAAAGCGTCTTTAAAAAATAAAGTCTTTACGAAATGATATTCGTTTAAGTAAACAAAAAAAAAACTTAAGTTCATCATTGCAAAAAATAAAGTCTTATGATAGTGCCCTTGATTTAGTTTAGAAAGGGAAATTTTCAATTGCAGATGCTCGTAATATTTGGATTAATCTAACAAAGGATGAAAATCATATAGGTTCTTAGGAAAGAGGAGTAACATACAGAATTAAACAGGCCTTACTGATTGTAATTTGCTTGCTAATATGCTTAATCTAAATTGCTTGCGATTGAAATTATCATGAGCTTCAAGAACAAAGTGTCAGAATTTTACTTGCCAATATTAACCCAGATTTTGTACACAGTGTCAAAAATTGGCCCCATTTCTTGAAACTTATCTTTCCAGTCATTTTTACCACTACCCCAGTGACTACATAGCGGACCATTTTAAAAAAATATACAATAGATGAAAGTTTCGCGAATATTGCTTGTACCTTATGCATTGCCGGCTAGCTCTTTTGTTGCTAGAATATTCTAAAATTTCTCATTCATGCATATTAACTTGTGAACCTGTTTAGATTTTTGAAACCATCTTTTCTAAGAGGCAACTGCAAGGTCCAAACAAGGCGACATTAGATTTTGAATTGTGATAATATTGCAATTAAAGTGTGCTTTGGTTAACAATTAATTTTTGTAATTTTGTGAGTTTTTGCCAGTTCTTCTGCCGCAGATGTGGCAGAAAGTGGTTTTTGCCATGCCAGTTTTAACCGGTTTCTATCAGTAGCCTGCCTTGGCAGAAACTTGCCAGCCCCGATAGGATTACACGTATCTATTCTTTTGAGACATTGAATATTTAACTGAGGTGGAGTATTGTGCACACATCAGATTTTTTCCCTCATTTAATATATGCATCACTTTTAACATTAGCTCATGCTAATAGCCTTAAAGTAGCATCCTCTCATTTAAATGACTTATTTTAACAAAAAGAAATTGAATATCGAATTGAAATCAAAATTATTGATCATATAGTTTCACAAGAAATGTGTTAGACAAAACCCTCTTTAAAACAAAATGCCCTGATTTAGAGTACACTTAAATGCAAAATATTTAGAGCATATTGTTGTTGAAATAAATACGAATCACATCATACGTTTAAAGTAAATCTTCACAAAAATACTAAAAATTTGAAACACTTTTAAAAACTTAAATATGGCATCTTATGTGCTACAATACCTTTCGAGCTTCTTCTTGGGCCCGCTCTTTTTTTATTTGATTTAATTCTGCCATTAGATCTGCAGTGTCATCTTCATCACTATCATCACTTTCATCATCCTAACAGAAGAAACAAAATATCATTTCAAAGTTTTAACTTTATAGCATTGTTTAGGCATACTATGCATTAAAAGTTAGAAATAAAACAGTAAATAAACACAAAAGGTTTCATAATAAACAATTCCTATAATGTGCACCAGGAAAAATTACCTACATGTAAACACACAAAATTACTGTAAATGTAAAAAATAAATGCAAAATAAGTAACAAAATATGAAATGGACTAGGTGACGGGAATCAACCACTGGTCTTGTGGACTATTGAATTCTATTTCATGGAGGCTCAAAGCAGTTTTCAGTGGTCTCAGACCAGTGGCTACCAGCAATTTCGAACTCTGTCCATGGAAAAAAGCATAAGAGCCAAGTTCCTAAGAGCCCCCAAGAAAATTAAGCTTTGAGTGCAACTACTGCTCCAAGCTCACAAAAAGAAATACACAACAGAGTCCTGTGAAATACCAAAAAAATTAAGCCCCAAGCCAAACCACTGCTCTGGGATTTCAGCAACACTATAAGATGCAAGTAATTTTAGTAGTATTTGAGCTTTTTACAGAGAGATGATAGTAATACCAATTAAGTAACAAAAAATCTTGTCACAATTTTGCAAGTTTTACAAATAAATTCTTTCATGCTTTCCGATTTATTTACAACATTCTTTGGCGTTCAGAGCATAAAACCCATAAATTTAACAGAATGACTTTTCTTCTCTTTTCCTTTTACATAAACCTAAAACATGATTTTTTTTATTAAAAAAGGCATATTTTTAGGAGCATTGACAATGAACATAACTACATTCTGTTGAACAAGAAAATGGTGTATGATGCTGTCTAATAGAAAGAAACCATCAAGCAAACAACTCTCGTATTTCAAGCATATAAAAACTCAACACACTTGACAGAGCATGATCCAGTAACGATCACAATGGCAAGAATGGCAAGAATCACTTTTACAATGAAACCACATGAAGTATTTAGATAGATCAGATTAAGTCAATCTTTTATTACACATAAAGTGGCACTATCAAGATTCATCAATCAAGATCAACATCATGGTAAAATAACATTAAAAACTGAAACACAAACTTTTTAAGTTAAATTTCCCTTTAAAAATTTTCAAATTCCAGAAATAGCAAATGTAAAGAATGTGGTTACATTAGTTTAAGATTCAAGGTTGATAAGGGACTCAAGTAAAATTTTCTGAAGACAGTGTGAAATTTTCGGAAGCTATGAGGAAGCTCAACCCTACCAGTAAAAACTGTTCAAATATATGCATACAAAAATCATTGGGAGGGGGGGGGGGAACAGATTTATTTTTTTCCTTCAATCATTTTTTCAGTTTCAATATGTGATGTCAGTCCAAAATTTTCGGAATTTTCTGAAATTTTGGATCACAAACATCCCTATCAAGGTTAAACAGCAAAAAACTGCATTATCATTTTTAATACTGAATATTCAGTTTAAAAGGAATCTTAAGTATTTGAAAATTATTTTCAATTATTTTGATTAATTCCGATTCAAATGTATTTACTAATTTAAAATAATTTTCCAAATAACTTATACCATTATCACCATTAAATTTTTCACTAAAAATGAATTCTAAGCATAACAGAGGGAACATCAGACTTAGATTTTGCTTCAAAAAAACACACAGCACTTTTTAAGACTAAAAAAATACAGCCAAACTTGTTATTTTAAAGAACAATGTTTAGTAAATTGACCTAAAACTGAAATTACATTCTCATTTAACCTCCATAATTTAACGTAACAGAGGGGACAAAAGATATCAACACCATTTGACGTGCACTATGATTTATGTAAAAGTCTGTGAATTGGAGCTCTTTAAAAAAAAACTTGTTATTTTTTTCCTAAGTCAGAATGTTTCAAAGTAATAATATCATACATAGAAAGGTTTAAATCAAAAACTCATTTTATATGAATGTGAAAAATAGGGTATACCAAAGGGGACATGAGGTGTAACAGAGGTCTCAGAAACCTTTTAACACTTAGAAAACTTTTAGAATTTTAGAGGCCTTAGAAGGTGGATAGCTTACGAAATTGTACTGCATTAAAACAGAACATCAAAGTCAAAAATGACTTTGTTGTTTAAAGTTTGATTAAGAAAACTCCTGAACCTTCTGAGTAGTTGATCTAGGTACATGTACTGCTAGTCTAGAAAATATAACTTTTAGTATGAGTTGCACTGTTGCTAATTAAGTAAATTATATTGAAAGAACAAAAAAAATAAGTCCAAAACTGTCTATAACATCTAATAGTAAAAGGTGATAAATATTTAAATGTCTCATTCAGGGATGTGCCAGCTGAAATACACTTTTGGAGCAATCTCAGGCACAGGAAAATAGTGACTTTAGAGCAGTTTGGATCAGGAAAATAGTGACTTTGGAGCAGCTTGGCTCAGGAAACTAGTTAAGTAGTAGCAGTTTGGCTCATCAAAAAGTTAGTTTTCTATAAACTTGGAGCATGAAAGTAGTGTAATTGGAGCAGCAAAAAGTATGTTTTGAAGTAAGGAACTACTACACACTACCATTACATATATATACACACACACAATGAAATAAAATTCTGTGCTATTCTTAAACATTTGCTTGAAGGTGAAAAAAAAAGCGTTAACACATTGTGCACGATTTCTTACGCTAAATATGGAATTTAATTTATATATGATGAACTTGTAAAGGCATAAAAATAAATTGAAATTACCACACAACATGCATTCAATTTAAAAAAAATTAATTAAAATGTTAAGCACAAATAAATTTTTATTTTAAAGTAGTTAAGACATTTCGTCATATAATTTTTTGCATGATTATCAATTAAACAATTCTTTTCTCGAAGTAAATATGTTATTTGACCTCATACCTATATCAGGGATGTGCTGAATAAAACTCGCTTTTGGAGCAATCTTGGGAGCAGGAAAATGGTGGGTTTGGAGCAGTAAAACAGCGAATTTGGAGCAGCTTGCAACAGTAAAATAGAGAATTTGGAGCAGCCTGGAGCAGTGAAATTGCAAATTTGGAGCAGCTTGCAACAGCAAAACTTTAAATTTTGCATCAATTTGAAGTACTTATGTATATTTCACACAGAAACATGCGTGACATGATAAAATAACAAACGAGCTGATGTTTGCATCACATGACTTCCTTTTACACTGATTTAATGTTATTTCCCTATTATTAGTAATTTTAATGTGACTCAATAGTTAATTCTCTAAATATCTCCAACAGCAGCCAAACTAAAACCAGTTTTTAAAAAAAATCGCCAAATTTTGCAACAAAACTTGCCGACAAAAAGACTGGCGATATATCGCCCCAAGTGTCCGCCAAATTATAAAACCACTTGAGTTTGCATCAAAACTAACAATGATTTCCCACAAAAAAGGTGCAAAAGACCCCTTCAGAAATACCCGAATGCAACCAAAGGGGAGGTGCACAACTAGACTCCACTAGGAGTTTACGTACCAAATTTCAACTTTCTAGGTCATACCATTCTTGAGTTATGCGACATACATTCGCACATACGTACATACTATGTACATACAGACGTCACGAGAAAACTCGTTGTAATTAACTTGGGAATCATCAAAATGGATATTTCTTGCATATATATGCACGTGCGGTCGGGTCGGAAAAAAAATCAACATTCATTCGAGAGTGAGCAAAATGGAAATTTAAGTTGATTTTTAAGTGAAAATTTTTTTGCGAATATAATACTTCCTTTTTTGTAAACGGAAGTAAAAAGGACACTAAGCATGCAAAACTGCCAAATAACTCCAACTACTAATTTATTATTATTGCCATTATCTCTTTTTTTTCTTTTTTTTTTATTTTCGTCTAATATTTTTCTCAAAAGACTAGTCCTGTCCTGCTCTACTTTTTTCTTACACTTCCTCGGACTTAAATTTTTTTAGAACATTTACTTTGCTTTACACATCATTGCTTTAGTGTACATTTAATTTATAGTGCTTTGATACCTATTTTTAAAATTTGTTTGCTTCATAAAACTCAAAAACATATTCAAAAAGGCTAAAAAAAAAGTAAGAAAGAAAGCAAAAAAAGAACGGTTAAATTTAAAAACTTTACCTCAGCAAGTTACAACTGAGATTTAAAGAATATTAAATAATCTTTCTGTTTTTACTTTTTTTTTTCGTATGTGTAATTTATTGGTATAACCTTATATATATATATACTATATATATATATATATATATATATATATATATATTATATAATATATATATATATATATATATACTATATATACACATACCTGCCAACATTCACATAAGAAAAAAATTCAGCAGATTTTTTCAATGTAGCGCAATATCACTTTTTTTCCATGTTATTGAGGGGAAAATAGGGATTTTTTTATAATCTCTTAAAGTACAATCATATGCAAGTTCCTTGAGTCATATACACAGAGTTAAATTAATGAAAATATTAAATGGAAGAATAAAAGTTAAAGTAATACTTTTTCAATGAAAAGTTATTTAGGGAAAAAAAGAATTTCAATTATCTGTAAAAATTCAATCATAGACAAGTTTTTTCAGGTCTTCAACAAGATTTAATCTACTTTTTTTCGGCCCGCAAAGTGCCCGATAATAGCGGTCGTTTTGTGTACAGAGAAGAAATATTGTAATTAAGCAACATAGGCTTAGCGATGAGTGCGCGAAGCGAAATCGCAAACGTAAACAAGAACTGATGTTGCCAGATTCCAATGTGCTAAAGTTTGAAATTGAGTAGGAAACTTTCAAACCATGGAGTAAAAGCGCTTAAAACGATGTAAAAATTTATTTTAAAGAGGTTTATTTATCATTTTCGAGAAAATCCCTAAATGGAGGGATTTTTTTTTAGAGATTAATAAAAACCCGGGAGATTTTCAATAAAAATCGGGAGACCGGGAGAAATGTCAAAAATCCGGGAGTCTCCCGGAAAATCCAGTAGAGTTGGCAGGTATGTATATATATATATATATATATATATATATATATATATATATATATATATAGTATATATATATATATAATAAAAGTGAAAAATATTGAAAAGACCACACCAAAAGCCCATAGATGCAATAATATTACAATGAAAAAAAAATGATTTTGAGAAATGATGTCATAAGAAAAGGAATTTAAAAATACATGTGAAACAAATATTTAAAATATGAAGGGAAAAAAATAAATAAATAAAATTAGAGCCAGGCTACAGAATATGGAAAAAATGCCTGAATCTGAGAAACTTGAACTATCTGCTTATTCAATACCAGAGCATTAGAATTCACCAATTTTTGCTATCTTAAGTGTCTCCAACCAAAATTAGGGAACAGTTTTCTGTCCTAAAATCTAAAGAAATCCAAGATTGAAAACTGCTGAACAATAGTTTTTTACAGATGGCATTCGCTTACGTTCAATTTGGATGCAATTGGATTGAAATTTTCGAGTGGGCGTGGCAAGAAGAAGAACTTACAAGCCCTCTTCTTCTAAAAACAAAAATAAAAAGGATGAAAATAATCGTCAATACAAAATATTTCATGTCAATAGAACAGAATTACATAATAAATTGAAACGATCGAGTTTAAGCCTAAATCAAACAAAATTGTAAAAACAAGTTCTAACATGCATTTCCTTGGTGATCATCTGCAAAAACTGCCAAATGTGTTGAAGGAACTGCAACATTACATGCAAAATCGCACTTTTGGCGAAAGTTTGTCCAATTTTGGTGCAGTAAAATCCATTTAGCCGTCTTTTGGAGCAGTTTGGTGCAGGATCGGCGATTGGTGCAGTTTGGCTCAATTGGCGCAGCTGGCACATCCCTACTCATTGTAACTTGTAGCTAAAAGAAATATTTTAGTACCTCATCTATCGGATCATCAGCATCCAAATTTGCAGCAGGTAATTGTTCCAGTCTAGTTTTCTTAGCTGAGCTGCTGCTTCCAGAGTCTAAAAAAATTATAAAAGTAGGGACTAAGAAAAGGATATATTAGGAGTTAAAATCTTTAGCTGAACTTTACAAAATTAAAAGTAATAATCTATAATCTATTCCTCTATATACATAAATGACTAATTCAGTGTGTATGTCCGGGGTAAACTTCAAAACTACTGGGCCGAATTTATGCATTTTTTTTAACCATAGATAGCTACATTCTCAGGAAGAAACATAGGCTATAACCTTATTTCTAAAAAACTTAGTTTTAAAAAGTTATTATGGAACAACAGTAACTTTCATGCAATTTCCCCACTAAATGATTAAATATAAAACCTATTGTTACAAAAATTCGTTGCCTTACAAGAGCAATATTAATAGTAATCATAATGAAAATTTTGAACCAAGGCTACTCTGGAGCAAGCATAGTTGGTTGGTTGGTTGATTTGATTTTAATGGCACCTTTGAGGGCTGGAACAAGCATGAAGTTTGCTCACTACTAACCAAGTACCAGGCACTGCCCGGGCATTTCATTCAATAAAAATAGTGATTTTTCTTCTTTTGCAAATGCTATTTTTTGCACACTATGGAGAACATAGGAGAGATTTTTTTTTTTTTTTTTTTTAATCTTTGTTTTTGTTAAGGAATGAACGGTTAGGTTAAATCAAATAGAAATGGATTAGAAAATTTTGAGATAGGTCTATAAGTAGAAAGAAGCCGGAGCAGACTTCATTGTTGGAGTAAAAAGGCGAATGGCACAAAATAGAACTGGAGATAGATATAGAAAATATTTTTTTCATATTCATATTGATAAAGATAGATATAGATTGATTAATACTGCAGTCAACTTTACCTAACACCAGCACACCTAAGGCGGCAATCTTGGCATAAAAAGGTGAATGAGAAGAATGTCAAAACAGCCGCCATAGGCGGCTGCTTGATTATAAAGGGTAATGGCTTAAAAAGGCGAATCAGCTGGTCACCGCAGGTGGCTAGTAATAAATAAAAAGCAGTACATTTAAAGTTATAAAGAAAAATATCGAGTAAATCTCCTCCAAGTTAAACAATGGCACAAATTCTTATCGGAAAATTCATAACCCAAAAACATGCATATGTGCACATTTAATTACTTTAGACAATACAAAGCTCTTGTTATCAGTACACACCCATCCAGAAACTGTTCTAATGAAGAAAAACCTAAGCTAATGTCATTGGTTCCAACCAAACAATACAAAATTTTAGCAGCCTAGAATTCAACTTTATGTAGAAGAAAATTTTGGTTACATCATACTAGAGATGGTAGTATGGCTTGAAAACCAAGGATTATTAAGGGCTGCGATACGTATTTCAAATTATTAGCCAGTAAATTTGCCAAATTTTAAGTCTTAGCCAAAGACAAACTTTAACTGATTTTATTGTATTTTTTCTGTAGAAATATTTAATCAGAGAACAAAGTATAATTATAGAATATTAAATGCAAACACTTATTTATACTCAAAAGATGCAGCATACACGAAAGATAAATTAGACATTTATTAACTGGTATTTTTTCTCCCTTTGGAATTTTTGACAATCTTTTAAGGAAAAGGGAGATTTTTTTTTTCCGTGGAAATTTCAAAGAATTTTTGATTTGCCAATAAATTTGCCACATAAGAATTGTTTTTGCCAAATTTATGATTTTATTGCATTTAGTACAGTGTCAAATGCTTAGCGAGTTCCCTAATTATTGGAAGCTGACCCACCAGTGCACCCTTGCCATACAAATAACATAAATCAAAATTTCAGAACAAGGACAGGTCTGAACAGCTACAAAATGTCATAGAAGGATAACCTCCCTAAGCGTTTTCTTCCTTTCGTATGACATTCTTAGGACTAAGCTATCATTTTGTGGTCTTTCAAAAGTGTTAAGGGAGAGAGGAGGAGCTTTCGAAATGAACATTTATTCCAGCAAACTCTTCATTTATTCCAGCAATACTTTCAGTACAATCTTAATACTTTAAGATAATAATTCATCATTTAAATATAAAATCGAATGCAATAGTTTTTACCTCCTTAACAAGAATGCTAAGTTTAAATAACTTACTTTCTTTATTGTTAAAAGACATATTTTAGCAGTAGAGATGTCAAAGATTTAAGACATTAAGATTTAATAGCTCATTGAATAATATAAATAACTATCATGGTTTCAAAAATATTTAAAATTTCATTACTCTAGTAGGCAAAAATGAGAGCAACAAGATTTGGTGGAAAAAGGAGAAGAAATTTAAGCAAATGAAATTAAATTTTGCCTAACCACAATTCAACCATTACCTTCAATATTCATATATAGAACAGCTTTATTGCCGATAAAATACTTTTTTAACAGTCAGACAGTATAAAATTATGTTAGAAAGTGTTAGTGTTTATTTATTTAGTCTGTAGTTAAAAGGGTTAAACTAAAATCAAAAAAACGTCCAGATATTCAACTGTCTTTCAGGAAAAATTTTTGGCCCGCAATCTCTCAAACTGGAACCTTTTTGTTTAAATTCTTCAATCTGTATGCAAGTGTACTGTGCTTTTCTGATTTTTCCTCCATCCGACATAGAACATTGCCATTTAGATGTTTTTTAAAGCAGATGGGCCAATTTTTGCTCTGAGTTGACATTGGCTGCTGTTGACAATGCTGATCGCTATTTTTTTCAATAATCAGGGCAATGCATCGGCATTTTGCATTTTTGCACAGGAAAAAAATAATAAATTGTTTAGCTGCCAGTTTTGAGACTAACATCATTTTGTAGTTGATAAACCAAAATTTTTCACTTGACACTGGAGGCATTTTAACTTTCAAACAAGATTTTACAGAAAATTAATGCTATAAAAGTAAGGAGAAATTTCTTGGGGAAAAATTGGAAAATGCAAATTTTGAGAATGAATAAGAATAAAGGTGAATTTGCTGTATAGCGGAAAAATGACATTCCAGTGAGAAGACATGTAGGCGCCCCAGCACACAGCAACAAAATTTTCTTTGCAATAAAAGTGTTAAAAGCTCAAATTTTACACAATTTTGAAGAACTTATTGCATTTCCTTAACTCTGTTTTGATTTTGATTAAATACCTCTGGATGGCCGCTTTCCTTCTCTTTCATGGGAAGCAATTCTTTCTTTTTCTTCTAACTCTCGGCGAAAGTCCTTATTTTTCAATTCTTCTGCAGTATTTTGTCCAGTTTGTCTGAAAAGAAAATAATTTACTGAATTAAATAACAAGGATTTCATTTCTTTATAAATACCATACCTTACAAAGGAACTAAAAATAAATTAAACTGTATTCAACAAAATTATGCTTCGTATAAAGACTGTTAGAAATTATTGGAAAAAATAAATGGTCCTGCAGACAAGTAAGCATGACGGGGCATTCCAAGGTATTTTTGACATTATGTAGAGTCCGTAACCTGACCTTTTTTTGCCATAACTTTTTAATTTACCGTTTGATTTGCAAATTATTTTAATTTGAGCTGGTATGTTGGTTGGTAAAGATCAAAATAAAATAATATGCTAATCAAACAGTAAATTAAAAAGTTATGGCAAAAAAAGGTCACGTTACGGACTCTACATAAATGTCAAAAATACCTTGGAATGCCCCTGAAGTTATGCTTGTCAGCAAGCAGATTGACTGATCCATTTAACATGAAATGTAGTTTAAAGTTAAATATGTTTCTACATTAAATTATATAACCATTTAACTAAGATCTTATTTATTTTCACAAAATCTTCCTAATGTATTGAATTGGTTTTAATTTAAAGTTAATTTGACAAATTTACTTAATTTTGGGTTAATAAAATTATTGCAAATGTAAAAATAAATAAACCAAACTTTTTGTTTGACTGTGATCAACCACCACTCTTATGGACAACTAAACTCGTTTTCATGGTGGTCTGGATCAGTTTTTACTGGTTTCGGATCAGTAGACCACTAATGATTTTGAATGCAGACATAAGACCTATAAACTGTATAGGGTCAGCTGTTTTGTAACATTGATGTTTGAAATCAAAATTAAATCTCTAGCTACATATTTGTAGTTTGTATATTTATAAATTAGACGGAGAAGGACTGAAACTATTATTTTAAAACAGCAATGATTTTTATGTAAAAAAGAATCTTTTCAATTTGTTTTATGCAAACCTGCAAAATATGAGAGCACACTCAAATAGTAGAAATTGAACAAAACTAAATGAGATAACTTGTATGTCAACGAAACTCGCTCATGATTTTATGGTTGTTTAACTTAATGAATCCAAACTAGATAAGACAAATTTATAACTAGATTGACCAAACTTTCTCTGCCAAATACATTTTAAAGTAGATAAAGAATTAATATTATATTAGTTGTTGAGACTTGAGAATCGTTTCTTTTGTATTAAGTTATTCCAACACTCATTACATAAATATGAACATGGTACAGATAAGAAGTTTATATGTGCAAGAGTAGACGTTAAATCGTGGATATTGCAAATTTGCCATCTCAACTGCGCTTGTGTGCGGACATAGCTTTTTGAGGCCTTCTGTTTTAAGATCCTAGGTTGCTTGTTTATATTTAGGCTGAGCTAGAGTCCCAAAAAATTAATGAATGTGATTAAAATATTTTCACAGCCATTTTGGACTGGAAAAGAGCCCTTGTTTGATAGAAAAATCAGACTCTGAATCCATTAATAATTAAGATGCAAAACTCAATCTTTACTGAGGCCTAAAAACTAAATGAGAGAAAGCTTTGTGATTTCTAATTTTTATCTGTTGCCTTCTCATATTTGTTAATGAATTAAAAATTTTAGTAATTTATTTAATCAAGATTTTAGAAATGAATCAAGTCCTAGTGCAAGCGCAGTTGAAATGGCAAATTTGTGATATCCACAATTTAATGTCGAGTATGTGCAACTGCTGATCATCTTAAAGATGAATATTTTCTTATCTGCTGCCAAAACCAAATAAAATTAAAAATTGGGTTTACTTAAGAGTTAAAACTTATGTAGAGTTACAACACTAATCATGCCAGATAGATTTTTAAAAAGACATATAAATATGACGTTTTAAAAATGGTCAATTTTGTCCCTCAAAACCTATTTATGAATAAAATGAAGTCTTCTATATTTTATTTACACAGCAAGAATACGAATTCTCTTAAAAGCACTTTTTAAAAATTTAATACATATTTGATCTGTAAAAAACTGCACCAAAATTTTTCTCTTGGATGCCTAGACAAGTTACAAGCACAATTAGGAAGCTTAGTTTAAAATTTCTAAAAATGTCTTTGTGAACTAGGTTTCAAAAAAAAAAAGTAGTCAAGCATCAGAAAAGTTTCACTGCATAGCAAAGATAATTTTTTAAATTTTAAATAAAAAACAAATTGAAATTTCAAACCTGTATTTGAGTTTTGTGTGGCCAGGAAGATCTCGACTTGAATATTGCTTTGATAGGGCACTCAAATCTTTTTCTCCTCTGCCACCACCACCTCTGGCAGGCTCAAAAGTTGGCCTTGCTGCAGTAGTCATATTCAACTGAAAGTTGTTTTAAACAATTAAGAAAATGTTAAAAAATTGCAGAACCAACTAATAAGGATAAAAAAAAAATCTTTATTAATTGGAGAGATGAGGCTCCAAGGCAAGTCAAACATAAAACTTCAAATGACTGGAGTGGAGAGTAGACTTTCAATATTTTTGAAAGAAGTAAACAAGTATTTTTGCTGGGAATAAAGATTTTAAATTGATGACTTCAAGGAAAATCTCAAAAAATTTGCATTATTTGAAAACTTTCAAAAGCTCGAAATCCTCTCTGCTTAAGTTCAGCCTTGAAGCTAATTTCTTAACAATATTAACAATTAACTTTATAATTATTTGTCTTCATTTTCATTTTTGTCAATGATTGGAAAAGTTATCCCATCCACGACAAAGTATAAAAAAAGTTTATGAAACAATATTTCACTTACTAACGAGCTAAACAGACACTGTTCACAATCTTTCACCAATTCCCTAGGAATGCAATTTCTATTCAGACTGCGTTAAGATTTAAATTTGCCACTCTTTGTTTACTATAGTGGAAAAATCTGAGACTACAAACATTTTCTTTTCTATTGTAGGTTTACTTAAGCCTTCCACACACATATCTTAAATTAATTCCCTCTATTACCGACTCAAACTGGAAAACCTACTGTTTTATTTAGAGACGTACCGAGTAGCACTTTGGCCGAGTAGCCGAGTACCGAGTACTCGGCCTTTCACTACTCGGCGGAGTACCGAGTTACCGAGTACTCAGCCTTTCACTACTCGACCGAGTTACCAAGTACCAATTGAAGAACCACCGACACACATGTGATGAATTTTGAACTTATTGGAATAGTAGTATAGACCTCCTTATCCATATAATAGATTTTAAAACTAAATTCCTGCTGAAATTTAATTACGCATCATATATACAATTTTGTTTGTGTCAAAAATTTTACAAAAAAATTATTTTTAAAATTAAAAATAAATAAAATGTATGAATAATCAAGTTGGAATTAAAACAAATTACAGTAAAATCCCTCTAATGCGGACACTAACGGGACAAATTTTTTTGTCCGCGATATAGAAGTGTCCGTAGGACAGGGGTTTAATAATGTTATTTGCATTGGAACTTGGGATTTAAAAACTGTCCGCATAAGAGGGGTGTCCGTTAGGAGGGGTTTCACTGTATACCAATCAATTATAGTTCTAGTCCGCCAAACAGAAATAATGTTTAAAAGCAGATAAAACAAATGTGCAGGAACACTGCAGACACGTGTTTCTGCCCCCCCCCCCCCCACAAGGAACGTCTTTTTCAGTGCATAACATGTGAGCCAAAGAATGTAAACACATTCGACAAAAAAAATCGACTTTTGTCGGATGCCTTTAAATCTACAAGCTCCCATTTTGTGCATTGAAAGAGGAATTCCTTGTAATGCCAAAACACGTGTCTGCAGAGTTCCTGCATTGTGCTTTTAACGTTGTTTTATTTCCTTTTATTTTTTAAGCAAAGGTACTTTTACATTTTTATAACTAATTATTGTTTGTAGCAAAAATCCATTTTTAATATAAAAATTCCATATTTTCTATACTTACCTTTTTTGCACAATTTTTAATAAATAAGTTTTATTAACTTTGGGGACATTAAAATAAGGATTTATTCCATTGAAGCATTACAAACTACATTATTCTCAAAATTTCAATTTGACTTGTAATTTTAATTGTAAATGATTGTAGAATATAATGCTTGCTCTTTTTTTTTTATATAAATTTTAGTATCTGTCTTGGGCAATATTCAATTTTTTGCAACTACTCGGTATTGGCTGAGTATATGATCAGAATTTGGCCGAGTACCGAGTAGTTACCGAGTACTCGGGACGTCTCTAGTTTTATTAATAAAAATGCGTTTAAAAATTTTTGAAATCTTCTTAATTTTATTTACAAGCACAAATCTTTATTTTTCCCCTCATTGAAATAAAGAAAAATAAATATTGAGGGTCTGAGAATTTTAAATCTTTTGTGAGCAGGTATTGTTCTTTTTGTTTTCCTCTTAAACTCTTACTTTAATGAAATTCAAAAAAAAACTGAGTTATGTTTTCCACTAATTTACTAAAGCCAACAATTTACTGATTATGACCATATTACCAATTGTGACATTCTACTGATGATGACTTTGTTACTTCACCAGTATATTTTTTAATCATTCTAATCTTTCATCAAGACTGTTTTTGAAAATATGCTGTTTCCAAAATGTTAAATAACTTTTAATCATGTTATTAATTCTCCTTTTCATTTATGTTTTTGAAAGTAACATCATTTTTTCTTCAAAATTGTGCATAAAAAAAATCATTTATATATTTTTTTTCAAATTGCAATCAACCTTAATTATGTGCACAAAATGTTGATTTTGATGGTGTTACTGCATTTTGTCAAAATTTCAGTCAAGTCAGCTGTTGTTCCGGGTTTCTTAGTTGGATGGCGTTGGAAAGTCACTCCACATCTCCCACCAAAACCGAGTAGGCTTATTACCATTCAAGGGAGAAGTGGAGGAGTTGTCTTCAGTTGTCTTGTTTACAATACATAATTAATCTATCATGTGACGGATAAATAGTATCTCATAATAACAATATATTTAGGGCACTAAATTGTCGCTTCAGAGAAACTGTGAAATATTTACAGAAATAACAGTAACCTCAGGGCCCAACTTCCCAATAAGCAAAGTAAGCAGCTAGCTGCTTAGGGCAGCAAATTTTGCTTTAATGGCACATTTTTTTAAATTAAAGTTTTGTTCTTGAAAGTGAAACAACTCAGTCTTTGATTTTTCACAGACAATCTTTTCTCGTAATTTAATAATGATTACCGTATTTTTGGAAATAAGTGCCGCACCCCCGGTGTAAGCGCCACATCGAAATAAATTTTCAAGGAAAAAAAATTTTATGTATGCGCCACACCCAGTATAAGCGCCGCTCTCGCCATATGTGCCGCACCCCCACATGCACCGAACCCAACATTAAACAACTTAAAAGCACAATTACTAGTAAAGAAAGCTGGAATGAGAAATGCAAATGAAAGAAATATTTTTAATTAACGAAATTATATATACTTTACTGTAAATGTTATTTTCTTATAAAAAACTCTTTTTTTATAAAAAAAAACTACATGGTTTTATTTAGAATAACATAGGAATGATGTGAAAAAATATTGGACTTCATATTCGGATTCAGTTTTGCGTTATTTTGGTTTTACTAAAAAATTTTAAAGTGTACAAACACTTTTGGGAGACACTGTATCTTATGAGAATCAAATGCTTTTCAATCATGGTGATAGGTCAGTTTAAAACAGTACAAGTGTGAAGACGAAAAGAGGGGTGTTGATTGCAGAAAGTGTCATTGCCTTTGGACAGAAGGTGCAACAAGACTGGAATTTGGCTACAACTTTTAGTGCTATAATAAAGCTTATTCAGTACTGGTTCACATTGGGGCACCCCTGAAAGTGAAACGTCATCGTTTCTTCACAAACATGACAGATTAAATTTCGAGAACACTTTTTTTTGCGGTTTTTGAATCGAGGAAATTTTGTGTCTTTTTAGGGGGAGGGACTGGCAGATTTCAAATCTGCCTAAGGGTGGCATGGGTCTAAATTCAACCCTGAGAAATCAATTTCTGGTAGTAGATGTATAGTTACTACCAACTGTTACTTGGAGGCAAAGAAATGTTTTATTCCTTGCTGATCTTAAAAGAATGAAACAATATCAGCACAAAATCTAATGTGTCAAAATATTCCCAACTATTGGTTACCTACTTCAACTATAAATGATTTTACATGAAATACACTGCCAGCTCAGTCAATTCCAGCCGAGGACTGCAGTTTCGTGCTTATTAGCACTCATCAGCCCGGCATAGGACTAACTGAGCTAGAGGTGGAAAACCTCTTAAGGAAGCCAAGAGTGTCAAACAAACTGGTAGCTAATATAGAATTAGCACTGACCAGCCGAGTGACCGAAACAATGGTTTGGTTCAACTCGAATATTGCAGGCAAGGCAGGTATATTCAGTAAGTTACCAAAACTTATTGAATATAAATGATTTTGCTGAATAAATCCATAACTCAATCAAACTAAATTCATATAACAGTGCTACTCCAGTATTATTTTAATTGATTAGAAACTATCGCATTTGCCCAACTTCTGAGTTGTAGGCCGAAAAAAATAGACTTTCTGCAGAGTACTTAGCCTTAGTGCGGAGAATTTGTGACTGCCTAACACTCTGTGCAAAATTTCGTGATTCTGAGTTAATGTCTTCTGCTCTGGCAAGGGACTTGGATTTTTAAGATTTTTAGAAAAACATCAAAAAAAAGAAAATTTACAAAATATTTTAAATTATGCTGAACTTTAAGCCTTAGTGCAGTAATTCTTTACTTCTAAAACAAACTATTGTGTAAAATTTCAAGCCTGTGAGTTATTTTTTTCTGCTCTAGCAAGAGGCCTGAATTTTGAGAATTTTACAGAAACTTCCTAAAATACAAGTGACACATAACAAAATAGCTACATAACCAATACGCTGCAATACTTCGAATTTTTAATTAGATCAACAACATCAGTCCACCCCTTAAACTAGGCCCGTCATTTAAGGGGTTAGGGTGAAGGGGGTCAATGGCCCCGTTACATTAAAAAACTAATGTTTTTACATATACAGTCGAACCTCCATATATCGAACTTCCACATATCGAAATTTTCTATATATCGAAATCTCAGCAAATTTCTATGTTCATTACATAGAAAAATTGTTTCTATATATCGAAAGAATCTCTATATATCGAAAAAAATTTCGAGACATTCGTAGATTTTTTCCACTTCAGACTGTTTGTCTCATGAAAAATGAAAATTAGGGGAGAAAATTATGTTCACTAAAGGTTGCTACGAAACTCATAAGGAATCTGGGGTTGAGGGCTGTGTAGATGGGTCGTTTTTCCGTTTTGGAGTTCTTAAATTCCTTCAAGTTTATTTCAAATCTTAGTTGTAACCAGTAACACTGTAAAATCAGTTTCAAGTTATTCCTTTTGTCTGTTGATTATCTTTTTCTAGTCTTTTTAGCTTCAGTAAAAATCATTCAAGTTAAATAGATTGATTTTTTACTTTTCTCTCGATTACACTGTCAAAACGAAACCCCCCTAATGTTGCGAATCAAGTTAATTTCCAAAGAATGAAGATGTATGAAGGCGCAAAAATGTAATTTCTGTTATTTTTTTATTTTTCAACTTTCATTTAATCCAATGCTCATATAAATTAGAAATTGGGTTTTATACACGAAAATTAGCTTTAATTTTAATGTTTTAGGAGATTTGTACGATAAAATAAGATCGTTTCTATATATAGAAATTTCTATATATAGAATTTTTTTCCGGAAATTTGCTACTTCGATATATGGAGGTCCGACTGTATTTACGACATTTTGAATAATTATGCATTTTTAGCTGTCCAGTTTTTTAACTTCTGCAGTCCGGACTTGGATCCCCCCCCCCCCCCGAGGACAGAGTAAATTTTTTTTTTTTTTTTGAAAAATATTTCAATTTGATATATTATTAAAGAAAAGAAATGAACGCTCCTCGAGAAAAAGAAATAATTTTAATCGGGAAAAAATATAGAATGTTGTGAAAAAAACTAAATTTCTTTTTGAAAGAGCACAATTGAAATTAAATATTTTGATAACTTAATTATTGCTCAGTTAATCATGCCCCACTCCTCATATTTCTTTCATCCCCACCTCTCCTTTTTTATTTATTTTTCCTATATGGTATACGGTGCAAAAGTAAGAAAATCATTAAAATGCTACGCTTCTGAAGCCTCCGCTATCAGCCAAAATCATTAAAGGGCATCTCAAATCTCGTTTCCAGTGGTTCAGTTTTGCAACATTTCCAGGGGAAGAACTACAAACACTTAGCCTTCTAACAATATGAAAATCATTTAAGACTTTTTTTTTTTTGGAGCTACAATTTAAAAAAAATGCACAGCCCCTAATGTAACCAAATATGAGATAGCTAAAAGCAAAGGGATGCAAGTGGCAAAATTAAAAGTTTGGAGATAGCCAGCACAAATGGTAGGTGAACCTCTCCTCTGTCTTTGGGTAGTTTTGGGTGTTTGTCTCCTCTGTCCCTGGTAGGTGCTGCTGTATAGTATGATTAAAAAAAAAAAAATCAATGAAAGTCTACCTAGGATCTGATCTTTAAATGTGTTTTATTTGAAACTCAAAATAGTCCACTTGCATCCCTTTGCTTGTCACTGCCTCATATGGTGTACATCGAGTTTTTAAGGTTTCCTTTTTGGAAAATTTCCAAACAGAGGCCTTGCGCCTCGAACCCCTCCTTCTAACATCATCCAAATCGTCAAAAAAATGGATTTTTAAAAACAACAATTTGTTTAGAATAAATAATAATAAATAGTTTGAGACGGTGCTCCCATATGAAATCTGACAATGAAAAAACTATAATTTCAAAAAAATTTAAGGTGAGACCTTTAATCCCTCACCCTCGAACCCTGAATATCGCTTAAAAACTTTGCTTTTTAAGACTTCTATTTTGAAATGTTTTTTGAATGTGCCCGTAATCATCAAAGCCTGTCAGAAACTCCATTTTGGAACTTCAATGTCGAAAAATTAGGGTGAGAGATGGTCAATTTCACTCCATTTAAAGAAAAAAAAATCACTTAAGACAGCACTGAAGTCCCATCCCTTACTCTAACGTCGACACATATCACCTATAATCGCGGTTTTAACACATCAGTTTCTTAAAATTTCCTTAGAAGGCCCCCTGAAACTTTCCACCGTCTAAAACTGCGTTCTTAGGATTACAAGCAAAAAAATTCCATGGGGGAGAGCCCCTCTAGCTGATACAGGAAATTTTAAATGTGCCCACCCCCTAAAAATGTTTTGGTTGTGCCAATGTCGGAAAGTGCAGGAAGCTGTGGCCGAACTTAGGACCGATGAATTGATGAAGACAACGGCCAAACAACTGCTTTCAATCATAACCAGCTTAGGAGACTTGCGAGGTTTTATTTTTGGAAGAACGTTTCATATTAAAATGAAAGAATTATTAAAAAGAAGTGAAATAAACTGCAATTGTAAAGCAAAAATTAAAACTTGTCATGTTTGAACGTTTATTTTTTATTTCTCAAATTTTTTCTTTGTTTTTTTTTTTTTTTTTTTGAGCAATCACAATTGCTTATTGCTTTCATTTGACTGTTTTTGGCATGCTATCATTTTTCCCACCGGCGCACAGTGGGGCAAGTGTATGGAGAGCTTGGACATTTCAGTAAAACCAATTTCTGCTTAAAAATGTGATAATATTTTGTTATTTAAAATGTAAAGATAATCAAATACTAAGCCATTAGTGCAAAATAAAATATTTAATTAACATTTAAAAACAATTTTTAAAGAAATATGTAACAGTATTTTTGCCAATTTCCATTCCATCATCTTCAAGCAAATTCTTCACTTGTTGTGACATTTCGTGGTGCAAACTGCAAATCTTTAGACGCAAATTTGAGATAAGAGGATCAGAATTGATTAATAAATTATTAAAAACGTCTCTATTGTTATCTATTCTGGACGTTTTCCTTGAATGCAATTCCCTATACGATCGAAAATACTTATGGTTTGCCTCTTGAGCGTCTTCGGAGAGTTGACCGATTGGTACTATAGGATACTTAGCTATTTCGGGTCTGTGTATAAGTAATTTATGCACTGCAACGGGCATAAAATACCAACCATATAAATTCACATACATCTAAGCTGTCTCTTTCGTATATATTTCAAATTTTTTAAATTTAATCGTGAATCCAGATGAAATAACTTGCAAAATCGTATTATCATGTCAAGATTTATTCCGGTTATGGAAGTTGATAATTCTGCATTCGCAAAGAACTTTCATGACGTATTTCCGTCGTTGGATGTTCCATGGCCTTGTTTTACATAATCTACCATCAACCACAGCTTAGATTTAAAGTCGTTTTGTATTCCTGCCTTTCTTTGCTGTAACAATTCTTTGTGGACAGGTGACTTCGGACTCCACTCCTTGAAGTCAAGCCTATAAGCAATGTGTATGAGGCATTCAAAACAACGTATCCAACAATGCAGAGGTGATAAACCAAAACGAAAATGGTCTTCTTTAATTACTTTTTTGTTCACCACACTTAAATTATTCATTTCTTTAGGTAACGCGTCGCAAATATAACAACGCATCGAGGAAGTAGTTTCCGTTAAGTAGTTGCAAATTTTGCCATCCACCATAGTTAAATGCAATTCATAATTTATGGTAATAACATGATCTTGATCTACGAGTATGTATGGCTGAAGGGTATCTACTTGCGATTGCACTTTTTCTACGAAATTTATCGCCGTTTCTTTCGTTTCCTTTGCAAATTCGAAGCTTATTGGTCGACAAAATCTAGTAGAAGAAGGCTTTTCATTGATCCAAACCACCATATCTTCATCTTTCTTGATAATTTTAAGGGGGGCTACACTAATAATAAATACCGTTGAGTCATCTATTTCAGTGCTAGAAGATTGTTTGTACTGCGACTGGTTGGAAGCACCGTCACATCCCCATTTTAATATCATAGTGAGGTTCTGAAGGGAGCTTTTTTCAATTTTATCAGATAACTATTTTATAAATCGGGAAGAAGTATGATCTGATAAATTTTGTAAACCTACGTTAACTCCGGAATCTGTAACTTTTACATTATCAGGATAGCACTCTTTTTTAATAATTTGAATTTTTTTATAACTCGGATAAATGTTCCTGTCCAAATCTTTTGCATTTTTTCTGAGAGCATCATATTGAAACCTCGTAAGTTTAGCAGTTGCATACATGGCTAACATTTTTTCATTGTAACCAGGAATATTATTAGGTTTAGAGAGATTTTCACAAAATTCTTTTATTTTAATATGCTTGGGATGGTTTTGGATAAAATTTAAAATATATACTGCCTCGTCGTCAGACCTGAGCTTTTTATTTAAGACAAAATTAAACATTTCGTCAGAACAGTTTCTTAAATGTTCAGTTTTTCTGCGTTTTGTCGATCGGACAAATGTTCAAACGATTTCGAGCGTAATGGAGGAGAAATACCTGTTGATGAACAAGGCACAAGTTCATAAATGAATTCTTCCAAAAAAGACAAATCCATATTCAACCATTGTTCATTGTTCCTGAGATACGGTTCCAAAGTTCTATTTGACGAAGACTACTTCGTTGATAAATAATTGCACCATTTTCTCAATTTATCTCTTAATTTCGTCTTTGTCGTATTTGTCGTATTTGTAATCTCAGAACCAAGAGTCAATCCATTTTTCCAGAGCCAGGTCCTAATCGGTAAAAGGAATAGAATTTGTCTTTAAAAAAATAAAAAGGTCACGGTTGGTTTTGAAACTCATCTTTCACCAGCAAGTCTATGGGGTCAAGCACCGATATCATTCAAGTTTGCTTACCAAAGTGAGCGTACACTAGAAGTCGTATACACTAGAGCCATCGTAGAATTACATTGTTAAGTACAAAACTTTAGACTGCACAAAAAACGTATTTATAGATCACCGAATAGCAATAATTGATAAGCGAAATCTTTAGAACATAAACAACAACTCTAACTAATGCCAAGACCTATTTAGGAAATGTCATTAAATGAAGCATGAGCAGATGATAGATTAAAAATTAAAGTTAAATTCATTTTTTATCACAATGTTCTATTTTTTTCGTTTATGGCTGTTTAATAACAGACGATATTTTAAATTTTTTTTTAATGACTTTTTACAACTTGGCATACACGAAAAAAAATCCGAAGCGTCACTGATTACTTTCGGATATTGGACAGCTGAACTCGTGGATTCTGACGATGATACTTCAGAATAAAAGATGAAATTTTTAGGCATAATAATTCCTTCAGAACTTATTTTGGATAAATCTAGTGAAGTATTAAATGGATATTTAAATTAAAAAGTGTTCACTATTGTTTGTTAGACAACTTGCTGGACTAAAATCAAAAGTAAATAGCTTTTAATGCTCTAAAAAGTAAATAGCTTGCTGTAAATTCTCCTAATATAGAATGTAATAAAAGAAATTAGATGTTTATTAAGGACAAATGTTTGCTTTTTGAAGAAAAACACTTTTCTTGATGTACATGTATAATATTTTGATCTTTTCAAAATATGCCTGCTCCTTCTTTTCATTTTTTACTCATTTTCTGATGTGTTTGTTATTGTGTACATACAATTTATGAGAATAATTTTTGGGAGATTATTGTGTCTTTTTCGTCTGCTGTCACTTATAACTCAAAATAGTACCAATTTTTGTAGTCCCCGAAATAAGCAAACAAAACCATGCTTCTAAGCATCTCATATGATTTTGTCCCACAGTCGACAAATGACACAATGAAACTGATTCCTCGAAGTATTTAATTGAAATAATTTGCAATAAAAAGTAAACGAACTGAAAACTGTAAAAATGTTTACTTGATTAAAGTGAAAAAACCAACGTATATAATACGTTTCGTGCAACGTTCATTTCGTATTCGTTTCGTCGTTCTCGTAGTAAAATATATACTTATCTTTAATTTTCAATATCTTTTGAATAGGCAGGTTTAGGCAAAAACTGAAACCGGATTATGAAAGCTGAAACTCTCTCAGGGGTCTGTCCAGAATTTTTCACAAGGTCCGTTTTTTGTGAAAAATCAAATAATTTTGTGAAAAATGAATTAATTTTGTGAAAAATCAAAAATTTTCGCAAAAAAAATTTTTTTTTTGTTAAAATAAAATTTTGGAATTTAGAGATGGCACAAACTGCATCAATTAAACTTAAAGTTGAGTGTTTTCCTCTTATATTTTGAGAAAATCATTCTAGAGTGTTTTTCTGATATTTGGCGGGGGGGGGGGGCATCGCTCTCTCAAGTATCAATATTTATCTACCATTTTTTTGTTACAATTACTTTAAATACTGTACAGAAATATATTATACTAGAAATATTTCTGTACAGTACTTAAAATAATTGTAACAAAAAAATAAATAAAATAAAATTCAGAATAGGGGGTTCAACATTTAACTTTTTGACCCAAGACACTCTTAAAAAGCACAGAATTTCGTTTAAAACTTATAAATTCCGTAATTTTAACAAAAATAAAAAGATGTTTTAATTGTTTACCTCTTAACAAAGCGTAAATATCATCAAAAATTCGAAAAATCGGATTCCCATAGCGGATGCAAAGAGATCGCAATTCTCAAAGTGAAAACATCAAAAGTATAAAAACGGCTTGTAAAAGAAATATTTTTGATAAAATTATTTTTAAATTTCATTTTAGAGTCCTATGATAAACATTTCATTAATATCTGTGGACACAGTTGACGCAAAAAAAAATAAACCATATATTCAGCATTTTAATTTTTGACTCATAACAGAAAATGGAATTTTGCTTTAAAAACTTGAAATGAGAGTTCTAACAGAAATAAAGAGACTTTTCATTTATTTGCATCCTAATAAAGCGAAATTAGCTTGAAAAAAGAACAAAATATGATTCTCATATCGGATGTTAAAAGATTGCATTTTTCAAAATGTAGACATCTAAAGAAAAAAAAACGGTAGTTAAAAGAGTTTATTTAAAGTTAATCATCCTTGTTAGTATCGAAAAATCAAAACCCATATAATTTTCTCCCAAAATAACAATTAAACATCGCACCACACCACACCGTAAAAACGTTGACCATCTGGTAAAATGATGAGAATATTTTCTAATCAAGTCATTATAAAGGTTCAATGCCAGATGCTAAGTGGTGATAATTTTAAAGTTGGTAAACCTATCTGAAGCGATCATATTTTCCCCCCACCCTTACTATCACTTTGCAGTTCTAAGTTAATTTCGCAGATATATATTATTATTGTTTATTAAATCATGAGCGGAGAAAAGTGCTTACCAATGCCTTTTCAGAAAAGTTTACAGCAACACGCCTGCTAATTAGGTGTGATAAAACAAACAACCATTATATTTATTTGGCAGTAGCAATTATTTATCTCTTGCAGGAACATCGCAAGAGTGCCGATTTTTTTTTTTTTTTTTTTCAAAATTAGCCGATTTTGTATAAGCTGATCCCTCTAATTTGACTTTTAAAAAAATCCAAAAATTATCGGTTTATACCCAGAAATATGCGTTATTTTGCTTTTAGATTTGTTCTTTCAATAAACAATTTGTGAAAGATCCGATCTTGTTTATCAGAATTTTGTGAAGGGTCCGTTTTGTTTGATCGGGATTTTGTGAAAGGTCCGTTTTGTTTGATCGGGATTTTGTGAAAGGTCCATTTTGGTTGATCGGATTTTTGTGAAGGGTCCGTTAACGGACCCAAATATCCTCTGGCCAGACCCCTGTCTCTACAATGCTTGGGATATAATAGTTTTGTTAGCGTTTGTTAGCGATTTTCATAATTCAAAAATACATTCAAAATACTTTGAAAATTATCTCCAAAATTTTCGTATTTTCTAAGAAACGTTTTTGGGTGTTTTTCTTATTTATTAGGAGTGCATAAAGCCCAGCACATCACACTATTAAATTTGAACAGTTCTTAAACAAGTTATCTACTGTTTACTAAATTGTCTTTTAGCGAAGTAGCTAGTTAATTCTTCGAATTCAAGGTATTATCTTCAGGTAGTAATGTTAAAAACTAGTAAGATTAGTGGGAATATGTTCTTAGTTTATCAATACAACAGTAAAAATGCATAACTAAATGGTTTAATTTTCCGCCCAATGTCCAAAATTAACATTAGGCTGCCCCACTGTGCGGCGCGGCGCCACCCTCTGCCAGCACCACCCGTCGCGTCCGCCGGCCTCACAATGCTGCTCCTCTAGCAAAAACCGTCTCCAGGTTGCGTCCATATCCTACACACACACACGCATACATACACTCACCAACACACACGCACACACAAACACATACACAAACACCACCATACACACGTGCCTGCACACAGACACAAACACATATGCTTACACACACACACATACCCCGCCCCCACGCACACAAACACTCATACACACAACTACCCACACACTCATGACTGCACACAGACACAAACACACATGCCTACACACATACACATACCCCCCCACACACACACAAACATACAAACACACACTCGTGATTGCGAAAAACATAATTTGAATTCAAGATGACAAAATTCAAATTAATTTATTATTATTATTTTTTATTTATTTATTTATTTATTTATTTTACTGTGCGGAGGGGTGGCACCTTGGGGAGTTGTCCAGGGCAGCAAAGCTGCAAGAGCCGGCCTTGATGCAGTTAATTAAGATCAATTATGGCAAATTAGCCAAAGTTATAAGTTGAAAAAGAAATTAGAAACACTAAATGACTGTGTCTATGGAAAGTTTGCTGGAAGAACCATTATTACTTCATCCTCACTAATTATTCCAACATCATCTGCACCATTCCAATAAAAAGTGTCACTATTTCTATTTGTTCTTGCAAATTCAACAGTATTTTTAAAATTAGTATCATCAACCTCCAACATTAGACCAACATTAATCTTAATGGTTCTATCATCTAAGTTTCACAATAACTAATCACCAGCTTTAGCAGTTTTTGTAGCTGAACTATCAATTCCTACTAAGTCATCGTAGTTGTCTTGTATTTCACAAATATAAAATATTTCATCAGAGTTGCTTTTGATTTTCAAATCCTCACTATTATGAGGTTACCCTTACCCCTTATAGTGAAAATTTACGGAATAAGTAGGACCCTTCCTCCAAAACAATTATTAATAATATCTGTTTTACAAATAAGTTTTAAAGGGTTTTTTTTTTCAAGTTTGATGCCTTATTGTGAAAAAATGGTTTCTTTTTCATTCTTTGAAGTATTTTCCGAATCTCGAAAAAATGATGTGTATTTTTATGCGATCTACAAATCGATCCAATTTTGGACTACATCAAAAGAGCGGATATGCTGATCCTCAAGAGCATGTGTCATCGATGAAACCAAATAGTAGTATAAAGGGGCAATGTCTGGGCTATATGGCGTTGGGGTAGGACTTCCCATTTCAGCGTATCAAGGTAGGTTTCGACTAGCTGAGAGTCAAGTGACCTAGCATCATCATGTTGCAAAATTACCTTGTCATGCCTGTGCTTATATTGAGTCCGTTGTTCCCGCAAAGCTCGGCGCAAATGCATTGATTGAGTTCAATAAAGTTGTTTGGCACTAGTCTTGATCCAATATAGCATCCTCAAATTTTTGTAGTCGTTTTTCGGGCTCTTTGCTATTGTTATTAAATCACCACTTTGAAACGTCTATACCGAAATTCGCATGTCGAAATCGATGAATCTAGAGATTCATCGATCGACAGGAATCAAGGAATCTAGAGATTCCTAGTTCTCAGTACGTTGACTTAAACAAAATCTTTTACATAATGCATAATAAAATTTCAGCTGGAATTTTGCTTTAAATATTATTTGGACATGGAGGTCTATACTACTATTCCAAGGAGTTCATAATTCGTCACGTGTGTGTCGATGGTATTTCTTAAAACATAATTGGAACTCGGTACTAGGCCTAGTACTCGGCCAAAGTGCTACTTGGTACGGCTTTAGATGAATCGATGAAGTATGTTTCTATAAGCTTCTGGCAGCATTTGATGGAATTCAGATAAACTTTTATTCAAATAAAACCAGAAACGTTCGAAAAAAACGAGAAACGAAATTAAACCTTCCCGCAAATTTTGTCTTGTTGAAACAATAGTTGACATACTCAGAGCACACAAACTATGTTGTTTCCACTTCAGCAAAAAGTCATTTACTGAAAATGAAAGCCTAACGATGAGGTTATAAAATGAAATTAATTGCAGCATTGTCTATTTAAATTTAATACTAGTGAGGCCATCTCTTAAAAATCCTTTAAAACTTATTTGTACACCAGATATTTTATTCAAAAATTCTGGTTGCAGTATGCACTTTAAGTTAAACTGTACATAATAATTTAATAATCATAAAGAAATGATAAAAACGAACCGGGAAACACTTCTTTGAAAAATGTTGCTTGAACTCACAAAAAAAAAAATATTTTTCAGATTTTTTTTTTTTTTTTTTTGACTAAGTTCTTTGACCCAGAAAAAAATTCCATGAAACCCAAATTTATGCAAAACCAATCACTGTGAGGAACCATGACATGATCAATGTAAAAAAGTCTAAAAACCATGATGTGCACCAAGGATAATCAAAGTGCACTTCCTGAAAAATATCTCGTAGTTCGTTTGTAGTCCTTCTGAAAGAATGCGGCTCTCGTGTTTATCACCAGTTATTAGTTTCTTGCTTAGAAAAGGGAAAGCAATTCTTGACAGCTTTCTCAGTTTCTCAGTATGAAGCCATAAGCAAGTAGTTAGTAATCTTTAATAGGAAATTTAATTAATATTTTTGAGATTGCTTCTGTGCACAAAAATAACTTACTTAAAAAGGCAAAAACAAGGTCATTAACGTGTAACAATAAAAAGAAATTGCATGCTGTAGTTTTGCTACAATTAAAATGAAACATTCACCACAACATTAAAAAACGTAATTTGAATGGAAAACAGTATTAATAAATAAGTATGCAAATGAAATATATTATAGTGAGTACACAATCTTGTGTACAAGAAAACCAATTTTGTATACAATGCTTATTTTCACGAAGGACAATAAACTTTAACACATATTTTGTTTCGTTTAGTTGGTTGCAATTAGTGATAAGAATTGTGTGCTTTGTGACATATGTAGATGATTAAAACATTTATTACTCACCAGAAATTAGCACTCTGTTTATTTACAATTTTAAAATCCACAGAGAAATTAATAAATTTTTAAGTGTCTATTAAACCGATATACAGGAAGCGAATAAAGATACATCAGCCAATCAGTGCTTTCAATTTCAAGTGACGCCATCGAAGAAAAATATAATGAGATACAGGGAAACTGGAGTGAAAACGGAACTGGCCGTCTTATCCGTTTTCTCCGTTTAATCTATAAAATCTTCTGTTTTTAATTGAAAAGGGGTACCTTGCAACCTCAAAATGTGTGTATGCAGTTCTTTACAGTTTTCCTTTTCTTCATAAAGGTATTTCTTTATTTCTTAGCAGTCCAAGTACTAATATAACTCAGTGTTTAAATCATGGTAATGGTTTTGTTACAACTCAACCGAGCCCAAAGAAATGTTGGCTGTCTGGTGAAATTTCTGTATTTGGGAAATGGGTCGTTTCGTAATCTTGATGCGCGAAGTTAATATTGCGTATGGTGGAGGACTACTGTCAAAAAATGCAACATGTTTATAAATATTTGTTCACTTTCATGAAGCACAAGTAAGATGACTCTTTTTTTATAAAGAGATCATACATTTTTCATCGTCTTTGTTCCACGGAAATGACTGACCCATTCTTTTCCTGGAAAACAGCATGACGTTTTTAGACTGTAAGTAGAATTTACATTTACTTCGATCAATAACATGTAATCTTTCTCTTTTCTACCTCTTGATTATGTTTGATCACATGTCTATTCATATTATTTACAGAAATTACTCGTCATATTATAAAAATAGTTAGTAACGTATGTTGTCTTGTCAATCATAACCACTCATCAACAATTTTTCCGAATCATAATTTGTATGATTTTCAGTAAAATTAAATTTTATTCAAATTTATCAAAAATCTAGGTTTAAGACTTTGTCCGATTGTGTTTTTTTACTAATATTTATTATTCTCATGATGAGTTCTGTGGTCAGTCGTCCTACATGCCATATTTAAATGCCCTTGCTTCTGATGTGATTAGTACATAGAAAATCGCCCAATCTGTATTCTCTATTTTTGTTAGAAGTTTGTTGTAATATTTTTTTTCTTAAAAGGCAGCTTTTTTTTTATTTCTCCTTTCAAGCCTACCAATTACTTGTTAAGCACATAAAATAATCTTACTTAAATAATACTGTATTAACATGACAGTAGGTCAGCTTATAAAACATCTTGTGTGAAGATAAAGAGGTCAGGGTTAGCATCTTGTACTTTCAGTCTAGAAAATACAATAAAACTTTGTTCAAGAAGTGGTGTCTGACAAAGATTACCACATTAATGAACAATTTGAATAAATAAAAATCTTTTAACTTCAAATATGCTCTTTGTTTTATTTGCATAGTGTCTTTATCATTTGGATTTTGAAATAAATTATTATTAAGCTCCAATATAAGTTGACCCCTACTTTTGGGGGGAAATCGGAAACCTAGCATAGAAGTCGAACTTTTGCCTTCTGAAAAAAAGTTTTCTCCTTGTTCTTTGATAATAAGCGTTTCAAAAAAGGAGAATGCCGAAACATACTTACAGAGCCTGCGCTAGGGATTTCAAATTGTTTGCCAGTAAAAGTCAAGTCTCACCCAGACTAATTAATTTAGCCAAAAATTTATTTTTACAAAATTTAATCTACATTTTCTATAGAACTTGAATTATGGAATAAATTTATTTAAAATACAATCAATTACAAAGTTTAATATTTTTTTCTGTGGAAATACTGGAGGACTAATATTTAATTCGTCAAATCAGAGATTAGTTTCGCTGAATTTACAATTTTACCGTATTTTGTGTAATGGCGAATGCTTAGTGTGGGTTCTGTGTTTATAATCAGGATTTTCATCAGAGTTGAGCATTTTTCCCGCAAACTTATTTTGACACAAAAACTGTAGAATTGCCTGGATTTTACAAATGTACCAAAGATCAATAGAACTTCGTTGTAATTGAATTGTGACTTAAATGAAAACAATTGAAACTTTATTTGGTTTTTCATTAATATTTGATGATAAAAAAAATTCAAATAACTCTAACAAAATTTTAAATAGGACATTTTATAACTTCTCCTTTGGGGCATTTCACAGTATTTTTGACATTTATGTAAAGTGCATAACATGACATCTTTTTTTGCCATAACTTTTTGATTTACTGTTTGATTAGCATATTATTTTATTTTGAGCTTTTCCTACCAACACACCTGCTCAAATTAAAATAACTTGCAAATCAAACAGTAAATTAAAAAGTTATGGCAAAAAAAGATCACGGTGCAAACTCTACATACATGTCAAAAATACCGTGAAATGCCCCCTTTGTAATGTTAAATGGAGGGAAAAAAGAAAAATTTAATGTACAGAATTGGATTGAAATTGAATTTCAGTAAATGAAATTATTAAGCAATTTCATTTCACATTCATTTCATAGGAAATAAGGTCACTTCCAAAAGGTCATGAAACATTTTTTGAGAAAACACAGGATTTGGTGCATAGATCCACTTGTTAAGCATTGAAAGGGGCTCTTATGGAGAAAAGATTAATTACTATGTCCAGGGAAAGTTTTTGAAAAATTTAATTAAGATCATTTTGAATGATGTATACAATTCCTAATGTGGGTGTCATCCTGGATGTGATTATTTATTGTGTCATCCCCCCCCCCTACTCTCTCCTCTTCCACTGTCCCAAAAAAAGACTAGTGTGTTATGCAAACAAACATGAAGTTCAAACAATTCTTGGAAACAACTTGTGTGTGGTGTGAAAAAATTTAAAATTAAAAGACAAGAATTTAGTACAATCAAACTTGGATAATTTGAAGTGCAAGGGAACACTGCAAAACTTTGAGTTATCCAAAAAAAATAATTTTATGCCGTAAAATAATCGATCGTAACAGAAATTGCGAAAGTAAAATATGTTTATTAATTTTGAATAAAAAAACTACAGCTTTTTAAAATATATTGAGATATTTCAGATTGCTTTTTGATATGTTTTAAAAAAATCTTCAAGAACATCTGCTTGAAACGCAACTTCAATCACGTTGAATTGAGTTGGAATCGGCCTGTGTTCTTCTGCCTCATCTTCAAGCTCTTCATCGTCTTCAGTTGCATTGTTCTTATTGCTTAAAACTTCGGATAAAATATCTGCATCAGATAGCTCTCCACAGATTTCAATGTTTTTATCAATGTTGACGAAATCATCAAAACCAATGCTATCTTCCCATATGCAAACTGGGAGAAGAAAATTTTCATTATCAAAAAAAAGTCACATGGGATAGTGCTCCCTGATGAATCTGCCTTTCAGGAACAATTTGCAATTGTCTTATGTTTCACTTTGAACCATGTATTTAAACACATTCTTGATGCATCGAGGAGGGTGATGGGAAACTTTTGGGAAGATTCAGTAAGAAAGTATTGAATGACTAGATTTCTGTAAAACTGCTTCAGCTTTTTAATTATGCCTTGATCCATTGGTTGTACCACTGAGGTCATGTTTGGAGGGGGAAAAAACAATTTTGACATTTCCCATAGCCAATGTTGATTTATGAGCTGAGCAGTTATCAATTAATAGGATGATTTTTTTGTTTTTTCTTTGGTACGTGTGCGATTGAGATCTAGCAACCATTCTTCAAAAAGATGCACCGTCATCCATGATTTCATATTAGAATGGTATTTTATGGGCTTAGTTTTGACATTCTTAAAACATCTTGGATTTTTTGATTTTCCAATCAACAGTAACTTCTCACTGCCTTCCATGTTTGCTCCCACAAGTTGGGTTATTCGGTCTTTACTGTGTTTTCCGCCACTACATTTTTCATCTTTAAAAGCCAGTCGATATTAAAGATGTCCCAGTCTTGTGCATGCTCAATGATTTGAGCAACTTTTTCTTTCCACTCCTTTGCTGCATTTTGGTCCACACTTGCACGTTGACCACACACAGACTTGAAGGAAATTCTATTTTTTTCTCTTAATCTGCCTAACCATCCAGAGCTTGCGTTGAAGATGTTGTTTCTTAAACTGACAGAAAATTCTTCAGCTTTTGCACAAACAAGTGTTCCACTGAGAGGGATGTTTTTGTCTTGCGCTTGTTTGAACCACTTCAAGACACACTCATCTACATCAGGATTGTCAGGTTCTCTAGCTCGTTTGGCACTCTTGGCTTCCTTAAGAGGTTTTTCATCTCCAGCTCAGTCACTTTCCTATGCCAGGCTGATGAGTGCTAATAAATAAGCAGGAAACTGCAGTCCTCGGCTGGAAATGACTGAGCTGGCGGTGTATTTCATGCAACTTCTTGGAGATTTTTCCATTGGTCATCTGTCTCTCAAAAAGAAATTTGATAGAAAAGAATTACAATCTAAATAAATTCTCTTACTTCTTTTGAAATCATTGGTGCATTTTCGTCCAAAGCAGTGTTTTGAAATCAAATCTTTAGTTTCATTATTTATCATTTTAACACCCATAAAACGGGATTTTTGTCCACCACTGAAGTTGAATATTCTGTGTATCAAAAAAATTTTTAAAAGCCGATTTGAATTTTAAAATGACAATACATTTTTTATATTTAAAAAAAATCAATTCTATCACATCAAAATAATTGTTTTACATTTCAAACCTTTAGAAAATCAGTAAATTTTAATTTTGTCCAATTTCCTCCAGCGTGCCGGACTGTTTGCATAAAAGTAGACAAAATAGTGACCCTGATTTTTATACAGTTGAACCTGCTCATTAGAATATTGGTTAAAAGAATATCCAGCCTAATGAAAATGCATTTTTATGTACCAAGCCATAGTAATTTTGTTTTGATTCTGGACGATGGAATATCCCGTTTATTAGGATATTTTTCGTGTGGCAAATTGGCTATTCCACTAAGCCGGACCATCTGTACTTTTGTACAAAATGTTACATTTTTGCAATCTCAGTATTTATAAGGAGTGTTTGTTTTCACATCTGTTGCTTATATTTTCAATTTATGTTAAATTTTTGTTCTTGCCATCGTAGTCTCTTCCATTTTTTTTAATGAGCAATTATTTCCATGCAACCAACTGTTGAGAAAACCCGTGAATCCAGCATTTTCTACACATTTCAGTAGTTGGTCTTTTACTGCAATTATTTAGTATTTCATAGTCAGAAGTCAGACCATGTAAAATTATATCAAAATGTGAATATTTACTTCTCTAGCACTTGTTCAAAGGAGTTGGACTAAAATCCAGACAATGTCCACAGTGTTGAGTATTTTTCCAAGGGGAAAATTTTTTTCAGAAATTCAGCCCCTCATTTGAGTTGGCCGAAATCCCCTCCTAGCTTTTAACCTAATTTTTGTACTTAATTGCTCAACTTATAGGCAAGTATATAACATCAGCACTATGCTAAACTAACAAAAGTTAAAGATCGCGAATTGCATTTTTCAAATTCAATGGTTTGTTATAGTACTCAAAAAGGGCTACCTACTGGTTACAAATACTTCAAATGGTAGTTTTACACTTAAAGTTATCTATAAAAATTTAAACTTTGAAAATAACTAAACCCATCAGGTAGAAAAAAATCATTGTTTTGTTTCTGCTGAAAAATGGCAAATTTCACATTTGTTAGTTTAGCATGGTACCGACGATATGCAGTAATTTAATTTTTCAGAAAAAGTTTTTTTTTATTGGCCATTTTATTTTACTAGATAATTTAGTGAAAATTTTATTGTTTAAGATTCATATATGATTGTACAATATACATAATTCAGTTCCGTCACTATGGAGGTAGCGGGTGGTCCAGGTCTCATGCATCTGAGGTGACACCCAAAGTGGGATTGCAATTTTTTAAGAAATATAAATAATTTAATTTCGAAAATTTCCCCAATATTTTTAAATACCCTGAACCTCTTCAATTGATGAATTCCAGCTAACATGAAACCAAGAGGTCAGAAAATCAATTTAAACAAATCCCTAAGAGTTATATATTATTGGAAAGCTTATAACCCCTAGAACAAGAATCTAGTGTTGCTTTTTTCTCATATTAGGTTTATTTAGTGGAGGAAGAGATGGTAAAATGTCTATTTTTTGTGTTTTTCAGCAAGTAAACTGATCATTTTTGTACCTTATTAGTAATGCAAATTATGATCCTAAAATTAAATGGAGTAAATTTAATTTTGATATAAAAACTGTAAAAGTAAAATAAAACCATGTTTGAGCTTGTTTTGAACATAAATAGTCTAATTAGGGACATAATTACAACATCATGTACTATATGTAACGTCCATTACAAAATGGTAAATAAATTCTCCTCACATTGTGAAACATTTTTCAAAAAGTTTTGTTCTTAATTATTTTCTTTATTTTTAGGTTAAAGAAACTATAAATCCCAAAATTTATATGATTGTAATAAAAACCGTGCAGATACGGGCATGTAACGGACGTTACATTAAGCTTGTAACGGATGTTACAACTTGAATGTAACATCCGTTACACATTTTTAAATGCCAATTATAAAAATGTATTCAACACATTAAACAATTCATTAAATCCATGGTTGCCAATATGTAGCCAGGGTTGGACTGGGTCCTGAAAAAGGCACATGCCATTCGTTGGGGGGGGGGGGGGGGTACAGCAATCATTTTCTGGGAGTGAATGGCTAATGACAAATTAACATAAAACGATATATATATATATGTGTGTGTGTGTGTAGAATTGAGGTACGCCTAATTTTTTTAAATCCTGATTAAAGGGGTTGTTGTAATTAGAAGTGTTTCAAGTGAAAAGAATGGAAAAAAAAAATTTTTACCAGTATTTTGGTTCTACTCAAATTGTTCACCGATTGATTCATTTGTAGACTCAAGAACTATTTCTATTAATCATTTAGATCCTCAATGGTACTTTTTATATGATTCATATATGATTGTGCAATATATACATAATGCAATTCTGTCACAATGGATTTTTTTTTTTTTTTTTTTTTGCATTTGTAATGGGGAGGGGGAGTGACACCACAAATTACTGCCCCGGATGTCACCTATAATATTTTACCTATTTATATGCACAACATGGTGGACTGAAATTTTGGAACATGGTTCTAAATACAGGGTGTCCGTGCATATGGAAAGTCAGGGAAAGTCATGGATTTCAAACAAAATCTAAATTGATCATGGAAAGTCATGGATTTCAGTGTAAAATGTCCGAAAGTCATGGAAACTGGCTGTTGGTCATGGATTTCGCGCTCAGGACCTATCGCTGTTCTTCCGATCTCGGAAGAACGAAAAATTTTTCATCGCCATTCATCTACTTTGTTTTTTGGTGCACAGAAAATCTGATTTGTCAAAAACATTACCACAACATGTTTTCACATTCCGCAAACGGGGGATTTTTTTCTTTTTTTTTCGTATCATAGCTTTTCTACAATGTTAAAAAAACACACACACAAACAGTAGAAATAACAGATTGAAGTTTCTATGTTTAATGGTAAGCTTGCTTTTGTACATTACAGTTCAATAGTTATACCGATCATATTCAGATTTTTTATTAACTTATCTTTAGCAATGATGACTCTGGAATTGAGTATTTTGAAGTTTTTTTTTTCTGTTTAATGTATGAATGCATTAACTAAATTTGTATTTTACAATTTCACACTTTGCTTTGGGGAGATAATGGGTTATTTTTGATTTTAAATGTTCTTAAATTCTCATACTTATTTTTTTTCTAATAAATTGTTGCATCATTTGTTTTTCATATACATATTTAGTTGAATATTTTTTGCTGCTTTTGTTTCAATTTATTTACATAGCTGAGATAAAAAGGATATTTTCCTAAAACAAAGTTATAAAGCATTCTTTATAGTCTATACTTATATTTATGCGCAATTTTGATGTCATTGTCAAATGACGTAACTTGCGTAAGTCATGGAAAGTCATGGATTTGAAGAATATGAGTCATGGAAAGTTACGAGTAGAAGTCATGGAAAGTCGGGGAAAGTCATGAATTTCAAAACTCAAAAAGTAGCAGATACCCTGTAAATAGCCATACTGGCTGCTTTCTTTCTTTTATATATCTCTACATAATATAAAATGAAGTCTCCAAAAAGCGTCTGTGTGTTTGAACTCGCAAAACTCAAGAACTACCCTGCCGATTAGTTCCTTTAAGTCCTGAGAAGGTTTGCACACCAGTTCGAAAACAATTCGATGAAGTTCTTTTTTTATTCCAATTTAGGCCCAATTTTCACATAAATTCACGAATATGGGGGTGAAAAATTACTCACAGTTAGTAATATTATATATCGTTGGAAAGGGAAGAATTTTCCGCGTTCTACGCAGTTTGTTCCAACGCTCTAACTTAATTGCGGCAGGAGTTATTTACTTTTTTAGCTCGAATTTGTTTAGGCTTAGCTGAAATTTAGGCTCTACTTTCTTCATTAAATTTATCAATAAAAATTGAAGGAATTGTCCTACAGTTTTCTTTTTGACATTATGGAAAAGAGCTACCTTTTTTACTCCAGATCTAACTCGACCTATGGTCGGAAGTTTAACCCTCTATCTCCATGAGAAAAAAAGTTACAAGCAAATTAAATGAAGTTCAAAAATCTGTTCTCTATTGAAGTTTTTAACGATTTTATTTTGCGTTTCCACGGTAACACTTTTTGAATCCATTATTTCCATCTTTTTCATTTTCAATTCTGAAACGTATTTTATTTTGTGTTTCCATGGTTACGCTTTTTAAATCCATCTTTCTCATTTTAATTTAATTTCTTAAAAGTATTTTAATATCTGTCATCATTGTTTGGAGGGGAAATTTTGCATGATGGTTTTTTTATTCCCTTTTATTTATGCCTGATTGTTGAATATACGTCACTTGACACAATTTTTGTTTTCAAAATAGACCGGGCAAAGCCGGGCAATGCAACTAGGATATATATATATATATATATATGTAGACTCAAGCATTGTGCTGAATGAAATAGTTTAATTTGTTCATATAAATCTTATTTATGTTTAGGTAACCAATTATGTCTTTACAACAAATATTTTAAATCTTACTTCTTTTCATGAAAATTATTGCAGTCATGAAATAATTTTCTTCGAAATTTCAGTCTCAATTTCATTTTACTCACCAGGGGTGCCCATTCCCCCCCCCCTCCCCAAAAAAATGTTTCTCAATCCTCTTTCCTTTTTTAGCTCTCTTTTTTATTTATTAATTTTTTTTTTAATCTTTTTATTTATTTCTTACTTTTTTAAAATTATTATTATTATTTTATTAAAAAAATTCTGTGCTATGACAATGACATACACACACACACACTAAGCAAATGAATGAAATAAAATATAAACAGAATAAAATAACACAAATAATTACCCCCCTCCCCCCAAACATTTGATGGCGCAACTTGGACCCTAATCTACCCTCTCTGTGAACCCTTGTTGCTCACCACTGTAACTACTAAATTGTTTTGACTGGATATTTTCTTCTCAAATACTGTAGTCTTATCCAAACTTATGCATTTTGATTATCCTTGAGTTAATTATCACAAGTTTTCTTGTGACATCTCTGTTATACGTTTCTCTCATTTCAAAAAAGACAAGAACATTTAAAAAGAAATTTTTTAAAATGTTCTTGCATGGGCACCCATTTGCAAAGTTGCAAGGGGGGGGGGGCTCATATATTTTCCCCGTGGTTTAGCTGGATATTTTCTCTGTGGAAACTAATTTAAGGACAGATTAGAGTCATTAAAATTTGACATTTTTAATAACTTATTCGTTAACGGCTGGAGAAGGAATGTTTTTACATTTTTGCAAAGAAAAAAGTACTAAAAGCAAGGAAATTCTAATTTCAAAGGGAGGGCTCGAGCCCCCCCCCCCCCTTACCCCCCTATATGGGCGCTTTTGTATTTTTGTGCTCACTCGATTAAGACACATTAACATCACAAAATGTTAAATTTCTTTAAAATTGAAAGAACTATTCTTTGTATCTCCCATACTTTTCAGAGTGTAGGAAAGTGTCTATGAATTCATGTAAAAACTGAAAATTCATTCAAAAAATATGTAAAAGAAATACATGAACTTGATTGCCGAACACTTTTATTTAACAACTTACAAGAAATACCTCTTATTCAAAATTAATGGTTGATGATTTGACAAATTTAGGTAATTTTTTGTTATTTTGGACAAAGGAAGTTACTAGCTAGTTTTTTAATAGTACAAGTTTTATGCATGTTTCTGTTAAAAAGAAATAATATCATTTATTACACATAATGTTTAACATTTTTTATGTTTTCTAAGAAACTATAACTATTAGTAAATGCATTTTTAATTTGTAGAACATTAATTTTTTCTGAAAAAAACTTTTTTTCCAGCCTCTCAAAATTTTTGGAAAATTTATATTTTGAACCAAGCATATTCCAAATGAAATCATTAAAATATCTTTATGCTATAAGGCAGGATTCCCAAAGTGGGTGCCACAGGGGGAGGAGAGGGTTGCCGTAAAATGTCTGCGGAGGGGTATTATACATTGACAGGCTAGGGTGCCATTAGAAAACTCAAACATGTCAAAGTGTGCCGCAAGTTGAAATAGTTTGTAAATCTCTGCTATAAAGGAGTTCTTCAGCCAGATATGTTTTAAAGAGCTGTCATTCATAGTTACTGTATTTAAATTTTTTCAGTTAAACTTTAAAAAAAACTGAATGCAAAGAACAACCAATCTGAAAGAAATTACCAGAAAAGAAAAAAGTAGACAAATATGGTTTTTCATAAATACAATTCAAAATTCAAAAGTACCATAGTTAAAAGCTAATTTTTAATTTAGTAAAATAATGATGTACAACTAATAAATACAAAAAAAAAATTTCCCAACAATTAGAGCAATTTAAAAGATCAGTAGTTGAGATTTATGATCTGAAAATATTAATGATAAATAAAACAAAAAAATTAAAGAATCAGTAAAAAAGAGCACTGTACTTATGGAGCACTTATACATGAAAAAAAGCTGATGATAATATATAATTGTAAAGGATTGACCATACAATGAATCCACCTAGTTCGCTATCTATCAATCGCAAAGACAATAGATTTAAATAAATGTCAGCTTTTGTGCAAAAGTGACAATAATAGGGGTTGATTTTCATTACCATGCATCTAAAACAATATGCATACCATTCATGTTTAAAATGTAGGATAAATTTATAAATTTTCATCATATTTTACCCCCTCCCCCTTTTTGACTAAGTATCACACTGCACCTTACCCCCTCCCCTTGTCACATGTCATGCCATATTATGTTACAAAAGTTTTATTAAATAAGTTCAGGATGTCACACTTATTGTTACCCCTCCCTTTCCCTTGTCACAAACTCACAATTTCATGAACCCCCTTTGCACCTTTAAAGTTTGGCATAATTTGTGGATGACCCCTTAATGAATGACAAGCATATAAATTTTGAAAAGCAAAGAAACTTTTTGAAAATATGTAGTATGTTAACAACTGAAATACACTGATATGTTTACTTTGAATAAATTTGTGTTTGAATGAATCGTAATTACTTTTGCAACAAAGCACTTGAACCTTTACCAGTGTGTCTGTTTTTTTTTATTTTTTTATTATTTTATTATTATTATTTTTTAAATTTTAATTTGTTCTATAGCTACTCATTTATTTTCATTTTATTTATTTTTTTTTGAAACTAATTCCATTCTGTAAAAAGGTTATAATTTCGTTAGAACAGGATTTGTATGAATATTTTATTTATTCAAATGCAAATTTACATCGTTTTCTTCAATTGCATATTGTTTAAAAAAATTACTGCCATGAAATTTTTATGCGATAAACAGACTTTATTTTTTGGAAGCATTTTTATACACAAAATTATCTCTGATAAATTTTAAAAATTTAATTCAGTTTATTTTCAATGCAGTATTTTGATTTTGTTACCATATCATAAAAAAATGTAGTACACAAAAAAGTTTTGTGTTTCCAGGATTCTTTTATCTTTTCAAAACCCTTCTTTAGATTCTATTCTGCCCACTGTGGATGATTTTTTATGAAATGTCAAAATAGTTATTCAAAACCGGAGAAATTATCTGGTCCTTTTCTTTTTTTTTTTTTTTTCCTTGATCGGGAAAGCTCGCTGGAGACATAATTAGTTTTTCACCTTTCTCTAACAAAGGGTTTACCAGCAGTAACAGAGCGTTAAGAGCACGAACCCTTCCCTCCTTTCGACTGTACGTGTTTTGCCCTATATATTAATGTGGGCAATTGCCTGTTCAGGTTACTGACCGCGAACGCGGACGTTTCTCGTATAGGTAGTAAAATATCATCACTCATATTTTTTTGTTTATTATTTATTTATTTTAGTTTAGTGATCTCTGAGAATTTGATAGCTGAAGTTTTACCGTTTTCCAGTTGTCATAAAAGTCCAGTTTCCCAGTTGAAAAATTTTATTTAAAAAAGAAGGCTATTTTTGTTCGTTTGATTTTTTCATTTTCAAATGAAAGTATATCCTTTTTTCGTAAGAGATGAACATGTCTGTTGCGCTGTTATCACGAATAACTCCCCCCCCCCATTCCCGATTTGTTTTGGAAAGAAGCTTTGCAATTGCATTAGGAAAGAGGTGACCTTAGCAACAACTTGCGTTGTTTGGTGACGTCACTGCAGCGAGAGTGGCGCGTGTTTGCTTTCGTCGCCACGGGATACGAGATCTCTCGACTTAGAAAATTTCCGCGTGAAAAAGACCGCTGGTGCCGACGATAATCCCTTATATTAAAAGCTTTGATCGACATCATTTATGCAAATCAGATCTGAACTGCGAATAATTTTTTTTTTTCAATTCGATTGCAAAAGAGTTAACCTCGTTGAGTAGCGTGTCAAACAAGGTTTCGAGTTCTCATATCCTTGCAAAAATTGCGAAAGTTCTCCGTTATAGGTTGTTTTTCTTCTCGTCAAAAGGTTTGATATTCTGACGTTAGGGAAACCTTGAGAGCTTGTATGAGTTGCGCTACATTGTCTTTTTCTCTTGTCAATTGTGATTTCTATCTTTTTAAATGAGTAAATATTGATAAAAGTAGAGGTCGTTTCGAGGGGGTAAGGGTAAGCACATCGGTTCCAGTTTGAACCAAACATTGGAACAAGTTCCCGATTTTCGTTTTTAGGTCCGCATTTTGTGAAAAGGGGGAAAAAAAGAATTTTAAACCCCCCCCCCTTTTTTTTTAGGAAAGAACTATTTTTGAGTAATTTCCACTTTTTAATTTTTTGTGGAAAAAATTTTGTGCCATAAAGACCACTTTTAACTGTCACAATTGTGATTAGAATTCCCCTGTGTCCCAAAGGACTTCGCGGAAAATAACTTGAATGCTTGAGGTTTTTTGTTTTTTATATGTAATGCTTTGCGTTCAAGCAAGTTAATTAAGCCTTGAAGTAAAAAAAAAATGTATGTTTTTACAAATGAAATTTTGTAAAAGATATGCTTTTAACGTCCACAAATGATGTCTCGCTTTGAGGGGGAGGGGCTAGTGAAATTGTGACAGTTTGTGACAAAGGGAAGGAAGGGGGCTACAAGAAATGAGGCATCACTCATTTAGGTTGGTAGAAAAAAAAATCTTTTTTTCAATATAATATGTTCATTTTATATTGAGTGACGTATGACAAGGGAAAGGAATAAAGAAAATTCTGACACTTTTTGACAAAGCGAGAGATAGTGCTCAAATGTGTGAAAAAAATGTGATAGTCATTTATGAAGAATCCCTAACCCAAAAACAAGAATTCAAAACAAAATCACTGAAGAAAATAGAGTTTTTGTCTTTTGAAAATAAACGTGAGATGAAAATAAAATGTAAGACATAAAAAATAAAAATTTTAAATACAGTGAAGCACCGTTTATACGTTTCTCTTTTATACGTTTTTTAATTTAGTCCCTGCAGAGTTTAATACATATTAATGTATCCTGCTATACGTTTTTTTTTTTCTTTTCATTTGTACGCTTTTTTCATACAGTCCCTTCCGAAACGTATAAACGGTGCTTCACTGTAGTTTTATTTTTACCAAACTGTGTGATGTCTCACTTTTTGTTTCCCCCTCCCTCCCCTTGGTCACATATTTCATTCCCTTCAAAGCTTAACATCGCCCTTCAGTGTGCGCTTGGTATATCCATTTTTTTTTTACTTTCCCTTTTAAAAACACTAGTAAATATTACCCCCCCCCCCCCTCAAAAAAAGCAGTATTTAAAATTTGGAATACTTTGTATTGTGTGTAGTGATGTGGATCGGGTAAATACCCAGCGGGTAGGTAAATATTTTTTGGGTATTTACCCGGGTATTTACCCAAGGCCTGGGTAAATACCCAAAAACTGGGTATTTAATAAAAAATGCAAAAAAGCGAATGAGATTTTTTTTTAAAATCTAAATATGAAATAATTGGTAAAACTGATATATACATATGTATTACACAGTTTATAATATTTTTTATTGGAAGATTTGATGAAATCATGAAAGAAACATATCGTGAACCAAAGAACCTTTCTTTTCAATGTCATAATTGGAGAAGTATAAGCAATTCATTATGAACTTCAGGATTTCAAAATCACAATCTAGGTTAGTCATATCCAAAATGAAAAAAAAGGAAGCATGAGGGATGTTTGGAAGACTAAACTGAGAAGTTATTAAGAAACTATGGTGTTATTTACTTTATTGATATTTAAGTGATATCATGGAAAATTTAGAAACAGTTTTCACATTAATAAACAAAACAAAAAAAAAAGCAAAATTTTCTTTTCTGTTGCCTTGCTCATTTGCATTTGCTCTCCTGTAGGGTGGGAAGGTAAATATTTTTTTGGGTATTTATCCGAAGGCAGGGTAAATCCCCTAGTAATTGCGCATTTTGCAAAAATTTTTTAGGTAGTATTAAAAGGTGACTATTATCTTTTTTAAACATAAACCCTAAAATAAAAGATTAAAAATTTTAAATGTTTATGTATATTATGTGTGTGTGTGTGTATATATGTGTGTGTGATACAGAATACACCTGAACAATTGAACTAAGTTTGGAGGAAATTTCTGCATAAGATATAGGTAAATAAATTGTAATAATAAATTGAGCGTCATTTCGTTACATTTTGATGTCATGCAGGGACATATTACTGGGTTATAAAAGACTAGGACCTTAAAAAATTGATGTTTGCTTTTTTTTTTTGTAACCAGTTAAGCTTTTTTCTTTTTGTAGAATGGCTTTTTATATCTGAAATTTGGCTATCGACATTGATTAGGCATATCCAACACATTTAATGTGAATATCATATTAGATTGCTAAGCTGTTTCACACAATAATTCTTTAAATATGTGATCAAAATACAATTTTTGGGCAAAAATTTGTTTTGTATATGGTTGGTTGTATATATACATAATGGAATACATACAGAAAAGTATTTTAGATGAATATAAATTTTTGAAATAAATACCCGGGTATATACCCTGGGTATTTACCCCTAAAAATAAATACCCGGGTATTTTACATCACTAATTGTGTGTAACTCTTTATACTGGTTTGAAATAACACGCTCGTTTTTAGAACAAAATCTTTCTATGTATGTTTATTTCTAAGGTACCCACCTAAGGGGGGCGGGTCATGGCGCTGACTACGCAGTTGAAATTTTTAGAGGAGTGTTTTGAGGGGTATTTTTCCCATTTGGGGGGGGGGGTCCTTCGCCATATTTAGGGGGGGGGGCAATAATAACCGAAGAACTCATATAAATTTTAGCGCAAGGGGGTTGCGCAGACTTATGTGGCTATGAAAGAACTGACAAGTCGCGACCTTTTCTGCTGGCCATCCTAAAATGGATCGCCGAAACGAAAAACCGAAAGTAAACAAATGGGTTGCGAGACTGCTGGCTAAACACGTGATTGTCGCCGCTAAATGGAGTATTTTTTATTTATTGACATCTCGTCTATCTTTCCCGTGAATGCAGTATATGAAGTTTTTAGTGAAGTGTTCATTAATTTGCTTTCTATAACATTCGTTTGCATTGCTTTCAGATTCTGAGAAAACTGAAATAAATTATTTCCTGTGCTCATGTAATCCCCCCAACCCCCTTTGAGTTGACTTATTAAAACGTCTTTTTTTTTTTTTTTTTTTTGTAACTAGTACAAAATGTATAATTTTTGTAGCATGAACACGAGTAATGTTATCAACAGGAAGAAGCGAGCTTTTTAGAGCTGGTGAAGGCTATTGTATACTCATTTTGAAGACGCAATTTACCCGACTTCCTTCTTTGAGCAGGAAAATATATTTTTAGATTTTGTATTTCGGAGAAATTCACCTATCGCCTCAAACTTCTAGGTAGATTTCATCTCTTTAATAAGTGATTACAAAACTCACGATAAAAGAAATGTGAGCAATGTTTATAATATCGCTTTTCGCGTATCTAAGTCAAATATTTGCCTATTCTCATAATAAACTATATGACGCTGTTTCATTTCGAAATTTCGATATTTTTTTTTTTTTTATTGGCGGTGTTCGTGGGTCAGGAGTCGTGTCGTTCGAAGAAATCAACTTCAGTTTTTTTTTTTTTTTTTCCTTTTTCTTACTGTTAGTACTTGCACTCATTTTAAATTCTTAATTAATGATGTGAGATATGAATTCAAAAATATAAATGTACAAAACAAGGAAGAAACTGGCACTTTTCTTGATCCCTCAAGAATCTTTTCTTCCATTGATAGCTATGATAAGAGCAGATCTTCTACTAATACATTCGACTCCCGCTACAACGCGATTCGACTTACGCGAAATGGTTATAACGCGAGTTTTTCCACAAGTAACGAATTTTAGAGCTAACGCGAATTTCTCGCTCGCAACACGAAAACCTTTTGAAAAGAATCGTGGCGCCAATGGTCGGCTTTGTTATCGATTACTAAATATTGGTTCCGTGAATGTAATTTCATCCTTTTTTAGCATCGCTAAGTGCGCGAGTTCTTATACTACACTAGTCTAAAAAACATCCCTTTTTCAGTGTGTATAAATGACCACTCCATATCCTTCCTTTATTTTTTGTTTATTTATTTATTCATTTAAAAAAAAAATCTAATAATATTAATAAAATATAATTAACTATCTCTTAAATAGGAAAGGTCATGGAATATTGTGGCATCTAGGCTCCCACCATTGATCATCGCGATTGTGTGCATCGTAACGGTATTTTATGTCGAATAATGCAGTTTTTTTTTTTTTTTTTTTAACACGGTAAAAATTCAACTCTTTATGTAAGAAACAGACACGTGAATCTACCAACCCTATCTTTTTTCGAACGATCGTCAATTTTGGACTAAAAAAAGGGAAGGCCTCTTTAATTTTGGAAGTGAGGACGCAGTTTCCTCCCTTGCCCTCCTTCCTCCCGTACCAGCTGTCGCCTATGGTTGGAGCCTTAGTTGCTATTTAAGCAGGAACCCCAACTCTGTCCCTAGAAAATAGAAACATTGAAGATCGCAATAATGCTATACCTTTTTCGTTGATACACCCCAAGACGCTAACTGTTCAGTTAATGAAATTTTTTCACACAGTTGTTCTTTTCAGAATAAACCAGAAAGTTGCAAAAATAGAAGTTGTTAAGAGTAATAAACAAGTTACAAACCCTTTTATGCAAAAATTATTTATACATGTACCAAAAATTACCCAAATTTACTGCAAAACGGGAAGCTGCCTTTACTATGCGCTATCTCTCGTCATCGAAAATAGTTCTGTCTACGCGTTGGGTACATGCTATTTTGCTAAACCTAATCAATGCGAAGCGTTTTGTTTACTTAAATACAACCTCTTCTATGGATAGAAGTAGTGTTTGTGTTTCTTTGAAGCCGGCATACAAAGAAAAAATTAGTTTGATTTTTTGCCAAAAACATCGGGTCTTTAAATCGTCTCCACTGTTGAGTCACGTTTCATTTCACGCATGTGGAGGGTGAAAAAAAATCCTTGCGAATTTTTCATCGTAAGCGTAAAAGCTAGCACTAAAACTCCTTTTCAAAAATATGGAATAAGGGAGTAAGAATAATTATAAGTTTTGTTTGAGTCGCAAAATGAGGATTATTGCATTTATATTTCTCATGCTCAAAAGATATGTGCTTAATTTCATTTCACCTAAGGCCCCTATGTAGGGGCTCTAGTTTCACCTATGCCCAATGCTGTAGTTGGGGGGAAATATTTGGGGGAACTCACCTTGAGGTTTAGGGAGATTCACCAAAAAAAGGAGTTTGAAACCAATTTGCATTACAGTTGTTTTACAACGAATGACCAAACCTTTCGGGGGCGGCGTATGCCCGCATGACTCCTTTTAGTCCAAGTAGAAATCTTAGGAGTCGTTCTTCTTTCAAAAATGTTTTTACCAGATGGAACTATGTTGATAATTTTTTTGTCTTTTTAAATTTTACAAATTTTTTAACATTCATTGTCGTGAGTTAGATTTTAACTTGACATTTTAGAATTTTTTAAGTCTTTATGTTTTAAAATTTTAAATGTGTTTCAATTGCTATTTTTATGTTATTGTTGCCACTGTAACTGGATTCTTTCTGTAGTGTGCAATACTTTTAATAAATAAATAAATAAAAATGTAAGAACCTGCGCTCCCAGATTCGGTTCGGCACGACTTCTTAAAAACTATTTACAAAGATTTTTTTCTTTACATATTAATTATTTAATGTTTATTGTGGCCTTTCCAACGGAAACAAGAGATTTTATTTTTTGTTCCCCTTTTGCCCTGCATCGTTACGACGTGGTAGCGGTTTGCATGAAGTGGAATCTATAACTTTTATCCATTTTTGAAGCGAAAGGGGAGAATTTTAGTCGCATTTTTCCCAATTTGAAAAAAAAATAATGATAATTATGAAACTTTTTAAACGAAAAAGAGGTGGGTGAGGACTACAGTTGAAATATCAAACTTATTTTTTAATTTTATGGATAAAATGACCCTCTATAGTACTACAATAACCTTTCCCTCTTTTTTGGACAGCACTCATTTTTCCTGAAGTCCCTTTGCCAAATGGAGAAGTGGCACAAATTGCAGCTACCCAATTTTCTTTTCTATTCGTTCCTGAACATTCGTTCTTAACTTAATTAGCATTTAAATGAAACAAACCTTTATAATACATTGGACTCGCCCAATAGCGAATTTGACTAGCACGAAATGGATGTTACTGGAGTTTTTACGGGTACGGTGTCTCAGAACCAACGCATTTGTCGCCCGCAACACGAGATTTTTCGGGGGCGAAGCGCTGGATGGCAGCATCGGCTTCGTTAGCGTCACTAGACGAAAATCTAATTTCGCCATATCATTCTAAACCTCGCTTTATTAGCGTTGACGAATTAACATTTCGAATTTTCCGTTCACTTTTTTTATTCTAAATGTGTTAAATTAATATAAATGTCACCCAAACGCGCTGCACTATCTTAAGCTGGTGAAGATGGGACGGCAAAGTTTATTGCGGTTGAAAAATAAATTAAATCGCACAGGTTTCCCCCACCAATTCATTTTTTTTTTTTTTTTTTTTTTTTTTTTTTTTTTTTTTTTTTTTGAGGAATGTTTAAGACAATTTTTGGGGTGTTAACAAGGCCAGAATAGTAGCTTATGTTTATACAAAAAAGTAGCATAACACACCCTTTTCCTTGAGTTAACACGAGGCGTCTTTGCACGCGTCCCTTGTATAAGTCAAGACACCATTGTATTACAATTGATACAAAAAAAATTCTTTCTTTAAAAAATAATTCACACCGATTAATAAACATTACAGACATGCATTTGCTTGCGCGCCTAATATGCGTTTAGGTATTTGTATCAATAAGGAAATAAAGAATGGAGTAATACGCAACAGGTGACCGTGGAAATGTACAGATGTTCTTTTTTTTTTTTTTTTTATCTCTCTTTTTTGATGGTTTCTAGTTCCGGTGGCAGATGTTTCTTGCAGTCACAAATGGGATTGGTTGTCTAATAATCTAGCCGAATCGCTACTTATAATGATCCCCACTCTTTTTAACAAACGAAGGGCGGGAAAAAATTATAAAATGTCATGAGAGGACAGAGGAGAAGTAATACATTGATGTCGTATCTCAAAATTATCTACTGGTCTTCGAAGCTTTCGAAAATAGTACCAATAAAATATTGGAAGTAATAATTTGAGTTGCGTCAAATATTTCTCGCCTTCTATTCGGGGCTCGTATATTTGACTGAAATTCAATATTCTAACCGAATATTTTGCCTGACCGAAAGTCGCTGAAGACTTTGGCAGCCTCTAATACCCTCCTCCCCTTCTTCCTTGAAGAAAAAAAAAACATGTCGGTAGGGAACATCGATTGAGCGCTAATTATGAAACATAAATGCCTAATTTGAATTTGAAGAAAATTGTATAAAGGGCGGGCACTTTCATCTACTCCTAAACTGAAAAGAAAAAAAGAAAAAAAAAACTTTTTTCCCCTTTCTTTTCCTTAACGAGGTGAAATTTATTTGAAGGGAAATACTTAACTCATTGACGTACATTTCAAAGACAGAAGTACATTTTACTTTTTTGAATTGGGATGTGGGGGGATTAAAAACACTGACAATGGATATTAAAAATCAAAAAAGAAAAAAGGTGACAATTTGAAAACTCATAAAATTTGTGATGAATTGTGAAATAATTCGTAAATTCAATATTCAACTGAGATGTGAGGAGGATGCTCCTAAACTTTTATTTATTTCTTTTTCAACTTGCGATTCCTTGTCTGAACTTATAGTAATCGGTTTCGCATACGTTTTTTAATTTTGATATTCGCTGACTTTTTAACTTACTTTCCCAGTAAAAATCATAGAAGGAAGAAAAAAAAAGCTTGGAAGAAAGCTTAATGCACCTTAAAAATATCGCGAAAAACAAAAAGAAGTCAAAAATAAATAAAATAATTTAATAAATATTGAAAAATTAAAAACTAGAAACTAGGGTATTGAGATGAGGGTTTGTCTGTCTGTCTGTCCCCCCCCCCTTTTTTTTTTTTTTTTTTGAGTGAATAGTCCAATTCGAACAATCTTTTTTTTTTCTCTTTTTTCGAAAGACCTTGGCTAGGACACCACATTCTCATATTTCATTTTTTGATTTGAACTATTTTTTGTTCAATTTTGAACCGTCCAAAAAAAATAATAATAATAATAATTTGAAATTTGACATCTTGAATTCAAATTATGTTTTTCGCAATCACGAGTGTGTGTATGTAGGCGTGTGTATTTGTGTGTGGGGGGTATGTGTGTTTGTGTGTAGAGGGTATGTGTATGTGTGTGTAGGCATGTGTGTTTGTGCCTGTGTGCTGGCATAAGTGTGTGGGTAGTTGTGTGTATGAATGTGTGTGTGGGGGGGATGTGTATGTGTGTAGGCATATGTGTTTGTGTCTGTGTGCAGGCATGAATGTGTGGGTAGTTGTGTGTATGTGTGTGTATGTGTTTGTGTGTGTGCGTGTGTAGTTGTGTAAGTATGCGCGTGTGTGTAGGACAGTAAAAAAATGAAGTAACCTTGGATTTTAAACACTTAAATTTGTACAATGTAATTTTCACAAAAATTTTTATGCATTGTCTTCACTTTTGCAGCCTGAAATATCTTCTGTAGAGTGTTTTTCGTACAATAATACCTTTGGAAAATGCCTTCTGGAGAGGGGTTTTTTTTTTTTTTCTTAATTCAAAAATACCTTCTGGGGGGAGGGGGGGTGTTTTTTAACAAATATACCTTCTGAAGGGGATATTTTTGGATCAGAAATACCTTTTGAAGAGGTTATTTTTATCAAAACAACCCTTTCAATGCATAAACTAATGTATTAGAATTTGCAGTTATGTTTAAACCAATGGCTCTAGGAGTTGTTTTCACCCCCAAAACACCCCCTTTGCTGCGCCACTGCTTCCGGTGTAATAGTACCTTCGCATTATCAACCTCTTTTGCAAATGATTGCAATGCTAATTAAGCATCCGAATTTAAAAAAAAAAAAAGAAAGAAACCATTTACTTACTTTTTTTTTGTTGATTATAGATAGAAAACTTAAAATTCATCGTGGTTACTGTGCCGGACATCCCTTTTTTGAATATAAAGCATTTATATTCAAAATTTATAAGGCTAAGCATGTTGAGTTTAGTTTTTTTTTTTTTTTTTTTTTTTGAGCAATCACGATTGCTTATTGTTCTCACTTGACCGTCCTTGACGTTGTGGTTCCTTTTTCAGCTTGGACTAAGGGCCTGCTGCAGCACCTCCTCTGCAGGCGCGGCGGCTGTCCCCCGGTCCTGAGCTATCCGCTTCTCCTGGTCGGAAGCGTCCATGACCTACACACACGCACGCTCACACACATACACTCGCACACGCCTACGTGCATACACACAGGTCTGCGCACACACACAAACCTACACACCCAACTATGCACACGTAACCGCCCAGGAGGAGGGGCAGGCTTGGGGGGACAGGAGCCGTTTCTAGAAACAATAACTCCAATGAGTAGGGCCCTGCTTCAACTCGTGATTGCGAAATACATAATTTAAATTCAAAATGTCAGAATTCAAATTAATTATTATTTTAATCTTTTTTTTTTCTGTAGTATGTTAAACTATACTACCATGGGAAGGTAAACGGCAGTATCTGCAGATATGAGTTTTGATATTTAAAGAAACGCGTTTTGGATTCAATACTAACACTAGGGAAACGTTGGAATGGGGCCGTTTCCAAAATTTTAAAAGTATTCTTTTTCTGAAAGAGCATGCTTAAAAACATAGGATCTGACCATTTTTTAAATAATTTATTTAAGGTTAAATATTTTTTTAAAAAAAATACTTTAATCGGTGCGCTTTTATTGTTTACGAATCTTGCCGATGACATCACAAATGATGAAATGCCATTCAGTGTTGCCATTCACAAAGCAAAATATTTAATTCGCATCTTTACTCACGTGTATTGGCAACGATATGGTTGATAGCAAGCGTAGAGCGCAATATTTGATTCGTTTGTTGATTATTATAACGTGGAAACGTGGTAGAAAGATGCGCCAAAATGCATTTGTGACGTCATCAAGACCACGCCTTGTTTGAAATATCAGACATTTCAAAAAATTAATTAAAAAATAACTGTTGGGAAAATGAAAATATTTTCTGGGTCTATGTTACTTTTTTTGCTCATTCTATCAATTTCAGTGACTAAAAGTAGTACTTTTGACTGAAGGAAACAATCCCATTAGACCTCTTTTCGCGTTTTTTTTTTTTTTTTTTAATTATTATTAATATTAATTTTTTCCCCCTGGGGAAACTAAACAAGCTAACTCAACAATAAAACTAACGGACAGTAAATGACAAAAATGCAAAAAAAAGTGAAAATTGAAAAATTTTCAGTACCAGCCCACGGCAGTATAAAAGCACCTTCCATTGCTAAGGTGTTATCTTAAGAGCCGTTCACCGATGGTTTCACACTTTGAGGGGAAGAGAGGTTCGTGAAATTGTGATAGTTTGTGTAGAAAGTAGGAGGGGGGGGAGGGTAACAGAAAGTGTAACATGGTACATTTTATGTTTATGATATAACCTAATGACATGACATGTATCGAGGGAACGGTTTAAATATGTTTTAAACAGTGGGATACATTTGTGGACAGCTTCTTAAGTAAATATGCACCCATAATAGCCCCTGAAGAACATTGATGCTTTCGCCCAAATTACACAATTTCAAACAACGCGATTTTCTAGTTATCCTTTTTGAAAAAAAGAATAAATTACATAATACATATATTATTTTTTATAAAAATATTTCAAAATGTCTCATTTGTTTGATAAAATTGTGAGATATGATCAAAAACAAATTACTACGGTTTTTTTTTCTTTCTTTTTTTTTTTTTTTTTTTTTCTTTTTTTAACACTTGAAACGGAATTCCGATTATTGTAGTTTCAAACAAAACGAGTTCAAAGAACGCGGACTCAATTTATCGTGTTTTTCAGGCGTTTCCTACAAACTAAACCCACTAAAGCATGTTTCTCTATATTTGTGACCCCAAAACAATATTTATTTTAAAAATCGGCTACCCCCGCTCCCCTCTGTCGCTAAGGCGCACCGACCTCCTTGCTTCACATTCTTTTATTTGTTTTGCGTTTTGCGAATATTTAAACCTTCCTTTTGGAAGAATCAGATTAGAATCCGTAGGGTACGATTAGAACTAGAACAAAATAAAAATCCCCCCCCCCTATTTTTTCGAAGGAAAAATCCTTTAAATTGCTAAAAATATTAAAATACCATTAATGAGTTACACGCCCCGGTACTAAACAGACAAAATTCTACTTATTCACTCCTCGTTCTGGTCCTATTTTTTTTTTCAAATTCTTAAAATATCAATTTTAGTTTTTTAGTGAGGAATTCAGAACGAACTCGAATTCGTTATTCGGAAATCAGGATGTTTTTTTGTTTCTTTCTGTATCCAACTTGTTTTTATTTATTCTAGTTGTTTCTATTGTTACTTGCTACAATATTTTTTCAAAACTGGGGCGGAGGGGTCATGGCACAGACTGCGCCATTGAAATTTTAGGGGGGTGTTTTGAGGGTAATTTTAACTTTTGGCCGGGGGTCTTCTCGATGTTTAGGGGATGCGCCCTTGCTCTTGGGGGGGGGGGGGGTCACCCGTACAAAACCTACCCAGATTCGGAAAATAGTCTTATATGTTTTTCGAAAATTCTTTCAGAGTTCTAATTCTCGTTTAGTTGTTTGCAAATAAAAATAGAGAATAATGCCTGTCTAGCTACAGCTAAAAAAATTGATTAATGAAGATGTGGCGAAAAGAATAAATTAATTAGAGCTAGTAATTAATAAGTGCAGTGTTCTTCTGCAGAAGGGTTATTTTTAGCAAAAATCTTACACGAAAAGCATTTACTAATTTCATTTTTACTTTCTCACAACGTTTCCAAAATAAATCGGAAAACCACGAATGGTTGGAAAAAAATAGTAACCTGAAGTTGGGCTATAGGTTATTAATTTATTATTAGAATCCATCCCTCCCCCCCCCCCCAAAAAAAAAAAATCTAAACTTTAATGAAAAGATGAAAAATAAACAAGGAAATAGCTTCGATATTGTTAGATTTAAAAAAAAGAATTCTGAATCAGAAAATGTTTATTCGTCATTTTTTTTTTATTCTCAAAAGTATTTTCCATTTTTTGCTTACTAACTAAAACTTTTCAAATTTCGGTACAAATTACTACGTAGCTCCGATAAAAAAAAAAAAAAAAAAGTCGCCAAATCCGGCGATAACGAATGGTATTTAGAACTCCGAAATTTTAACCTCTTTCGCCATGCGTAGCTGTAGTACAGGCAAACAGAGCAGGGAGCAGTGGCAGCCGTTGCGTTCTTTGGTGCGTTGTTTTGGGCATCCTGTCAGATGGCTCTGCTTTCAGACTTATCCAGTTGGCGTTATTTGGAGTAATGTCATTTTACGTTAGGGACTTGTTGAATGGTATGATAAATGGTTGGGAGACGTAACTTTCTCCTGCTATGGATTTAAAATCAAACATACATTGCTGTTTTAACAGGTTCGTAGTCAAAAATAAATGATTTTGATTTCTTACAAGCAGTTTTAAGATTTCTCTCTTTCCATCAACATACGATGACATGTAGCGTTTTGATACACGGAAAGTTTTTATTTACACAATGTATAAAGTTTAGTTTAGGATACACAGATGCTTAGAATTACAATATTTGAGTTGTGTACTGTTTAATAAATATTGATTGATGACATTTTAAGTCCTATGTTTTTTTGGCCCCAGTTAATGTTGATACGCCGATAGCTATGCATTTAACAGTAAACACAGACTTGATTCGTGTTATAATTTATTTCATTTCTCTCTTAATAAATTAGTGTAATTAATTCTTGCAACATGTTTTTTAAAAAAGTATTGTATTGGGTAGCATCAAATTGTTTCATATTTTTCCAATTGTTTATGAATCTAATTAAATGCAAATTTGTAAGTTGAACTAATGTCAGAATATTTATCTCATTTGTTCAAACAAGGTTATTGCTTTATTTTTCTGTAAAAATATATTCCTATCACTGATGATGACACAGTAATTTTCAAGTGCATCTGCTGTGTTTTGTGTGTATGTGTGTGCATACAGATTATGCATACAGATTTTTGTTTCAACATAAAAATATACAAATGCATTTTTTTTTTTTTTTTGAATTTCGTACACAAAACCAGAAAAAAGTAAAACATTTACATATGTATAGAAGCAATAAATATGTTATCTTTGAAACTTATAAGGAGCGAGATTGATTGTACTGCACAACATGTAACATTTTTGCTTTTTTTTTTTTTTCCTTTTAAAAGTTTTTGTTTTTCATTAGCTCAGCATAGTGATGTAAAATACCCCGGTATTTATTTTTAAGGGTAAATACCCAGCGTGTAACCCAGGTAAATACTCAAAATGGGTATTTACCTGGGTATTTATTTCCAAAATTTATATTCAACTAAAATACTTTTATGTATGTATTCCACTATGCATATATAACCAACCATATATAAAACAATTAATTTTTGCCCGAAATTTGTATTTTGATCACTTATTTAAAGAACTATTGTGTGAAACATATCAATGTTGATAACCAAATTTCAGATATAAAAAGCCATTCTACAAAAAGTAAAAAGCTTAACTGGTTACAAAAAAAAGCAAAAATCAATTTTTTAAGGTCCTAGTCTTTTATAATCCAGTAATATGTCCCTGCATGACATTAAGATGTAACGAAATGTCGCTCAATTTATTTTAACTATTTGTTTACCTGTATCTTTTGCAGAAATTTCTTCCAAACCTAGTTCAAGTGTTCCTTCATACTCTGCATCTCATATATATGTGTGTGTGTGTGTGTGTATACATATATACATATACATACACATACACACATCCTACATAATATACAGAAACATTTAAAATTCAAAAATAGAAAGAAACAAACCTAAGATGTTCTGAAGAATGGACCTTGCGAACTGAGTGACTATTCTACCTCCTGATAACGTATCAGTCCTTAGTTCGCTTATTTCATTTTGGTATTTTGACTTCTTCCTTTTATTTTATTTCAAGCATATGTATTGAGTGTGAGAAAAAAAAATAAGAGACCTTACGCTGTTTTGCAATGTTTTAATTGAAGGAACAAAACAATTTAATATTAAAAATAAATGCAGTACAACATAAATGTTAGCATAAAAAAACTTGATCGATCCTTTTTCAGTAAAATGTTTTTGACGATGTTTAAAATTTTTCGTTATTAATAATGAAAGAAATTTCTGAGCTTTGTTTCAAAGTGATAAAGACTTGATAATGGGAAAGAAAAATTAAAGATAGCTGCAGTTGCAGCAAGAAGGAATTTTGATACTGTCTCAAAAATCCTGTGTCACTGATGGAATTACTCTTAAATTAAAACCCCAAAATAGTATTTTAAAAAGAAGAAAATTTGAGCCTAAAATAAAAATGATTATAAAAGCAAAAAATACAATATTAAAAAGCACATCAAGTATTATTTGCTTTTATATTCAAGCACAAAGATATATCTTTCAAAAGTGAATATGTTTCAAAGAAAAAAAAACATTTATTATACATGTTTTTGCTTCATGTCAAAAAGTATATTTTTGAATACTTTTGACTTCCTTTGTACAGTTAGTTTTCAGATATTATTTAAATTCTTGAAAAGATACACCCCCCTCCCTTTTTAACAATGGAAAAATGCAGAAAGCAAAGAGAAAGAAATTGAGAACAATCACAAGTGTAATTGTTTTTAAGTTCTTAGGTTGTGGTTTAAAACTAATCTAAATCAGATTCAGATGTCTCTAAGTTGGTCTTGATATGTTTCTTTCATAATTTCATAAAGTCTTGCAATAAAAAATATTATAAACTATAGTACATATGTATGTATCAGTTTTACCAATTATTTCATATTTAGATTTTTAAAGAAAATCCCATTCATTTTTTGCATTTTTTTGTAATGTACCTAGTTTTTGGGTTTTTACCCAGGACTTAGGTAAATACCCAAAAAATATTTACCTACCCGCTGGGTAATTACCCGATCCGCATCACTAGCTCAGCATCAAAAAAATAAAGCATGAGTTAATATTACCTTATTTTGCATGCTTTTATAAAACACATATATAACATTAATATTACATGCACAATATAATTATTCTCAGATTTTTATAATTAATTTATAAAATTTGAAACTTGTGTGACAACTGAAATCCCAAACTGTCATGTTACAAGTTTTATAAAATTCATAATTAATTATAAAAAACTGAGAATTTTTATATTGTGTATGTAATTGTCTTACAAAAATGTGTAAAATAAAATAATATTGACTGATGCTTGATTTTTGATACTGAACTGATGAAAAAAAACTTAAAAAAAAGGAAAACGAGTAAAATATCACTCACATTGCAGTGGTATCTCCCTAAAATGACATACTTCTATTTCTCTTTTTTAATCAGCCTGTGTTTAGTATTTTATTTTGTCTTTCTTTCACTCAGGTGTGCCCACCTGGGGGGGAGGGGTTTGAGGGGTATTTTTCTCGTTTGGGGGGGGTGCAAAATTTATGGGGGCTGGGCTCCCTTGCTCTTAGGTGGGGTGGGCACCCCTGATTTCACTTAGATATTAAAGTTGTAACATAATCAATATTTAATTTTTATTTGTGGATAAATTTAGAAGTGATCAATTAAAATATGAATCAGGCCCTGATTTCTGCAGGGATAATAGGGGCACTTACACCAAGTTCCCTAATCCTATATTTGACTGTTTTATTTTTCTTAACATTTAGGCAGTTAGTTTAAAAAGATTATGACAAATAAGTGAATTATGGACTTATAAATATGTTTTCATAAATTTTATTTCCCCAAATATTTTCTGCATAAACTTAATTATTATGGCTTGCATTTTTCCGAATCTATTAACCCAGAGTATTTTTACTTTAGATCATAATTGTTTAAAAATATCCGAGGATTTCTCATGATATATTAGGGCTGGGCAATGTATAAATTTCTGCATTGTGATGCTTTGCCAACCTTACAGCAAGGTGTTGTGTTGTGTCGAAATGCATTTCAAGTACTTAAATTTAAAAATGTATTGCATTGTAATTAAGTTATTAAAAAAGATGAACTTATAATTTCTAAAATAACTCATAAATTATTTAAAAAATGAATAAATAATAAACGTATTTTATTCATTAAATGATGGCAGCAGCATGATGATCTACAGCAGCAAAAACTTTACTTGGTTTTTATAAATTTTAGCTGTACTTGAAAGTGACTTCTTTAAATATTTAAGACTAGTGGCACCCGCACGGCTTCGCCCGTAATAGAGAAATTAAAGGTCTTTTGGTTCGCTTGTATATATTTACAAATAATGTATGGTGAATTTTCTCGACAATTGGCTTGTACCGACGTTACAGTTCCACGTTATGATAATTTCGTATCTCACCCATTGGCTTGCGCCCATGGTACGATTCCACGTTATGATAATTTCGTAATTTATGATAGGTTTTTTTTTCTTAAAATTTGAATTAAAAAAACCACATCGAATTTTCGAAAAATCGCTTCGAGGTGCACATCCCCATGCTACATACTAACTTTGTGCCAAATTTCATGAAAATCGGCCGAACGGTTTAGGCGCTATGCGCGTCACAGACATCCTCCGGACAGAGAGACTTTCTGCTTTATTATTAGTAAAGATAACTAAATATAAGATGACATACACTGATTTGGCAGCAGATTTTTTTTTTCCAGCAGTCTGCAACACATATTTAAAAACCCAAAAATTGTTTACAAGATACACCGATGTTAACTAATAGTATAAATCAGTACCAAAAATTCATGAAAATCAGATGCTAAACTTAAAAACTGAAAGTACATGCAACCTGTGAATTATATCCAAGAAAATGAAAAGTAGAAAACTTCATTTGCTAAAATTTTAATTTTTATTCTTTCTGTAATTTTTTTCTCTCCCTAAGAAATGGTTTGCAGACTTTTTCTCAAGAATCTGCTATATGTACTTCATAGAGTTGCTCTGTTTCTGTTCCCAAACACACTGATACTCTAGTATTAGCAAGAAATGACTTATAAAAAAATATCAGTTTTAAAAGGCAAAGTTTCAAAAAATATTATACATCTGTTTTGAAGTCACAAGAAACCCATTTTTCTATGCAAAATATTTGAACTTTTGGATAAAATGCGTAACTTTGCTACCATAAGTTCACTCTTTTTGCATTGAAAAAGAAGTTACCTAATAAACCCAAAGTATGACTGCAATTTTTTGCTATGTTGATCTTTTTACCTTGTGAAAAAAAAAATTTTGTTTGCTTCATTGCAAAAAATTATTTTAAGAGTGTTTTATGATAAACTTTGTAAAAAGATCCCCCCCCCCCCCCGCCGCTTTTTTTTTCACTCTCTCGTGTTTTAAATTAGCTAAAATTTGTAGAGATAGAAATTACGTATCCATTATGGATTTTCCTCTGTTCAAGTGAATGGGAGTCAAGCAACCTTTGGAGTACTAATAAGAAAAACAATGTTGTATCGTTTCAGCTTCTTAATGGGGATTATTGTGATAAAGATTAAAAAGGGGATGGAGATCTTGGGCCAGTGTCCCCTACGTCGTTGATTTAATGTACTGTCAGCACAGTATTGAAACATTCGTTTACAGTAAAATTCTAAACCAGTTTGATGATGACCTGATGTCTTACCATACATTGATCCATTGCCCAGCCCTTTAGTATTTGAGAAGTGCAGAAATAAATCTTAGAAGGAGATAAAACTTGCAAGTTTCTCTATCTTGGAATAATATATACTTTAATTTTGTAGGAAATACAATTCTAAAATTTTCTCCCAATATACATTAAAATGTATTTAATCCATCAAATTTCAGTGAAAATAGAGCACAATATTGTGTGGAGGGGACGGTTACAAATACAAATACAAATACAAATAGAGGAAATTACCACCCCCAAGTGACACCCGTGTCCAGATTGCATTGAAAGCCGTGCCTTAGGGTGGTTCAAAAAAACTTTTTCCAGCTAGAGTCCAGGACACCCTTTATTTTTTTAGACTTTCTAATAGTATTATGCTGTAAAAGTTTTAGCTTCTTACTTGAATTTTAAGAGGGTGCTCAGTGACCCCTTGATTTAACATAAACTGTTCAGGGTTGCTATTTTGTCCACTTTTTTGTAAAAAGTTTGGGATGGCGTAAGAAATTGGACAAAATGAAAAATCACAACTGATTATCCATACATAAATTTATTGTTATAGTGTAATAAAATTAGTTATATACAGTCAATTCGCGATAACTCAAAGTCCAATAACTCGAATATTACTATAACTCGACATTTTTATAAAGTTCCGGTCCCTTTGTCTTAAATCCCATGCTAATTATTCTCAATATCTCGAAGTTAACTTCCTTTAACTCGAAGTTTTTTCAAAGATGACCCGAATTTTTTTTGGAAGAATGGAAAAAGAAAAAAAAAAGACAGAAACAAGTGACTATGAGAGAAAAAATCATTCACCTTCACTTGCAATTCTTGCACATTAGACCTCTAATGCAAGGAGAACACCTGTTGAGCCAATGTGCAATAAAGTTGTTACACGTACGGAAATGAGTACAGCTTGTTTTCTTTTGTTGTACTGTACTGTTTACATTTAGACATGTTACTGGACTACGAATCTGCATTTAAGTTGTCAAGTTGTCAACTCAACTGATTGAACCTTTATTTAAAGGCTGAACTAAATTAAGATGCGTTCCACTTTATTCTTTAGTTTGATCATTTGCTGATAAGTTCCTGAGAGAGAAAAAAAAGATTTGTCTTTACAATTAAAGATCTGTAAGCGAAAGCTAAAAACCTTAGATTTAGAAAGTAAAGTAAATCTTATTTATGACATTGAAAGGAATCCAATAATCAAAAAGAAAGATTTCAAAAGCAGTACGAATCCATGAATTCGAATTTGAAACAAAAGACGTGCACCTTTCCTGAAGTAGAAATCAAAACCATGCCATTTCCATAAGTGGGACTTTGCTGCATGAGAAAGCAGCGAATTTTGCTATATTACAGAACATAGAATATTTCCACGCCAGTGCTGGGTGGCTGGAGCAGTTCAAGACCAGGCACAAATTCGTCTTCGGAACTCTTCACGGAAAAACTACATATTGTGCAAAAAACTTATAAGTTCTGTAATTTTTGCTGTTATATGTTTTATTAATGAAAATATTTGATGGTTTTTAATATTAAAAATGTCGCAAACCAAAACTAGTGCTATGTCGAACTTCCGATAAGTCGAAGTTTTTCGTCGGTTCCTTTAGATTCGAGTTATTGCGAATTGACTGTAATTATAATATACTAGCTGTGTGCCCGGCGTTGCACGGGCTACTTAAAAAATGAAAGAGGTGTCCAATTGATGTTTTTGTATTACTCTGACATCAGTTTCTAAAGCGCTAAGGAGTAAATAAATGCGCGTAATGCAAGGTTTGCAAAACACCAGTAGAGCATATTTTTGGCAGAAATCTCTTTAACGTAAATCATAGTTATCCATGATACAAGTTAAGAGTATTTTCAATTAGCACAAAAGAAGAAAATATGCATTATCAACTAAAATCAGTACTCACGTTAAAATGAATCACATCTGATAGACTAATTTATGTACAATTACAATCAGCTTTTTACATAAAATGACACACACTTTTTGGTTGATTACGTGAAACTAAAGCACCAAGACTAAATAAATACCAATAAGCATTAATTTAATACCAAGTCATCAGATTCCAATTTAGCTTTAGTTAAAATCCTTAAAAACAATAATTTTTGTTCAACTCTGTTTCACTTAAAGAAATCCAAACAATCTTAATTTAACATTTTCTTTTAACGATACAAACTGTGTTTCAACAAGAAGGAAAAAGAGTTATGACAATTCGAAAACTCACCCATGTGTCGGGAAAAAGTCCAACAAAATCAACATAATTAGTCACACATCCTAAATGTACCAAAATATGAGGCCGGTGAATGATAAACTTAATAAAATAAAAGCTATGTCCGAATAAGGCAACCAATTTTAAACTAATTTAAAATGAAATTCTTGATGGAAACGTTGTTTTAAGATTTGGACAGCAGCCAAAAAAATCTCTTTTAAAAGAATTATTAGAATTTTACTTGCTCACCCATATGCAAAATGGCAACAGGAAAGAAATAAAAATTATTGAATAACATTATGTTAATTAACGTTTTAATTAATATCTCTGCTAATTAAAGTCGCACAATTACGAAATTGGTCCTATTGTTTTCTTTGGAAAATTTTGAATTGATCGGTATCTCGTTTGACTCTCGGTTCGCAGCGGTTCTCGAGAAGATTGATCTTCAGACAGACAGACGGACGCGAACAGATTTTAATATTATAGTGGATTACCTATTATGTATTAATCTTTTAATGAAAATAGAATAATTGTTAACTTTAGAATTTAATAAATCCAAAAAAATGTTTAATTACATATCGGTGCAACAAATTTTAGATCACATAATTTACTTAAAAGTAATAAAATTTAACAATGTGAATAAGCTATTGGGTGTTATTACACTATTATGTATCACAATAGTAGAAATTAAACTCAATGGAAAAGTCAAATGAAATGCTTGGAAACATACGAGTACATTACAAAACGAAACTTTTTAGATCAGGGGTGCTCACCTAGGGGGTGCAATGGTGCAGTTGTTTGAGGGGTATTTTTCTCATTTCTGGAAGGCTCTTGCTTTTAGGGAGTCTTTACAATCTTTAGGAGAGATGTGCCCTTACTCTTAGGGGGGCACCCCTAGATTAAAAGTATTTTATTACTGTTATATTTTTTGAGTTTTAATGATGTCACCCCATAGTAAAATATTTGTAGTCTGCATATTCTTATGAATATGTTAATGTTATACAAATTAAGAAAAATTACTAAAGTAGGGTTGTGGGTACTCAGAACATAGTATCGGAAGAGGCTATAATCCCTTTTTTTCAACATGTACTTTTGAACCACCCTACCGTGCCTGTTGGTTTCAATTTAATGTAACTTAATTTTATCTAAAGCATGTGAAAGTATCCTTTAATTGTCATTGGTAGGGAAGGGCATCAAAGTATAAACTATCATGGGGGGGGGGGTTCTTTGTCGGCGGTTTGGGTGGTTTGTTGTTTTCTTTGTCCTTAGCTCCCTGGGGCTCGAGTCAAAATCCATTCTTAGTTTATAATAATTAGCAGTAGTTAATTTTTATTTAATAAAATATGCATGTTCAAATGAAAAAAAAAATACTGTTGATCTGTTATATATTTCTTACATGTTATTTTTATGTTACAGCTTCATGACCAAACTAACTCACAAATCAGTTGCCGAACCAGAACGAAGGAAACATCTTCTCTACAAATGTGCCATGTAAGTTTACAAACGAAACAGTCTACCTTATATACATGAAATACCTTACATACATAAATATTATGCTTTGAAGAAAAAGAACATTTTTTGAACTGTGATCTAATGCTTGAGATTTTTTTTTTCAGTCTCAAGTATAAAAGCAAGGGTTATACAAAAACTTATATTTTGATCTATTTGTATAGTTTAAATATTAATCACAAAAAAAACCTTTTAACTGAAATTCAGTTTTTGAATTCTGTATTTCCAAAAGGCTAAATGTAAAATTAAATAAATTGATCTGATTATTAAGAGCTAGACATTTATATCTGTTTTAGATAAGACAGTTCAGTTTTCGCTAATTAACCACTCCCAACAATTCAGATTTTAAGCTCAAATTTAAGTTTAAGCACTAAAAAACATTGAATGAGATTCAAAAATAGAAGTAAAAAATAGTTGTTTGTTGCCCCTAAGTCTGAGCACCTTCTATCTGCATTTTTTACACTACATCTTCAAAATTTATTTCAAGAAAATACTGATAAAAAGAATAATTTTAGCGAAAACCGCAAACCAATCAACGCATTTTTCAGTTTTTTCTGATCATTTGAAATTTTTGACCCTAAACTTTAGTGGCACCTATCTCTTTCGAAAGACATTTGAACCCTTATTTTAAACTTTATCTTGTTATTTCCTGATGTGTATTATCACCGGTACTCACCTACACCCTTTAAAAGTTTTGCCCAAGCGTTCAGAAACACCCTGTGTAATAACAGAGAAGGAGTGCAGTAGAGTATCTGAACCTGCCAGCAACAGGGAAATGTTGAGATCTTTTATTTCCCTTAACCTAAAATGTGCTCTTTACTAAATAACATTCATATGTACATGTGTGAATGATCTATTTAAAAATCAGGGGTGATTGTGTTTCGGTATTTTACCGGATTTCCGGTATATTCATCTTGAATTCCGGTATCATGATCTTCGAAAATACCGGAACTTCTATATTTTCAGAAAAACCCACTTTTGTAAAATGTAGGGCGAAGGTGTTTAATGAAACGCCTAAAGACCAAATTGAAGACGTTTTGTTTGGTATAAAAACGTAAGCTACGGTCATGTTTTGTAAACTCTATGGTAATTATCGAAGAACAGCTGGGGTGGGGGATGGAATAAAGGCTAGATAAGAGGAGGAAGGAGAGTTACTGGATAGATTATTTTTCCATTTATTCATTTGAATTTTGCATGTTCTCAATTAAAAAAGGAGGTATTTGGATAAATCTGAAGATATTGGCTCCATCGATGCAGGAAAGAAGAACAAGTTTAATTGGGAATGGTTAAACAGAGTGGATTCCTACAGTGAAAAGATGGAGATATAGTGTAAAAAAATTGATAGGTCTGGATTTTGTTTTTGTGTTTCTTGCAACAAGCCCTTTACATATGCTGATGATGGTGTGAAGGCATTATTGCAACATTCTTCTACAAATACTCATAAAAGAAACCGAGAATCATTTAAAAAAATGCTGTGTATTAGGCTTTAGTGTATTAGTAAATAAATGTAATTAATGCTTAAGGATTCAGATACAAAGGAGGAAAATAAAACATTCTTTGAAAATTTTTAAAAAAAGAGAAAAAATAAAAGAATTTAATTACCACCATGCACATGGACGTATTAAGTCCAATTAAAACTTCGAGTTTTAGCCCCAGCAAATAATTATGTATATAAATTATTTATATACATAATATAATGTGTACATACACGTAATATATATATATATATATATATATATATATGCCCATCAAAACACTTTTTCTTCTTGGGGGGGAAAAGTTCAGGTATTTTTTCATGGAGGCACAGTCACCCCTGAAAAATACCAAGTCTTTTGTAATTTTTGTAATCTATACATTCGTAGTGAAATATTATTTTCTCTTTGTTTCTGAATTTATGTAAATTCGTGTGTCAAGTATTTTACAAGGAAGAAACTACAGTTCTTCAAACTAATATTTTCACTAAATTAATTGCTTTTTTGCTTAGCGAATTACAAATAATAATAGTACTTCTTTTTAAAAATAATTTTTTTTCCTGAGCTTTTTTTTTTCCTGAGCTTTTTTTTTTACCTTTAGCTTTTTATAGAAAAGTCCCCTGAACATGCAAACTTTATAAACAAAATTATATGTAAAAATTAAATAATATTAAGAGTACTTATATGTTAAAGTAATGATAATAATTGTTTATGATAACATTTTTGTAAGCATGTTTGGATTCATTTCTTTTTCTTTAAAATCTCAAACATTTATTCTATGCCTATTTTTCAGGGTCATGGCTTCTGAAGTATATATTGCTACTCATGGAACTTGAATCAAATCATAAGTTTTTATCCACTGCATTCCAACATCTTTCATCATCAAGTAGATTTATAATGGCTGAATATTGTGGAAACCTTGAAAAATCTTTCATGGATTTATTTTTCAATGGGCCCGTGACACACACCAACAAAAACAAATTAAGGTTTATTCAATTTTTAGTAATTATACATAGAAGAATTATAAGTGATTTTTAAAAAAAAATCAAAAGTTTCCAATGCTTCATGTTTTTTTAATATTGTGCAAAATGAGTTTTTATGTTGATTTTTTTTTCTAAAAATGTTGCATTCTGCATTGTTATTTAATTTTTAAAGGAAATAATTTATTGGATTCGTATTGACAAATGGATGTAAATTTTATAATGTATTTCCTTGCTTTTTTATTATTCTTTTAATTTTTAATTCTATAGTCTTTTATCATTTATGTATTTATTTTTTATTATTTTTGTTTATTTATTGATCCCTACCTTTTATTGAACACTATCATGTTTGTTCTTTCTGTAGCCTAAAAGTGTCATACTGCCCTGCCTTATCCTAAAGTTGTTTAGAAATGCTGGTTGTCTTTGCAATATAATTGCAGTGAAGACTGCAAATTATTTGCATCTAAAAATTGATAGTGTTTTTTTTATATAGTGCATTATTTACATTGGATACATATTGATGGCAAACAAATGTTAAAATCAAGGATTTCATTATTTCAGAATTGTAGTTTTAGCATTATTTTGTACCATCCACAACCTGGCAGCATTGTGAGGGATACGCAGATCCTAATCACAACATTAAGACACTGCCAGGTTAGGTTTGCCTCAACTATAGGTTAATTAAGGAATCAATATCTAGATTATTTTGAGCTATTTTAACCTGCTATTGCAGTCAAGGAAACAATTTGGTCTTAATTTGATACTAATTCTCTGCTTAATTTTTAAATAGTTGTCTGTTGCTGTCAAGTTTTCTTTTTTTTATGTTATGCTCATACATGTTTTATCACTGCAGGTGCTGTATGGCCTGATATGCCCTTTAAAAGGTGTGGACAATGCTTCTGCAGTCTTCTCATTGGTTGATAGACAAAATCATCAACCTATGTAACAACTCTAACATTGTCAATTCAATTGTCAGCAACTGGCATTTAAATCTGTCACCACGGCGCCAACCACAGCAAAAGCTAGCTCCTCCAATAGTGAGGGAGATTATCAACTTGTACAACATGAGGTTTTGTACTCAACAACCAACCAATATGAAGTTCTGGAATTTCTTGGCAGGGGCACCTTTGGTCAGGTATATAGCTTATTATTCTTCATTAAATGTTTTAACTATTACAGTGAAACCTGTGCATAACAATACTATCTATAACAATAAAGCTCTCTATAACGATATTTTCCTTGGTCCCAGCAAAATGTCAGCATTAATAATCAATCTGTCTATAACAACAACCTGTCGATAACAATATTTTTTTAGGTCCCAACAGGATCGTTGTACACAGGTTTTACTGTATAAGTTTTTATAATTCCATCTTATTAGACTTCTGATGTAAAATGCAAGCAAATATGTATTTATTTTTTTAAATTTATTAATGTTTCTATTTATGAATGATACAGGGATCTCTCGCTTATACGCAACCTCTGTTATACGCGTTTCTCACTTATGCGCGTTTTTCTCACGGGCCCGGCCACCGATATAGGAAAACAATGTTAACTATTGTTCATTTATACGCGAAACCTAAAATGCACCTTTCACTTATGCGCAATAAAAAAAATTTCAAGTTTTAGTTAAATCGCCTATTCACGCTTTGCTTATGGGAAGATTTGTACCCTTCTTGATGTCTCTTGGATATGCTTTCACACACCTTTATTCCAATGTTCAAAATGTTTCCAAGAACGCGTTTTTTTCACGCAAGTGTGCGATTGGGGGTGCAGTTAGTCTTGTGATTGATATCGAGAGGGGAGAACGGGTTACATGCGAAAAAGTTGACCTTCCTAAAAGTTGTGGTGAAGCGGAAAGCATTGACATAGCCTATCGAAGATCTTTTGTATCCTCACAGACTATGACACTGATCACGGGACAGTTTTTAGGTTTTGTGGAATTTGTTTACATACTGTACAGTGTATAAAAAATGACAAAGCGTGCAACTTCAAGTTTTACATTTTTATTAAATTACAATGCGTAAATGGAAACTATGTGCGTATTTATTCATTAGTATCAGTAGTGTACTATTAGTATTACTATAACTGTTGATAACTTACTGTATTTAAGCTTATTTTTGGGGGTTTTCACTTATGCGCGAAGCTCACTTGTGCGCAAAAATTTCGTTGTCCCCTTTGGTCGCGTATAAGTGAGAGGTCACTGTATTAGGATAGTTGTAACTCCACTTTCAGTTTCTAATTTGATAAATTTACTATAGGAGCAATTGCAGAACAAGTTCAACTAACATTCGCATATTCCTACATAAAGCAGAATTTCTGCCCTTTAAACTCTTCTTGAGGTAACTATGACATAATGTAGCAGATGTATAGCTTCGCTTTCTTTGAAGAAAATTAAAATTGATGCTTAATAATGCTGTGAGTGTTTTTGATATTCACTGGATCTTCTCAAAAAGATTTTCTTTGCCTGAAAATTCAGCTCTTTTGGTGATCTTCAATGAGTTAGCTTTTAATTTGTCTGCAATAAAAGTTCTTAGTTTAGCATTTTTTCAACTCTCAATTCTACGCACTTTTTAAATGTTCATTTAGTTTCCAGCAGTGAATGCTGCAGAATGAAGCAGTTTTTAATTACTGTGAGCAATGTGTTGATTACAATAAAAGCGCAATCAGTTTAAAGAAATTAAATGTGAAAAATCAAAACATTTTTCATAATAGGTTGAAGATTTTAAGCTGGAGAAATAATAACTTCATTAAAATTGGTTTATTGATTTTAAATTTGTAATATTGAAGAAAAATCATTAAAATTATTGAATGTCATTTTCCTCATTTAAATTGGAGAGGTTTAATAATTGTGGATAATTTAAATTGCTTTGGTTTTAAATTTTGTATTTTTATTTGTATTTTAAGGTGGTTAAGTGCTGGAAGAAAGGGACCAATGAGATTGTGGCTATTAAAATCTTAAAGAATCACCCTTCATATGCACGGCAAGGTCAAATTGAAGTCAGCATTCTTCACAGGTTAAGTCAAGAAAATGCTGACGAGGTATACTTTTGTTGTCTTTACGTCCTAATATGTAAAGATATTTTTTGCTTTACTACTGAAATGTGGATGAAGTTTTTTATGTACTTATTACAGATACATAATGAAGCTACATTCACATTTCTACTCATGTGTTATAGCTTTGTAGCCATCAAAATGTCTTAGGCTCGTATTTATCTACTGTTGTCAGTGGCATAGTTAGAAATTCCTCAAAGGGGGTGTCCTGCCTAAAATCAACCAACTCTGATACTTGGAAACGTAACTTGAGCTTCAAGGGAGGAGTCCGGGCCCAGAGACCACCCCCCTTTTCTACGCTACTGACTGTAATCACTTGAATGAAACAAAATAGTATTTTCTTTTAAATTGACGGCTAAAGCAATGCACTGTTCTCAATTTGATAATTGCATAAACTTTACAATTTTAAAGATGTGGCATAACACTTTCATGTTTTCTTTTTTCAATATTACCTAAAAAATAAGCTACCTGCAGCAACTTTGAACTTGCAGATGCAGTGAGAGCTCGAGATGTTGTGAAAATTGAGTTCACAGTACAGGGATACTTCATATGGTAGCATAATGTTACATCATCTTTTATGAGCCCCATCTTAATTTACGAACCTAGTTCTGTGAAGAATTAGTGTGGGTAATATTAAGGATCATGAGCTACTTTTCACTTTAAAAATTAAAAATATTAACTTGGCTGTTCCACCCTATAGTTAAGCCTCCTCGATGGTCATTTGAATTAATCTAATGCTAAAGAAATGAATTTGCAATGAAAATTGCACGCCCATTTTCAATATATACCTTACCAAGTTTAAAGGGATACTTGGTTTCATAAAAGAATAATGAAGGAACCAAAATAGTATTTTATTGTGTTATTATTACACAGTAGATTGAACAGCTAATGTTTACCAGTACTACTTTGTCTAACTGATTTTGTAATTAAAAATGCTTGCGTCTTTTTAAGGTATGCATCAGATTTTTTTCAATGACCTAAAAGTGTCTTAGTTTTTGACTGATATATATATATATATATATATATATATATATATATATATATGTGTGTGTGTGCATAACAGTATTTAGTTTAATTCATAATGTTGAAGAACCATAGTTAACCTTTCTAACTATCTATTCACTTAATTTTTCATTGCAGTTCAACTTTGTACGTGTATATGAGTGTTTCAACCACAAAAACCATACCTGCCTTGTATTTGAAATGCTGGAACAAAATCTGTATGAATTTCTTAAGCAAAACAAGTTTAGCCCACTACCATTGAAATATATCCGTCCCATTTTGCATCAAGTTTTAACAGCTCTTCTTAAGTTGAAAGTAAGTACGATGGCTGATGTATCTGACGATTTTTCAAAGATGGTATTAATTGTTATGAGCCACGAGTGTTTGTTGCCTTTTAAAAGTAATTCATAAAATTCAATGAATATTTTTATGCCTGTTACTAGTTGCTTAAATCCTACTGTATTACCCCACAGTATTGGTCATGCCACAAAATTCAGGGGTCACCAAATTTTCAATAACACTTGCCTGGTCCTTTCCAACATGCTGAGAAAATCGAGTTTAGGCAAAAAAATAATTAATACTCAGGGGTGATTGTGGTACGGTATTTTACCGAATTTCCGGTATTTTCGGACGTATTTCCGGTATTTTCATGTCTGAAAATATCGGAATTATGATTTTTTTTCGTTATGCTCCCTACCTCCGCAATTTATTTTAAATTATATAATACTCATCAAATATACCTGCAAGAGCCTTAAGATGGACAACTATCCCTTAAGATGGACAAATGTCAAGATAATTTGTATAACACCAGCTCAAAAGTAACTTTGTAATCCATTAAAAATTTAATTAAATGTGCACGCAATATTTTGACTCGGAACTATTTAAAACTATGGCAAAGGTGCACTTAAGTAAAAGGGGCCAAAGATTACTCCCCCCCGTTGAAACTTTCAGTTATTTTTTGATGAACTCACAATCACCCCTGAATACTATAAAAAATGTATGTTCAGCTTAAAAATGAATATAAATTCTATACATATCTTTTTAGTATTTAATAAGCAGTTTAATTTCATAAAAATATTTACTAACAATGTCATTTGTTATTTTAACAAGAAAAATATTGTTCAATAACGAATAATTTTATAAAAATTAAATTAAAACTAAGGAAGCAAACATTTAAGCTGTAACTTACCGCCCCTAAACCAGTGCTAAAGAATTTACCATAGCTTATTCAATAAATAAAAATTAAACTTATGTCTCTAAAAAGAACCGAAAATAATTTATTTAAAAAAAATATATAAAAAAATCGCAGTAAGGACGATTGCTTCTGAATTGATTACTTTATTGGCATACAAATCCATTAATAATGACCTACCATAAATAACAAGCACGTATTATACGCAATACACTTTTTTTTTTGAAAGAAGGTTCATTTCGGATCTATTTATTTTTTTCCTTACAGTGGTTTGCTTTCTGACAGGAACTGAATCGGGAAATTTACTTTTGATTCGTTGCAAAATAAACCTCAAATTATCTGGCATGCTGGAAAATTTGAATTTCGCGGCATGCTGGTCAACCTCGCTTTTTTCCGGCATGCCGGATAATGCGGGGTAATACGGTATTTAATATGTATTCTATTTGTTTCCTTGCAAAAATGTTAGTAAATTGTTCAGGTTTTGAAGATTTTAATTTTTGATAACCTAACATTTTAACTTTTACACATTAGAGCTCTTTCACTCATTCATTTCACTTCAACATTCTTTTCTCAAGTATTTGCGCTATAATAAATATTTCTTGAAAATAAGTAAACTTTAATGACCCTTCAAAAAGGACAACAACCTGCAAAGGGTGTGAAAAACAACTTGTCATAGTTTAAAAAGAGGGAAAAACCCACTAAGAGACATGACCCACCTCATAGGCCAGTTTTGTAGCCGTGAGATGTTAGTGGTAGCCTTGACAGATGCTGCTATATTTTGTGATTTGGAAAGACTTTCAAATTAAAATCTCCATTTTGTTCAGAATCTTTCACTCATCAAAAACTTTTTTCTTAATTTTCACTCTTTTGCATATAGGTTTCTTTGTCATATAGGTCAGATAGACAGCTTATTTCATTCAATTCCTCCATATGTATTCCTCCTATGAATAATTCCTCCATAACCGAAACTTTGATCATTGTTTTATGAATGGCATTTATTAACCCAGGTTCGTTCGTCTTCATCAGTTCTGAAAGAATATACTCAGGACCATTCCATCTTTAACCTTTATTTTCTTTTATTCCTTATTTTGAATAAATTTCATAAATTTTTTTACATTTTTGAAATTAAAATGCTAAAAGAAGAAATATAAATATGACTTCGCTCTAAAAGCACGGCCAAGATTAAGGCATGGGCACAAAGTACACTGACCTAGGGCACCAAATTGAACTAAAATTTTAAAAAATTATATTACAGTCTAGCAAAATGTGTAAATATTTAGTCTAGAAAGAAAATTCTTCTTAAATTTTAATCTCTTTCACAAATCCCAAAACCACTCCAGTCTTAACACTTTTATTACATTTAAAAATTACATAATGGATTTTTTTGACATTCAGGTCTTGCTGTAATTTACGGTTGCAGTAATATGCTAGTATAAAATATTTTTTTACTTTGATATTCTGTGCAGAAGGGGGGGGGGCACCAAATAAAGGTTGTTCCCAGTGCCTCAAAAGCCGCAATTGGGTTCTATTTAAAAGAGTTATCAAATCGCAAATATTGATAAGTCTATTGGGATGTTTTCATTAGCACTGTTTAGACCTGTCACCTTGTCATATATGTAACATGGTTTGAGCTCGTTTTCTCATTCATTTAATTTATAATTTTTCAGCAACTTGGTCTCATTCATGCTGACCTGAAACCTGAAAATATCATGCTAGTTGAACCTGGACGTAACCCATTTCGTGTCAAAGTCATAGATTTTGGATCTGCAAGTCATGTTTCTAAAGCTGTTTGCTCTACTTATCTACAGTCCAGATATTACAGGTAAAAGCAACATCAGGTCATTAAAGTGTACACAAAATGATGTTTCCAAAATGCATAGTTTGAAATTTTCATCATTGTAAATTATTGTATAATTATTTTCTGAAATTTCAATTTGCATCATTGTCAAAGCCCCAACATTAATGATTTTCTTGTGTGTGTTATTGTTTATTTTACTATTCCTTCAAAATATCATGAAGGAGCAGTGTTAAAATTATTGTTATATATTTTTTAACCACTTGATTTTTTTTTTTTTTTGTGATTTTTATTTTTTTTATTTGTAATCAGTAGAACATATTTAAGCCTTCTTTTTTAACAAGCATGTGTAAGAGTAAGGTTTAGTTATAATCAAAAAATTATTTTTGTTGCATTAATGTGTCATTTTTAATCTTGTTTTACTCATTTTCTAGTGCATTTGTATGTAATTTATAATATCTTCTATTCAAAGTATCCTAACAGATTTTTTTCCCCTACCATATAAGCTTATATAATGTAGTTTGTCTTGAGTAAGATTTTTATTTTTCTCAACATTGACAACAAAAATACTAATAGGTGAAAATAAGTAATTTTTTGCAGTACCTCCAATGTTGCTGTACATGAGCTCCATTTGTAGCACAAAATGTCAAATCTCTACTTAATTTCCCTTGAAATGGTTTTTAACCTTTATGGTATAACAGTGAGGATTGTTGATTATATCCTTTCCTTTAAAACAGATGTATCTGAAACAATTGTTTACTAAACCATGTCTTGAACCTAATGTTACGAAAAGAAATTCAGTGAAATTATACCTCCTAATTGTGGAATCAAGATTTTGATCCTCCACAACTGTTCCTTGTCTGACTCTTGACTTTTTGTGTGATTATCAATGTTTTTCTTTGAGGAGGGAAGGCAATTACTTTCTCAACACAATTGGCAGTGCCATATACCTCAAACAATTGGTACCAGAAAAGAAGTTAGATTTATTCATTCTTTTGTGACAATCTTGCATTTCATTTCACCTGTTTGTACTATGGTTATTAATATTTTTAATAATAAAGATCTTTCTTGGACAATCTGTGCATTTAAGACTGATCATCATTTATCTGAATTCAAATACAGTAAAACCTGTAAAGTTGACCACCTGTCTATGTTGACCGCTTTTGTCATGAACGGAATTAGTCCTATCTTATATAATGAAGGAAAACCTCTGTAACTTGACCACCTCTCTATCTTGACCACCTGTCTATCTTGACCACTAATGAACACCAAGTTTGGATTGGAGTATTGTAAAAAACCACTTGGTTTATTTTTTAAAATTTTATTTAGCAAATTATTTTATTATTATTATTATTATTTTTTAAGCTTTCCAAGAATATTTCTGATGCCAGACCAGCATTTTACCAACTAAATGAAACAGCAGCATAACTAAACCTCCTTTTGAGTTTAACCACATGGGAAAACTACTAAGAACCCTTTTATTCTCCAAACTTGTTTTTCTTCTGTTGTTAAGGAAAAAATTTGTAATTTTTGATTCGCTATAAATTTTTAGGAACTATTAATATAAAATGAGTAACTTTTCATAAACAATAAGGCTTTTTTTTTTTTTTTTTGATCAATTTACTGAAATTTTAAATTTGCACGACACATTGTATGTCATTCTGGGAAAATAATCTCTAAAAATATTTGAATAACATCTTAAATTATTGTTTCAAAGTAATGCTAAACAGTGAAAGTGAGTTAAACAGAAAGAGTAGGTGTCAATTTGCAAGAATTACAAAAGGTGTCATGATGCAAGAATTACAAAAAAAAAAAAACATTACCCCCTTTATAAATTGACCACCTGTCTGAGTTGACCACCAAAGTACTGCACCACAAGTGGTCAACTTACACAGGTTTCACTGTACTGTTTTTTATTTTGATAAATTGTGTTTTGTTTTTTAAAGGGCTCCAGAGATTATTTTAGGTTTGCCTTTTTGTGAAGCAATTGATATGTGGTCTTTGGGTTGTGTCATTGCCGAATTATTTTTGGGTTGGCCCCTTTATCCTGGGTCATCTGAATATGACCAGGTAAATTTACAAATATTTCATTTTTTATGAATATTCAATTTTGATAAGAAAACATTGCCCACTCTGAATTTTGTGGGGTTTTCTTTCTTTCATTTTAATAGTATTGTAATCAAGTTTCCAACTAAAATTGCTCTGTGTTATTTATTCAGATTCGTTATATCAGCCAAACGCAAGGTTTACCAGCAGAACATATGTTGAATGCAGCTACAAAAACAACTCGTTTCTTCTTTAGAGAAACTGACAGTAGCTATCCTTTCTGGAGACTAAAGGTAAAGTTACAAACGCCTTTTTTTATAATGAAAGTATTTCTAGATTGCATCTATTAACCATAAATGTCTCTGTGCATGAAATTAATTTATTGTTCTGAACTATTTAAACTTTTAAATTCATTTTGCTCATATTGTACTTCAGACACCTGAAGAACATGAAGCAGAAACTAACATCAAATCAAAAGAAGCGAGAAAATATATATTTAACTGTTTGGATGATATGGCCCAGGTACGTAAAGAATCTTTAAGATCTTGTTTGGCTAATTTAATAAACTCAATTTATTGTATTCAACTATGTTTATACTTTTTATGTAATACTTCACATTTTAAAAAAATCCCAAATAAAAAAAAAGGGTTTTGCAGAATTTCTCTGCTCTCGTAAAAAAAATGATTAAAAGCTTTTATTGATATTTTTTCCTCAATCTTGGCTGTACAGCATCCCCTATCATTGCTACTAGTACTACCTTTTTCCCCAAACCAGAGGAGAGCTTCTTGTGCTATTTGTATTGATTACCTCTTTTTTTTTTAATTTTGCTACTTTGATTTCTTTTTTTCTCACTGCCTCGTATGTCTAGTTAATGTTTTGTATTATCTTATTTTATTTGAGTGGAGTTTATCTTATTTTTTTGTGGTTGATATCAATTTGATAAATATTAAGTTTTCTTGTCTTCAATAAAAAAGAACTTATAATTTACTGATCATTACTTACTATTCATTATTTACTAACATATTTAATGTTTTATGTTAATCTTGTTAGGTAAATGTGCCAAATGATATAGAAGGAGGGGAACTTTTAGCAGAAAAAGCAGATCGGAGGGAATTCATAGATTTGTTGAAACGCATGTTAACTTTAGATCAAGATCGTCGAATAACACCTGGAGAGGCTCTTAATCATACATTTGTAACTCTGGCTCATCTTGTTGACTACTCTCATTGTAGCAAGTAAGTTTATAAAATTCTCAAAATATTGTTAACTTTACTTTACCTTTTTGTTTTCAGTGTTTTATAGTTTGCTCAATACATTTGTGCAGGCATAGGATTTTTATGCATATTTTTGCACTTAATTCATGAAACTTAAACTTAGGCTTTTAATTTTTATATATTCCAATATAATAAACCATTATGTGTCATGATATGAAGCATCAACTTTCTAAAATGCTTACTTGTATTTATAAAATAATGATTTGTACTATTATGTGTATTAAAAAAGGGTGTAACCATCCGGTCAGGCCCTTATTTAGTTCAACTTACTTATTGATGCCAAATTAGTAAATTTTTATTACATGTATTGGTGTTACTTGTTCCTTACACACAGTCATGTAGCTCCTAGATCATGTACAGTGAAATCCCGTTATAACAAACTCCAAGGAACAGCAAACTTTGTTGTAAGGGGAATTTTGTTGTAATGGAACTTAAGTAATGTAATGGAAATTAAATCATGACTGAACATTTATTTTGTTAAAAGAGATACTTCATTGGATTGGTATTTGTTGTAACGGAATTTCACTGTACTTGTTTGGAAAGTTTTTCATCACAGTGTTTTAAATTAAAATGTCAGAACAGTATGTCAAAATAGTGTCGTGAGGCATTTGGCAAGCATTTGATTTTGTGTGATTACAATTCACACTGGATTATTTAAAAGGCTAGCTATATTTTGGTATTTAGCAATTGCTATGTTCTTAGATGATAATCATTTTGATATACCATTTTGAATTCAAGGCAACTGTTCTAATATAGAAATTAATTATTTTCACATACCATTGCCAATTTTTGTATATTACAAGTCCTATTTTCAGTAAGTATATAATATATATATATTGGAGAACATTTAAATTAAAACATACCTTACTCATAAGCAAAATCAAATGTTTATTCTCTGTTTGGTTTTATATTCAAAAAAGATATTTGTATTTGTATGAAAATAGAAGTTAAAATGTGCTTGAGAGGTAATTTTCTGTTAGTTGAGAGAGAAAAAAAAATGAGTTATAATTTTTGTTGTAGTGTGAAATCTTCTAATCAAATGATGGAGGTATGCAGAAAAAATCGACATTCATTTGACAACAATGGAAATCAAGTTTCAATTGTGAGCAATTTATCATCAACTTCTAATGTTGCATTGGCATTTAACAACCAACTGAATAATTTGCAAAACCAGGTAAGCCTTTTCATAAGTAATAAAAGCCTTTTAATTACTTTTAAAAGTTTTAATTTTAAAACATTTTAGATTTTTCTCTGAAAAGAAAAAGGATGCATTTTTTTTAATATTCCTTGTCATAAATGATGGTTTTAATTTGACTATCTGATCACAACCAAAATTTTAAGTTATAATATTTCAATTAGAAACAAATTTATCCTTTTTGCCCTTCAAAAGAGGATTGAAAATACAGAGTTTCTCCCCCTCCCTGTAACAAAAAAAGCATATTTCATTTTCAGGGGAGGGGGAAGGGGAAGGCTGTCTGTGGTTCAAAAAATTCATTTTCAGTATTGGATCTATTGATTGATTCAAGCTGGATCTGTTGTTTCCAAATATCTAAGAGCGATAAATTTGTTTGTGATATTTTCTTCCATTTTGAAGGCTAAAAAACTACCAAACTTATATTTTCCATAAAAATAATCAGAAGTATTTTCTTAATTGTATTTTTAAGTTTTTCAAATGATTTTAAAAAGTAAAAAGTATGAACTTAAAATTTTTTAAAGCAAAAAGTAGTATTAAGAATATTGACATAAGGGGCATTCCATGGTATTTTTGACATTTATGTAGAGTCCGTAACATGACCTTTTTTGCCATAACTTTTTTATTTACTGTTTGATTAGCATATTATTTTATTTTGATCTTTTGATACCAACACACCAGCTCAAATTAAAATAATTTGCAAATCAAACGGTAAATTAAAAAGTTATGGCAAAAAAAGGTCATGTTACGGACTCTACATAATGTCAAAAATGCTGTGGAATGCCCCATAAACGAGATTTGTATGCTTTCTGAAAATCTTATAACTATTCAGGCAAACTATTTAAAACACAGATGAAATTTAAATTAGTTAAATTGGAATGCTATATAATTATCCTCTCTTTCCTGAAAGAATGTATTTGATGAAATTAAAAAAAACAACGCAGAAGAAAGGTGTATATTATTTACTGAAGCAAATATTTTGGTGCTAAGCTCCTGTTATTGTTTTTAATCTTAAAATTTCGCATATTTCTAGAATTGTTTTGTTATATTAGAAAATAATTTGCTGTTCTTCATCTGGAGCCTTTAATCTCACTGTACTCAGCCCAATTCACTTCAAGTGTACAGCAGTGCTAGAAATAAGTGATTGCATTTTGAGACCAAAACTTTTCATTTGACTCCTAGATGTAGAAACCTAGGCGCCAAATGCGGCACCTAAATTTTTGGATTACATCAAAGCTTTTTTTTCGTGACTAATCACCGTTGAGACCCTCAATTGACGTAAGAAAGAAATTTGTAAAAGTAATTTTAAAATACAATTGATTTTGTGTACTAAAATCTTTTTCTTCTGTATATATTCTAAATTTTTTTATAATTTGCTACCGGTAAAGTGTAGCATTTCTTTTTCATGAAAGTTTTTTTTTTCTTTGTGTTCTGAGATGTATTTATTTGATTCAATAAAAATGGCTCCTGGATAATCCTTTTTGACACCTAGAAACTTATCCTATGTGTCATGAAGACCAGAGCCGTGTCCAAGGGGAGGGTTTTAGGGAGTTAAACCCCTCCCATTGGAGAAAAAGTAAAAAAATAAATGAAGAATTGTGCATATTTGACTTAAAATTAGCTTTAATGTTCAAATTTGTGTACAGAACTTTTTTTAAAAAGCATTCTCTTTGAAGTTGCCTGGTAACTTACGACACTGTGTTCTCTTAATCAACTAAAATCATATTTTGGAAAAACAGAGATGGAGGAACAGTTGAATGGGCTGTCAATACTTTGTTTAATACTGCTTCTCATAAGGGGTTTTGATCTGGGGCGTTTCACAAAAAGCGATAACTGTTGGCACTCTGTAGATGCATAGTAATTGCGTTTGTTAATGTAATTTACATCTTCATCAAAACTCTTCCTATTTAGTTTGCTAAGCATTATCTTACAATATTAAAACCTGAAAACATATATATATATAAATGAATGTTTGTATGTCATCCATGAACTCAAAAACTACCAGGCAGATTTGGGTGAAACTTTCACCGTTTGTTATTTTTGGTACTGAGAATGTTTATAGACCAGTTCGAAAAAATCCGATCGATAGTTCCTTTTTTATTCCAATTTAAGTCACAATCCATTGGATAAATACGAATAAAATTATCGGCTGCAGAAATTAATTCGCGTGAAAGATCTCAGTGTAAGAAGTTAGCTGTTGCCATTTTTCTTGAGTTTGAACAAATAAATTCTTTCTTTATTGTTTTATGGCTTTTCATGCAACGGGGGGATTTAAAACTCTTTCTGTTTGATATTTTTAGCAATTGATTGATCTTGCAAACTGCGTGAGTACAAAATTTGAGTATAGTCACGGCTTCACTTGATACCTGGACCGATTATTATGAAAATTGCTATGTATATATATGGGGCATTCCACGGTATTTTTGACATTTATGTAGAGTCCGTAACATGACCTTTTCTGCCATAACTTTTTAATTTACTGTTTGATTAGCATATTATTTTATTTTGATCTTTTCCTACCAATACACCAGCTCAAAATAAAATAATTTGCAAATCAAATGGTAAATTAAAAAGTTATGGCAAGAAAAGGTCACGTTACGAACTCTACATAATGTCAAAAATACCTTGGAATGCCCCATATATATATATATATATATATATATATATATATATATATATATATATATATATATATATATATATATTTCCACGGAGAAGGTGCATAATATGCTCATTGAAGACCCTCGCCACCAGGTGGCACTGCAGAGTAGCAACTTCTGCTCTGTTCAACCGATTGTCATGAAAATCAGTATAATGATGTATTTTTTTGTTGGCATAGCAATGCGCGTTGGGTACAGCTAGTATGTTATAAAAGAGTTTGTGAAATTTTCTCACTACTTGTTGCAATATATTGCACTGTAAACAGATAATAGGTTTGAATCTAAATAAGCAGTAAAATGGATAAATACTGAGGTTTTCTTGCCCAACCAGAAATTTCCCTATGGGAGGTGGAGTTCATAACTATCCTTACATGTACAATACAATCTCATTTATCCGGACTAGATAAGACTAAAGGCAATCCTAATAAATGAAAATCCTAATAATAATCAATAATATTCTTAAATATGCAGACTTATCTTTTATTGCACCAAAAAACAATGCTTTCTTACAAAACTATATCATACCATTTTTTCTCAATTACTTCAGTTATAATTCAGCTTCAATAGTATTGGCCTGACATCCAAAGTATATCATATTGTTTGCTAAATTAGTACTATACTTTATTGTACGTCCTTTGCAGGAGTAGTATGCTTAATTAAAATGAAACCGAGTATTTGGCGCATTTAAACTTCTGTTCTTGAAATCATAATTTTAAATGATTATTTACGTAAATATATTTTTTCTACCAATTTGATCCGAAAAAACGGGCGCTGGCTAAACGAGGTTCTGCTGTATGTAAAATACATTAATAGAATAGGTAGTATATTACTTAAAACCTAATCTTCTGTGAATTTGAACCATCCCCCCTCCCCTCCAAACTGCTAAGCCCCTCATTGTGACCTTAAACAGTGAAGAATTATTTGCACACTGAAGTGTGTTTTCCTGACAGTGCAACTAAGAATGAAAATAATTGAAGCCAAAAGCAGGCCCGTCATTTGGGAGATCAGGGGGGGGGGTCAATTGCTACCCCTCTCCCTGGATTTTACAAACACAGGGATGTGCCGTCCTAAACTCGCTTTTAGAGCAATCTTGGGAGCAGGAAAATGGTGAGTTTGGAGAAGTAAAACAGTGAATTTGTTGCAGTCTGGAGCAGTAAAATTGTAAATTTGGAGCAGCTTGCAGCAGCGAAAAGTTAAATTTTGCATCAATTTGTAGCAACTATGTATATTTCGCGCACAGAAACGTGTGACATGATAAAATGATAAAAAAGGAGATTAAGGATGCAAAAAACCATAACTCCAACACTCCAACTACTAATTGAAGCTCTCTTAATTACATTTATTTATTTGTTTATTTTTATTTTATTTTATATTAAAGGACCCGACAGACGTTGTTCTATTCAAACTTTGTAAATTGAAAAGTTTAAAAAAAATCAATAAACTAAAAGTGTTTGAACCGTTCTGTTGAAAAAAATATCAGTGACTAAAAGTACTTCTTTTGACTGAAGGAAACAACCCCATTGTTTGCTTCTGCCACTATCAGCAAGGCATTGGCCGAAGTACTTTAGGCCTTGGTCTTTGGCGTCCACAAATTTGGCGACAATTGGGAAAATTGCTAAGTCTCCTAGTTTTTAAACTCTTCCCGCAATTTCTACATTGTGTGGGGGAACTATCATAACGTAGATCGTAAAATATGCAGAATTGGTGAAAACATTTCTCCATTCCTTAAATTCCGACGCCCCAAGTTTGTGGACCTTTAAGAAATTAAAATGAAGCAAAGCTAAAAGACGTAACCATGGCAATGCGAAACAAAACATCAGTAATTTTGTTGGAGATTAGATTTATTCGAACTTTATTTTTAACGGCTTGTAACTTTTTTTCCTTTGGAGATAGAAAGTTACTTTTTCGACCAAAGGTTGAGATATTTCTGGAGTAAAAAATGTCGCTTTTTCCGAGGGTGTCAAAAAAGAAAACTGTGGGACAATTCTTTCACTTTTTATTGATCGATTTAATGAAGAAAGTGTTGCCAAAATTTCAGTTAAGCCTAAAAAAGTTCGAGATAAAAACGCAAATTGCATTGCTCCCGTCATAATGAAGTTAGAACATTGAAACAAATTGCTTAGAATGCAGAAAATTCTACCCTTTTCAACGATATAAGATATTAATATGTGCAAGTAATTTTTCACCCCTTTAATAGCCAATAATAGGCAATTTACGTGAAATTTGGGCCTAAATTTTAATAAAAAAGAACTATTTTTCGGATTTTTTTCGAATTATAGCCTATGTTACTCAGTAAGAAAGCACCTTTCATATAGTGAAAGAATTTTTCAAATAGGTGCAGTGGTTCCGGAGATTACCTCGAACATAGAAACACACAAAATTTCGTCCTCTCTCTTTATAATATTAGTATGATTTATTTATTCATTTATTTTCTTTTTTGTCTAATATTTTTCACAAAAAACAAGCCATGTCCTGCTCTACTTTTTTCTTACACTGATTTAAATTTAGTTCACATATTTACTTTGCTTAATACATCACTGCTTTTGTTCACATTTAAGTTTTGGTGTTTGATATCTATTTTTAAATTTTGTTTGCTTTTATGTAGTTCATACATATATGTAAAAGATACAAGATATATATACATAAAACTCAAAAACATATTGAGAAAGGCTAAAAAAAAAGCACAAAAGAATAGTTAAATTTAAAAACTTTACCTCAAAAAATTACAAGTGAGTTTTAAAGAGCTTTTTATTAATCTTTTTTTTTGTACCTGTAAGTTATTTATTAACATTTGACCTTATACACATAGTCATATGTGTTACATACTGAGATACTTGATTAACAAATCTGAAGATCAAGCAAAAGAAACCATTAAAACCTTTAATTTTTAACTATTTGATATTTAATCACAAAATTAATAATGAAATTACAATGAAAAAAAATGCTTTTGAAAAATGATGTCATAAGAAAAGGAATTTTAAAATACATGTGAAAAAATAAAAATAAAAATTTTGAGGCAGGCTCAGAATATGGAAAGTAATGCTTGAGTCTCAGAAACTTTAAATGTCTGCATTTCCATCGCCAGAGCATTAGAATTCCCCGATTTTTGCTATCTTATGTGTCTCCAACCAAAATTAGAGATCAATTTTTCGTCCTAAAATCTTAAGAAACCCAAGATTAAAAATTGGTGAACAATATTAATTTTTACACATGGCATTTGCTTAGATCAATTCGGATGCAACTAGATTTGACATTTTTGAGTGGGCGTGGCAAAAAGAGGAACTTACAAGTCCTCTTCTTCTGAAAACAAAAGATAAGAATGGTTGAAAATAATGGTCAATGCAAAATTTTTCAACTCAAAGGAAATGATCACGTAATAAATTAAAACGATTGAATTTTTCAAAAGCGGATGCAATCGGATTTTGAAATACGCAAAAAATTGGGGATATATATAAAAAAAATCATAAAAACAAGCTCCAAATGCCTAAACTTGATGATAATCTGAAAAAACTGCCAAATATGCTGAAGGAACTGCAACATTAAATGCAAAATCGCACTTTTGGCACAAGTTTGTCCGATTTTGGAGCAGAAAAAGTCATTTAGCAGTCTTTTGGAGCAGTTTGTCGAATCTGGCACATCCCTGCAAACATGATGAATTTAAGCATTTTTGTACATATTTTGTTGTTTTTTCAGATAAAATGTATCGATCAAATGCTTTGCCCCTTCCCTTCAAAACAAAATATTTTGAAGTGACAAACCTGCAAAAACCCCTCCCTTTATGAAATCCTGGACACGGGCCTGATGAAGACACATAACTTTAAATTCTAACTTCTAACACTGGTGAACAAAGATTGCATTTTTTATTACCCAGTGAACTAAGGTGCTGATTCACACAGAATGAAGTGAATCAAACTAACTTGATTCGAGATTGGATCTCCAGCCCTGTTTTCCTTCAGTGTTCTTATTTTTCATTTATTTTCAGTACCAGTTACAGTCTGCAAGTTTTTACCAGCCTGCTCATCAAGTTGCTGCTGCTCCAAGAGTTAACATATCTCAAGCACAAGCACAACCTCGTGTTGCTGCTGTTACTACTAATCAATATGTTGCTGCTGCTGCCGCCGCAGCTGCAAGAGCAGATTCTTTTCAGCATGCTGCCCAGTCATTGTGTGTTTCCTCAATTTTATGTCCTTCTTATCAAGGTGAGTTTGTTATTGCAATATCAAAAAATAAAAACCAGAAGCAATGTGTAATCAATAATTTCTGGTTGTGCATTTTTGTGTCTTGATGTACAAAACTTATAGATTGGATATCTCTTGGTTCTAAAATATAATTGATGTAAATGCTTTTCAATTTTTTCATTAGTGCTCCAAGCCGCGTAATTTTTTTAACTTACAGTCCAAAATTTTATAAATGACCAAAAATGTATCATGTTATGAACCATGTGCTTAATTTTTCAGCAAATTCAATTATATTCAGATAATAATTTTACATCTGTAGTTCTGTGCTGTTTTTACATCAAAGTTTTACGCAGATTGATAGTAGAGGTTGTAAAAAATCTAATTTTGATATTTATATGTTGTTAGAGATGTGCTCTGTTTGTTATCCAAAACGTTATGACTTGATACCTTTTTGGAACCTTCTCTCAAAGTTCTGCCATTGGTTTCTCAGTTGTAATAGTGAAGTTTTAAAGAATAATTTTTCACGAATAGACTTTGGAAAATTGAACTTTGAAGAAGGTTAATTTCGAAACGTCCTTTGTTTTGTTGATTAACTGTTATTACCTATTGTTCTGTGTGTGATTGATTATGTATGTGTGCGATAGATATATTATACTTAAAACCTTATATGATGAATTATTAGTGATAAAATAAATATTTTTGAATAAAATATTTTTGAAATATTAATTAAGGCTTGGTTATTTAATTGTTTTTCAAAAGTTTTTTTTTTTTTTTTTAATTGCAGGATTAAATTCACCTGCAAAGCATGTAGTTCCTGTAGTAGCTCAAGCTGCTCAGCCTCAGGCCCTTCATATTCAGCCATCACTCTTAACACAGGTAAAAATGTTCAGTAATTTTTGTTATTTTTGAATCTTCTCTTTACTTTTTCACTTAATTGTTTCTAAGTTCTGATAATTTTTGCTTGCAACATTGAATAGAGCCCAAATATGCTCTCAACCTAGGCTTATCATTTGTCCAGGATTACCCACATGAATATATGCATCCATTCTTTTGAGTAATTAAAAGAATCTATTATTTAGTAGCCATAAAAGAAAGCAGTGTGGTGTCTGCAAAATTCGCTGTCTGCTAAAATCTACAGTCAAAGTAGCGGGACAACCCACCTATCTCAGGAATTGTCTCTGTGTGGTGAAGTGTGAATTAAGTTCTATACAAGTTGATAATTGTTTTTTTTTTCTTTTGCTGATCAGATTGTAAGTTATGGATTGATTACAAATATGTCTTGGGTTGTACCAGAAGAAATATGGTTAGCCTACCCAGGAATTTCTTCCAGGGAATGGGAGGTTTTGTATTAATCTGGTATTTAAAAACCATTTTACCAAACCGAGTTAATTATAGAAATAAGAAGAGATGAGCAATGCCTTATTAAATAGGGTCTGGTGGGGGAAAGTGGTCAATGGGGTAAAGTGGTCATATATCAAATAAACGGCTGTAGCTTGTAAATTAATGAATGCATGATTGTACTTTTTTTATTTTAGAGTTTAGTGGTTAGGAACTACATTCTGAATTCAAATTTTCATAACTGGAAACATTTTAGTAGGCGAAAAAATTCGTTTTTTGTGAATATGAAACATTTTAAAATTTGAACACCTGTTTTAACTTCTCTAGGAAATTTTGTTTACTTGAATTTCGAACAGATTGCTGGCATGGGAAGCTTCCTAAATGTCTCAAGAACACTTACTCGTTAGCAGCTATCTGTATTTATTTTACATAAAATTTTAGAGCAATTTAAGTAAGATGGGGTAAAGTGGTCATATAATTAGTCTTAACGTAAATCGTTGTTCTACAGTTACTTAATCTTAACGTATGAGGCAGATATTAATTAAATATTCATTTTGCATATTCATTTCACATCTAAACACGTAATGTTTTACAGTAAATGATATGAAATAAAGTGATATTACTATATCTGTATATATACCGGTGTATATGTACATAAACACGCATAATAGTATATAGATGAACATGTCCGAATAAATACGTTTTCTTTACGTAAATAAGTATATAAGCGCGTCTACACGTGTATATACTTGCACATACATATACTATATATTTGTATACAAAAGTATATACGTGCATGGAGAAGCATAAATGTAACTACATGTATGAGTATGTACGTGTATATACATATCGGCACGAGTATATACTTGTATAATACGTGTATACATGAGTAATATACTTGTAAGCCAGAGTGTAAACACGTGCTTTTACCTGTATATAAAGGAATATATACCGGTATTTACAACTATAAGTACACTAAAAATTGTATTTACATAATTGTACCAATAAATACGTACATGGGTGTCTACATGAATATGTCTATATAGGTATATATTCGTCTATACACGTATGTACTCGCTTAACTGAATGATTATTTTCTTTGCGCATCTGTCTGTGTGTCTCTAACCCTATCTCATCCGTACTGACAATGTCTACCACGTCAATACTTGTACCATTGGATGCAGGACGTCCAGATTGCACCATTCCACCCTGTCTCGCCCATCTAAACCTTAAGGAGTAGATATCTGGGGGGGGGGAGAAATTTTTAAATTATCAATCGTCACCCACAGTCAGCTTTCAGTCATCGCATGTCTTCACGAGACGAACGGGGTTGGCGAGCGAAGCAAGCAGGGACGGAGCTCTCTACTCTATAGTATTAATTTATGTGCGCTTCTGTCTGTGTGGCTGTAACCCAATCTCCTCCGGACTGGCAACGTCTACCAGGTCAATACTGGTCCTGTTGGATGCAGGTCATCATGGGGAAGCCATTTCATCCCTCTAAACCTTATGGAACCAGAAATAAGCAGCCAATTATTAAATCATTAAAAAACATTAAAATCGTCAATTGTCACCCGCCGCTGGCAGCGAATGGGGTTGTCGAGCGGAGGGAGCAGGGGGTGGAACCTCCTGATACGCGTATATACAAGTACCGCGTAAATACTCGGACACACACCTATATATTTGTATACTCGAGTATACACGTGCATACAAGCATCAGATATATCCATGTACTCGTATATAAGCGTACATACTCGTGTATACATACTCGTGTATACATACACGAGTAAACACCTACATACAAGCAGCTGATGACACTCATATACTGGTGTATACACCTAAATTTATGTATATACAACTATATGTACTTATATACTTGTATATATTCGTGTACATACGTATTCATGCATGCTCGTGTATATCCGTATATGTACGTATAATACTCGTATGTATTTGTGTACATACGTATATTCTCAAGAGATATACATTCATGCATATGATGTTCGACTTTAGAGGTATACTACGTCTATACGTGTAACTACTCGTTTGTACTCTACCAAACACCTTTCCACGTGACATATATATGCTCGTGAAGACTCGTGTACATACTTATATGCTCGGGTATACACGTATATACTCGACTAGCTACGTACTTACACACATTTGATGCATAGATGCATATACTCATAACTTGTATACTCGTGTATGCACATATATACTCTTGTATACAAGCATATACTTGTGTTTATTAGTGTAATCATTACAAATAACCAAACTATGGAAATATTATGGTTATTCTTACTGGTTTTGCATCTTTTTTTTTAACTATGACCACTTTACCCCATGCTATGACCACTTTCCCCCCACCCCATGGGGTAAAGTGGTCATAAATACATAGGGAAAAGAAAGTGGTATAACACTACTTAAATAAATATTTTTCTTTCTAAAATTCAATGTACAGTGTTCTGCATTAATGTAATGTAAAATAACAAAAAAAGTTGAAATGTTTAATTAATTTCTTTTATTTTTTATCCACTTAAGTTAAAAAACCTTGATTTTATGACCACTTTACCCCACCAGACCCTATAAGTTTCTGAAGAGCATAATTTGAAATTTATTATTCAAATTCGCAATTCATTTAATTGAGATGCATTTTTCCTCATATTATGTAGATTATACTACAGTGGAGTGGGAATTGTATAACATGTTTTCTCTTAATTGTAATTATGTTGGGTACATAATGTTAGTGTTAAGATTATGTACCGTTGTAAATTATTCTCAAGATACTGGTAATATAAAATGTGAAAGCAGTAAGTAAAATTTGTTAAAGTTTATGTGTAACTTGTTGAATAAATACAGCTTTTAAATCCAAGCATTTTTTAGGTTGGTGCCCAGCAGTACGTTCCTGTTTCTGTTGTTGAACAAAATGGTCGTCCAATGCTTTTAACTGTAAGATTTTAACTTTATTATATATTACATACATGAAACATTATCATTAGTACAATTTCATACATCCAGGGGAATGCACAGAAATTGTGGGATCCGTACAAATGGCTTTTAACCCCCCTCCCCCCCCTTTGTTTATCCTTACGTCCTAGATAAATTTCACCCTCATTTTAAAAGGGTTGGACCCTAAACAACAGGTGTCCCTTCTCCCCCTCCCCTTTCCATGTGCATGCCCCTGCATACATTCCCTTTGTTTATAACTTCAAAGTTTGTTTTTTGTGCTATATTGTTTTTTAAAAAACTTGTGTCCAATTTATTCATTTGAGTACTAATGAGTTTAATGTGTTCATTCTAAAAATGGAAAATTTTGTGGAATATCTCATTTTTGACTCAAAAACATATTTCTTACTAGACCTTTGAATGTGAATAAATAAACAAATGCTCAGTTTTTGATTGGTTAAAAATCTGATCGCAATTGTCGTGCTGTATCAGTTTTTCGGATAATATTTTCACTTGAATAGCAAAGTTACTGCAGCTTGTTGTATAGAAGAGCATTGCTTGATCAGTGTATGTTTAACTTCATTTAATTACCTTTTTGTCTTGTCTTTTGAAGTATTATGTAAATGAATACTTAAAACAAGCTATCTAATTTTTATAACATATTTAGTTTTTGTCTTTGTTTGTTCTTTGTATCTAGTGAGAGGTAACTGTAAATTCTTTGTTTGACTGCTAAATAATTCCTTACCATTATTTTTTTCAGAATGCTGTTCAGTCTGGTTGGCCCACTAGTCGACAGATGTATGTCCCTTGGCAACAACTTTCCTCACAAAGAGCAATACAACAGCCTCTATTATCCGATTCAGATTCGTGGAGTCGCTCCTTAGTTCTTGAAAGAGCCGCTTTACTTCCCGATCAGCCCGCTGTGATTCCTGTCGTAAGTAGCATTTTCATATAATACAGTTGAGCCCCTTTATTGGAATATCAGTTAAAAGAAAATCTTACTTAATTTAATAAATTTTAAATATACCAAGACCTTTGTATTGTGTTTTTGCATCTTCCATATAATGGAATATCCCTTTTATTAGAGTAATTTTTTCATGGCAAATTGACTTATTCCATTGAGCAGGTTTGATTGTATTTTTGAATTTTTTATTAATACATATCATTACCAAGAAGAATTCCACCTTTGTGCACGTATAATAATTAAATCGATTTAAATGTAATGCCATAGCTTTTGTTTTTTTTTTCACCATCAACATTAAATGCCACACCCGCTTTATGTGAAGTTCCGTTCATGTCGCAGTCAGCCAACCAGCAAGCTGCCCCATCCGGGCCGCTTGCCAGCTGCTGAGCCATTGATAACATGAACAAAAAATCAAATTGTCAGATCTGTATAAACGGACTACGTCTGAACAGTGTTCACTTACATGTTAAATTGCTTAAAAAACAAAATTCTTAAAAAGTTATCTTTTTTTTAAATGGAAAAAAAATGTCAGAAGATGTTGTTGCTTAGTTCTGAATTTTGTGCTGGTGGGATGCTTTGGTAATTTATTCACGCAATCACTGTAAACTAAGTAAAAATTCTAAGAATCCTCCCTCTTTCTGCCCATTTTAGTATAATCACAAGTAAGAATATACAGTCAATTCGCGATAATTCAAATATTACCATAACTCGAAGTTTTTATCAAGTCCTGACCCCTTTGTCTTTAATTCTATGCTAATTATTCTCAATATCTCGAAGTTTTTTCTAAGGTGACTCGAAATTTATTTCAAAAGAACAAAAAGAAGGAAACAAGTGACTATGAGAAAAAATTATTTCACCTTCACTTGCAATTCCTTCACAACAGACCTCTAAAGCAAGAAGAACACCTGTTGAGCAAATGTGCGATAAAGGAGTTACAAGTACGGAAATGAGTTACTTTTTTTTCTTTTGTTGTACTGTACTGTTTACACTTTGTTTTGCTGCTAGACTACGAATTTGCTTTTGAGCTGTCAAGTCAACTAATTGTACCTTTATTCAAAGACCTAAGTTTCTGACCGAAGTTAAGATGCGTTCCCCTCCATTCTTTAGTTCAATCAGTTGCTGATAAGTTCCTGAGAGACACAGTGAGTTTTCTTTACTGTTAAAGATGTCTAAGCAAATAATCTGTCAGTGATATTAAAAGAAAAAGAGAAACTTCTAAAGTGGTAGAATTGATGAACCTGAATTTGAAACGAATGAAGATGTGCATCTTTTCTGAAGTAGAATCAGCTCTACTCAAGTGGTTCCAGCAGAATCGAAATCAAAACCATGCTTTTGATTTTTTTAAATATTTTTGATTAAACTGTGCATATTGTGCTTAAAAACTTTTTAAGTTCAGTTACTTTGTCTGTTATATGTACATATTAATTAAAATATTCGATGGTTTTTAATATTAAAATGTTGAAAATTGAAACTATTGATAAGTCAAAGTTTTTCAGTCCCTTCAGATTCGAGTTATCGCGAATTGACTGTATATATATATCGCTTGTTTAAAAGAGTGCCACAATATGAAATTTTTAATTTTCTTTTTTTTTTCCGCTTAAAGGCCTTCAAAGGACATTATCTTCTTTGGAAAATAATGACAGATTTTTTGTCCGAATAATAACCACTGGAAAGCACAGCAAACTTACTTTTCTTAATGCAAATTGCGTGAAGAGTTCAACTTCAAACGCTTCCCCTGTAAAGTTTCATTTATTCGTATTGTGGCAATCTTCTTTCAAATGAGCGTTTTTTAATTCTACACTTTTAGAAGTTAACATTAATGAATAAAAAACATCTTTCCCACCATCCCCATTATAGTAAGCAATTAAGTCTGATACATGCAATATGTTTTCTGACAAATTCAATGAATTCAATCATCTGTCCAAAGCATAAAAGTTCACTAGAAGTGTTGTAATATTCAGTTTTACCTCTTGTGGTTATTAGCTATTTTAATAAATTTTGGTTCCAATCAGTTGAGTTTTAAGCTTGTTGGTTATTTTTTCAAGTAAAAGGTATGATTTATTTTTTCTTATAAACCTATGCAGGTGTCACAACCAAGCATTCTTGACTCATTAATTGAAGAGACAGTGCTGTGGAATCTTTATTTTGTCTTCAGATCCAAAATAATAATTTATAAAATACAACTGCATACAAAAAGTAATTTTTTTTTCTTTCGATTCTTATAGGAATTGCATGAGCCAACTGTATATGAACATTTACGAGACAGAAGTTCTCATTTAAACCCTCTTCTGCCTCAGCAAACAGCAGCAGCCCTAGTAGCCCCAAGCTTACAACAAACATGGGGGGTAGTTGGAGCAAGTTCTGGTTCAGCCCATTGTGCAATTTTACCAACAAGACATGCTCAATCATCAACTAGTAGCAAAATATCTTCAGGAAGCACAAGTACCTCTTCAAAACGACAAACAAAATTAAGGTATATTGCAAGTTTACTATATTTTGTTCAATCTTATTTGTCATTTATTTTACTTGTGTTCATAAATTCCCTTTTACAATGTCAGAACCAAGTTGGACAAAAAAAAGAAATGCTTATTCAAAAATATTGATTTTTTAAGATTTGAATAACATTTTTTAAAAATTTAAATGCATAAAATTCAGGGTTCGTAGGGGTCATGGAAATCCTGGAAAGTCATGGAAAAAAAAAATAAACAAATTTCAGACCGGAAAAGCCATGGAAAATTAATATTTTCATTATAAGTCATGGAAATTTATTTTAAGTCATGGAAAAATGTCTTGGGCAGTAAAAAAGTAACAATAGCTGAAAGAGCACTAGAAATATTGAGTGATTTAGCAATATTGCATACAAATTGAATGATCTCAAAAACAAATCCGAGTTTTGGAATCCAATTTCATCTGCTTCTGTAACAGCTGCTCGCCTTTTTTTGTAATGTGATTTTACTACTGGGGCGTCACTAATTTTGAATTCACCATTATTTTCAGCACTTCTTATATTTTGTATTCTGTAGTTGTGGACTCGCACATTCTTGATTTTGCCACTCCCCCTCAAAAAGTGTAATTCATTTGCATCCGAGTTCATTTCAACTACTTGTAAAAAATTCATTATTAAATTTACCAGAGTTTATCTTAATATGATGAAGACTTTAGTCAGGGAATAGAACATAGAAATAGGAGAGTTCTAATATTCTAAAACAGTAGTGCCCAACTTACAGCTCGCTAAACTGATCTTTGTGGCCAACTAAAATATCTGGTTTAGAAAAAGGAATTTACTGAAAAACGTGGCTTTATTTTACTGAACGCATATACTATCAAATTACATGGATGATTAGATGCACTATTGACACCAAAGGACAATGTTTTTATGAATTAAATTTATTATTGGAAATTTAGTAATGACTCATTCAATTTTTGTCCCATGCATTACTATTCGGCCCTATTTATTAAATATTTGTTAGACATTTAAACATCAGTGTATTGCATTCACTATATTTTTATTTTGCTTGAATTTGTATGATAAAGACAAATAAGAATAATTTATTAGTTTCTGCAGTGTGCGCTGATATTTTTTGAGTTACAAGTAAGTGCTCCAATGAGGTAGTGGCACTCAAGTAACAATTTTTCTAATGCCCATTTCCGGAAATTGTCAAGTTTTACATTAAACAGTACTATTCTCTTCGTATAACAAGGTCATGAAAAGTTTTATGAAGTCCTGAAAAAGTCTTGGAAAAGTCATGGAAATTTTTTATCCAAATTGAGTATGAACCCTGAAAATTTGATGCAAACATACATTTTAGTACAGTCAATTCCAGTTTAATCGGACCACATTGGGATAGGATCATTTTGATCCTGATAGCCGGCTGGTCCGATTATCCGAGCATAACCTGTGTGCATGACTGAACATGCTATGCATAAAATATTTAAATGGATTTATGATTATTGTGTGGCCCACGTGTATGGTGAACGTATAAATCTAAAATATTGCTGTTTATGAAATATTTTCATTGAAAAGTAAATGAAAATAGAGCAAATACTTCTTACGTTAGTTCAACAACGAGTTCAGGTTGATATGGTTTTTGTTATGTTCCTTTCGATTTGTTTCGATTCAATTCAATAACCAGAAGTTACAAAAAATATGAGAGTGAAAAAATAAGTTCTAAAAAGTACTAATCAGCCATTAAAATGTCCAGCAAAATGTAAATTGCATATTTTACAGCTGAACATTTTTTTTTTTTTTTTTTTTGAAAAAAAACTACATTTTATTGTACGTGCTAACTGAACTGAATACTGAATCTTTTTGACCTCTGCTGGAACATTTCATTGAGCATTTTTTCTTGTAAGTATTGCTGGATTAAATTTTAAAGTCAAAAGATCTTTAATTATTTTTTATTGCACTAACTTTTAAGTTTGTTGACTCACTTGAAACTTGCATCAATCGGGTGATTTCTAGGTTCCCCTTTTAAGCATGTTTGAATTATCGAGGTTCGGCTATATTCATTTTTGAAGAAAATGATAAATTTGTAACCCTTCTGAATTATTTTGATTAAGCATCCCTCTATATTTTTCTGAAACATGAATATTTTCTACAACATTTTTTCCTTTTTTGATCTTTTTAAGAAAAGTTAGTCGAGTTTTCATCAAAATTTATTTTGGTGATTGAAATATCCAAGTGTCCTCATTAATTTGTCTTATAACACTATTTTATAAACTGTTCAGAATTCTGAATGCTCATTCAGTTACAGTATTAGTTTTACTAGTCAATAGCACTACTTTTTTTTTTTTTTTTTTTTTTTTTTTGATAATTCAGGAAAAGAAAACTTTGGATCTGTTCTGAGCAATTAATTAGGAGGTATGGTCTTTTTTTTTTTATATGGTGTATTATCGCTACAATTTTTGCCATTTTTGTTTTTAGACCCAGCAAGGAGAAGGACATCGGGAATTGCCAGCTATCTCCCGTTAAAAAAAGAGTTAAAGAAAGTTCTCCTCCTAAGTGGGAAAGCCCTCAAAACCAGCAGATTTCACATCATGTCCAAACAAGTGCAAATTGTTGCCCAACCTTGACTCAATGGGAAGCATCACGGTCAAGCAGGGCGAGTGAGAGGTTTGTTTTGTTACTCTAAATTACTTAAAAATTTATCATTGCAAAAAATTGTAATTTTCTTATTTCTTTTATGTTCTATCCTTCTTTTTAGAAAGGGAATTATATATATATTGAGATATGATCTGAATATTGTATAGACAGAGAAAAAAGAATACATTGTACAATTAATTATTTCTGAATATAGTAATGAATAGCCAAAAATTAATTTTAAAATGTTTCATCTTTCTTGAAATTCTGTTTCAGATCCTACTTTTTTGAAAGTTTCAATCCAATTTAGTTTTTTAAATGCATTTTTTTTTTTTTTTTCATATGTGTCATTAAAAAAAAGTTTCATATTTTTCATCTATTGTCTGATGATTGTGACTGTTAAACAGTAAATGATATTTTGTTTACTCTCTTCTATGTTCAATGTTTGATATTTGTTTAAAAGTTCATGAAGTGAAAATTACAAATATGTAACTTTTCTTCAACTTTTAGGCCAAAGATAACAACTTCTGTGGCAGAAAAAGAAAGGTTACGGCCCACAATTATCATTCATGACGATACTCCAAGCCCAGTTGTTAGTGTCATTACTATTAGTTCAGACTCAGATGAGGAAGTGGAATCAACTGTAAAGTAAGTTAAATTCTCATAAAAACTTGCAATGATTTTAATTATTTTTGGTGTTTTTAACTTTTATTTGAGGACTGATCAGGGCCTCTGAGAGCCAAGGAGGGCCCCTCGTCAGTTTGGTGGCCAGGCTCCCTCCCTCACTAAAACTACTACTCCCGTTCAAGACGGCCCCTAGTTTCGGACTAAGCTGACATAGCCCCTAATCGGCCCTGCTGACCCTGAGTTTTGTCAATTATCTTTAGTATTTCTTAGTGTCAATAGTAATAGTCTTTTATTGGAAAGTATCGCATGCACTAATAAGTTTATCCTTTCTGTTTGCTACAAAAAAAATTGTATTGTAAAGTTATTATAACTGATTTATAATTTTACTTTTTTTTTCTCCCTAAATATTAAAATTTAAAGTGGTAATTGTTTTAAAAATACAAAAATGCAAGTACAACTCCTTATTCAAAATATTTTGAACAATAAATAATTGTTAATACACAGGCACATTTTATGCTAATATTTGATTGAAATGCCATAGTTGTACGTTGTCAACTACAATTTAAAAAAAAAATCTGTTCTTGACAACACACAACTATGGCATATGAGTTGAATTATAATGTTATTAATGTGGAAGTAACAGAGAATTTCAATAGAATTAAATAAATAGAAATAGCTGACTTATCAAATAACTTGTTTCACCCAATAGGACAATGATATCAAACAGCACCAACCTTATTTCTTGCAGTGTTTCTTGCCGTATTTGGGTTTCTTTTTAGTTTTTCAGTTGCATCAGTAAAAAGTTCTGAAAATGAGCCTATAACTTTTGCGCTTTGAAGTATTTTGTGAACTTTATTGTAATGTAGAAACTTCTTCAGAATTTACTTACTAGTGTGTGTTTTTTGTTACAGTTGTAAAAAAGAAAAGTGCAAAGCTTGTGACAAATCAAATAAACTATCGAAACACAATTTGCTCAGTATAAGTACTGCAGAAGTATCATCTACAACTAATTGTGCCAGTGTACTACCTTTAACTCCTGATGAAGAAAGTAATTTATGTTGTGCACCACCAACAAGCAAACAAAGTAAGATTTGTGGAATTAATCTCGATTCTGTTAATTTTCAATTCATATTTGAATTAATGCAGCAATATAATGCTTTAAAATTTAAGTATTGATTATGTGCATTCTGTTTTCCTTGCAAATGTAAAAATGTGTTACCCTTCATTAGTTTTATGATCAAAATAAAATTGTTGCTTTTTTGTAGATCGATATGGAAATATTCATGGGCCAACGCAACCTCATCGAAAAAACGTGATAAGTTGCGTCACTGTTCCAGACTCCGATTCAGAAGGCTATTATAGTCCCTTGCAAGCTCTTCCCCATTTTACTTCTGCTGTATCTGGGAAAATTATCAAGCCTGAGCCACAGAAAGAACAAACTAGGTCAGTTTTTTTCTATATACTTCTAGGTATAAATTAACTTCCATCAATCAGTTTTTCAATCAGTTTGTAAAATTCAACATAACTGTAGCAACAATTTGTATTTTATTCATTTCTTAATTCACTCACATTTTGGCTGGATTATAGCAGTTTTATTTTTGCTGCTTTTTTTGCAATCTACAGAATTATCAGTAATTCCATTTAACAATCATTTTATTATGTATCAGTTTTTGTTCCGTTAAATTAGTGACAAGAATTAAAATTTGCTTTCAGTTAATAAAGACAATACAATGTAAATATAAAATGTTACCAGCCTGCAAAATTGCATAATTAATGTCAATCTTTTAAATACTTACTGAACTGAGCACACTGTATTGATATTACCGTATTACCCCGCATTATCCGGCATGCCCAGACCCCGAAGAGTTCCTATTTTTTCCTACTTTTTACAGCTCTCTCCTTATTTTCCTATTTTTTTTTTCCTCCTTTTTTTAGTATAGCACTTCTAATTGTGCATTGATTCTTATTTTTTACAATGCCACACCGATAATTTTCTGCATGTTTCAATTTTGAAAAGCAAAAGAAAAAGCGGATCCTGAACTTTTCATTGACTGACTTCAGACTGACTTAAGGAATGCCGCAGCGTCTGCGTATTTAAAAGTTAAATTTTCGCAAGTGACTTTTTTGCTGCTGCGGCGTTTATGATCGACTTTTCTTTTGATCACCCCAACTTCATTCCTACTGTTTTAACGAAACAATAAAGAAATAGATGCTGGCACATTTTGATGCAATTATATATTATTTACTCGTCAATTAGAAAATTTAATTAAAGTAAACGGCCGACTGTTCAAAAAGTGCGCGAAAAGCCGAATTTCCTGTTTGCCATTTTTTTTTTTATAAATGATTACAAGTGAAATGGAGCTCATTTAAACAAAAAGGCTATATAAAACCTTAAAAGAAATGTAAGGAAACAAAAAAGAAAAACCTGTACACTGTACATATTTTATTGATGTTAGTACAAAATAAAAGCGACAGATAACAGAAATTCGCAAAAACAGACCACTTTAAAAATAATCGCGAAAACTAGCTTTTTTCATACATAAATATGATTATTGGGCATTCTAAATCGTAAACATAATTACAAAATTTATCAAATTTCATTTTCTTTCCTTGCAAAGCGTGTACTTGCAAAACAAAAAAACACGGCAAACCTAGATGGGTAAAACATTCCCGATTTTCGGAGAAAAATCGGAAATCAATTTAATTGCAAGATTCCGTTTTTATTTCTTCACATTTTTAAAAGTTAGGGGATAGAGCCACAAGCAAATATATACTGTATTTTTTTTCTTTTTAATAGGTTTTTTTCTACTTTGATATATTGTCAATATCGAGGAGTAGCTCATCATTTTTACGTGATGCGTGTGGCAATGCAGCATTTCTGAACATTTAATTTTTTTGACAGACTCTCATTCTTTTCGGGGTGTGGCAATTATACCGATGCGGCATATCTACTGTAAGTTATTGTACTCAGGCCGCCTGATCAAAGGGAGGGGGGAGAAAGAGATACATGCAGGCATTTGATGCCAGGTGCTCCCCCCTTACTCTCAATTTCGTGAACAATTTCCGAATGAATATTTTTGTTGTATGGTGAGAATTGAGAGAGAAACTACATGCCTTCTCTTTTATGCAGAGAAACATTAGTATTGTCCGTTTTCCACGAGAAGGCACTTGACTCCTCCCTCGTCACGTGGTATCCGATAATTCTATTTCGCTGTTTTCGGCAGAAGGTATATTCGGATCATAGCATTTTGTTGTAAAAGCAGCAGTTTTTAAAATGCAAGAATAACCAAAATGACAACAGACAAGTGATGTAATGGACACTAAGACTTTTTTTGCACGTTAAAATGCACGCCCAAATTAAGGCTGTCTGGTTGTCTCCTTCAGAAGCGCGTGGATTGCTTACCGATCATCCCCGCGTAAAATGGAACTCTGCGTTCGAGGAGGCGTGGCGAAGTGCCTTCTTGTGAAAAACAGACAATAACTGATCTTTGTCTTTAATAAAAATGTTATGTTTACCATACATGGATTTTTCCTTTTTTTTCGGTGACAAAAATTTTTGAACACGGAGGTATAAAATCATCAAACCAATAAAACAATATTCACTTTTATTGTTTGATTAAAATTAAAACTGGCCCGTCATTTTGATTTTCCCCCCGGGGGTGGCTAGCAAAGGATGTATGCTGAATGCAAATTTTATCTGAAAACAATAACCGCTCTAACTTGAATAGTCAAGCAGCAGAAATTGACCCCACTGACCCCCATAAATGAAACAAAAATTTATGTTGAATGCTAAAAATACATAACATAGAATAAACCCTTTCTTTACTTATTTCGTTATTTATTTAGTTTAATTATCTTTACTAATATTATAAAGAGAGAGGCCTGATTTTTGTGTGTTTATATGTTCGAAGTAATCTCCGGAACCACTGCACCTATTTGAAAAATTCTTTCACTATATGAAAGGTACTTTCTTACTGAGTAACATAGGCTATAATTTGAAAAAATCTTTCTCGACCTTTGGTCGAAAAAATTAGCTTCTATCTTCAAAGGAAAAAAAGTTACAAGCGTTTTTAAATCAATTTCGAAATACGTCATTTTGATTCAGGTTTTCAACCATTTTCTTTTCGCGTTTCCATGGATACGCTTTTTGAATCCATAGTTTATTTCTATCTTTCTCATTTTCAATTCTTAAACTTAATTTATTTCATGTTTCCATGGTTACGCTTTTAAAATTCATCTTTCGCATTTTAATTTCTTAAAAATACTTTAATATCTGTCGTCATTGTTTGGAAGGGTAATTTTTCATGGTGTTTTTTTTTCTTTTATTTAAGTTATTCTTTAAGTTATTAAGTTATTCTTTTAATTAATTGTTGAATATATGTCACTTGACACAATTTTTGTTCTCAAGGTAGATCGGGCTAAGCCGGGCACCGAGCTCTTAATATGTTAAGATTTGAAAGCTACTGTTAATGTGATTTTATACCTTTTTGTTTGTTTGGCGAAACATTTATTATTGCCAAAGAAAAAACATCCTCTTCACTCGTAAAGGGGCTGGGTTCCGGTAAAGTGGTCGCTTGGCACGTTAGGCGCCGAGCAGATCAGTCTAGGATTATTGTTTTCAGGCAACCGTTAATGTAATTCATTGATTTGGTGATTTGTTTTGAAAGAAAAGAATCTTTTGATTTGTTTTTATCCGAGTGAAATGTATGACATTTTCTTCTTTTTTTTTCTGACGACGATTTTTGAATGTTCCACGGGATGTCCTCCACCCCCCCCCCCCCCCGATGTTTTTTTTTTTAGACGGATGGATTATGATAGCGTTGTTGCTTGGCTAGAGCCGCGGAATTATTTTTACATTTGAAAGACATTATTTGATGTATTTTTTTGTTTGTTTGGCGAAATATTTTAAATTGCAGTAAAAACCGCTTCACTTGCTAAATAGAGTTTTAAAGAACTGTAAATCTAATTTAATGATTTGACGAAAAGTTTTAAATTCCAAAGAATATTAAATGTTTTTTTTTTTTGAAAAAGTGTACGCATATAATACAAAGAAAAACTATCATTTCGCATCAGAAGGGGAGGGGGCGTCAGTTTTTTTTATTCAACGGACTTCCATTAAATTTTTAGCACGGGCATCGCTGTGCGAGTACTGCTAGTTTTATTTTAAATTTTATGTCCCATATTTAAGAACAAATTTATTTTAATTCTGCATTTTCAGTCTATTTCCTTTTTTTTCTCAAATTCAAAGATCTGCCCCTGTTTATGCAAGAAGAATGCATGTCAGCTGTTGATTATTTTAAACTGAAACTAAGATAATATTTGCTTCGCTTTTTGTATCATAGTTTATGACAACAGGAGCTGAAAGTTAGTATTTTCAAATGATAAATGGACGCTCTCGAAGGAATGTTTTCATTTTTGACAAAACAAATATTTTACAAAAATGGTTTTATTGCACCAAAATATGAGTTTTATTATTATTATTACTGGTTTTTTTTTGTGATTGCTATATTGCATTTTATTCTTTCACATTAAAAATTTTTATTACTGTATTGTTGAAAGGTGTTTCTTTGGATTTTATTTTCTTATTTTTGTAAATAATATCTTTGTTTCCACCAGTTTATTTTTCATGCTGTTGATTGTCAGCTTGTTTCTTTTGTCTTGTTTTTGCGATTCGTTCTTTCATTAAATCCCTTTAATACTTCAAAAGTACTGTTAGTTTATTTTTGGGACAGTTTTAAATCAAAAATACTATTAGTTTATTTTACGTTACAAATAAAGTTCACTCTAAATGTTTCCTCTTGACGTGTGTGTAGTCCTATCTCTTCCTATTTTTTCCTACTTTTTTAAGTGATTCTTTTCCTACTTTTTAAATTTTTGATTCCTTATTTCCTACTTTTTTCCGCCAAAAAACCACTTCGGGGTCTGTATGCCGCAAAATTCAGGGGTCACCAAATTTTCAATAACACTTGCCTGGTCCTTTCCAGCATGCCGGAAAAATCGAGGTTAGGAAAAAATATAAGTTCTATACATATCTTATTAGTATAAATAAACAGTTTAATTTTGTAAAAATATTAACAAATAATGTCATTTGTTATTTTAACAAGAAAAGTATTTTTAAATAATGAATAATTTTATAAAAATTGAATTAAAACTAAGCAACATTTAAGTGCAGTAAGTTACAGCCTCTAAGCCAGTGCTAAATAATTCACCATAGCTACTCAATAAATAACAATTAAACTCGCCTCTCTAAAAGGAACCTAAAATAATTTATTTAAAAAAATTTATGAACGAATTGCAGTAACAATAATTGTTTCTGAATTCATTACTTTATTGGCATATAATTAAATCCGTTGATTATGATCTACCATAAATAGCAAGCATATTATATGAAATACACAACTAGAACTGATTGAAGAAACTTGCTTTTGTTTTGTTGCAAAATAAACCTCAAATTATCTGGCTTGCTAGTCGACCTCGATTTTTTCCGGCATGCTGAATAATGCGGGGTAATGCGGTAAATAAGAAGTGAACTCAAGAATAAAAATATTGCAATCTTATATGGCCTAAAATGATTTTAAATTGTTAGTAATGGCATACTTCTGTACTATTCCACTCTTAGTTTCATATTCAGTTAAAATATTAATCACTCATTTGTCGGGATATTTGTTAAGGTTTTGTTAAAAGATGCAATTAGCAAAATATCCTTCAAACATATGTTAAAGCTAAATGAATAAGATGGTGCTTAAAATACAGTTGGTACATAGCAATTAGAATATTTCTTTAGGAATCTAAATTTTTACTCAGTTTTAATTTGTAAATACTTTTTACTAAATATAGAGTATTTTAATAGGAAACTGCTTTGAAGTATTTGAATAAAATTTTATTTTTGATGCAGTAATTTACTTTTTTTTTTTAAATTGGATTTTATAATCAAGGTTTTTTCCATACCATACCTTAAAAAGGAACTTATGCTCTTTGTTTTTTGAAACTATTTTTAGTTTGTTATAAAACATTCTGTTCATTTGTTGTTAGTATGTAAATTGATGCCTCATTTTTTTAATGTGATGTTTTCTGTGTAGCAGGCATACTATGTCCCAAAAGAAAAGGTTATTGGACAAAGTTCAGTCTGAAGCTAATTTGGAGAAACAGAATCAGTTTGCCAGCCAAAACTCCCTTATTGTACCAACGAAGCAGGAGATCCTGGCTGAAGATGATTATGCAGACCAGTCACATTCATCATCAAACCACTTTGAGAGCAGCCAATCAAAAGCAACAGTCTCTTCGGGTAGCGCAGTTTCTCTCTCTAATCGCTATATTTTAAGTGGTCATGAGAAAGATTCTTATCCTTATTATTCAAAACAGCAAGTGCAAAATTTAGAAGGAGAGAAGCTTATTAAGTGCAATAGTTCTCCATTGCGAAGCAAAGAGGTAATTATTTGCTCTGTAATTCCTCTCTTCTAAGTTCAAGTATCTCAGAAATACTTTGAATTAAATAGTAACTATGTACTAAACAGGGTATTTCATAGGATTGAATTTATTGTTGTAAAAAATTTCTATGCTTTATCCTATATATGGTCTATGCTTTATCCTCTCTGCCACATGAACCGCATATCTCCATTTAACCTGCAATATCTCGATTTTCGCAATAGTCAGTACTAGATACATACCTCCAATTGCAGAAATGGTCAAAATAAAATGTAGCGTTAAGATATAAAAAGTTTGAAGCAAAAAAAAAAAGTCCTTACATTTTAGTTGAAAATGCTTCATTTTTTTTTAAAATTTAATTTAGTTTATTTATTTTATATATATTTTTTAATGCTTGTGATTTTCCTAAATATAGTTTCAGGACTCTGATTGCTAAATAAAAAGTTAGATTTCATATTTTCCCCTTTTTTTCCTGCCAAACTTTCAATATCCTTCTTATTTTGACCATTTTTGCAATTGAAAGCATGTATCTAGGACTTACAGTTGAGAAAATAGGGGTCTTGCAGGTTAAATGGAGATATGCTGCATGTAGAACACCTTTATAAAACATTTTATACGTAGCATAATTACTTAACAGTTAAATGTAAATAAAGTAACATACTGGAATTGGGATTTAAAGGACAGCAGTTTGACTTTTTTTTTTTTTTTTTTTTTTTTTGAATAATCCATATCTGTACAATGTGAAAATTTAGCATAAAAAATAATTTCCCCCTTAAAAATCTTATTTTCCTTTACAGAACTGTAAAGTTTAATTTACAAGCATTTTGCAACCTTAATTAAGATTAAAATTTTCTCTTCCAAAGTAGTTAAGTAAATGTATATTTTTTTATATTATGATTTTAACTTTTTTTACTACTTATTACATGTATGGAAGCAAATAACCAAAAACAATGACAAACAGCCCCTTTTTTATGTATACTTCTGCCAAAAATAGAAACTATACTTGACTAATATTGGGAATAAAAGCCCTTATTAGATCGGAAAATATTTGTCTAAATTTAATGAAATAAAACCAAGTAAGTTTTAGGAGTTTAGATATTGTTGTGAAAAAGCACGAAACAACTAACATAAGTTTTCAAAATGAGAAAGTGCTTAAAATTGAAAAGCTCAAATAATATTACTATAGTTCTTCCTCCCAAAATATTTTCTTCTCATGCACAAAACTGGGAGGCGGGATCTTTCTTTCACCTCAAAATTAGAAATTTAACCCATGATCATGAAAAGTGCTTCAATTTCATATTCTGCTGCTTGAAGAATTTTTAGTCACTTGCCTTTGTTGTATATATTTTTTAGAAAGCTGCTGTTTCCTGTAGTTCACATCTGAGCAGCAGAGCTGTTTCTAATCGTCATGGACCAAATGTTACTTCGGCCCATCTGTCCCCATTACAACATGTCGGACAACCTTTGTACCTGACAACTCAACCCGATTTATACAGGTAAAATCGCTTTTTTAGGAAGCATAACATCATTCAAAAGCTTCCTTTTCTAAACAAACTTCTTTGCAAAAGCCTGAACATGAAGTTAACTTTTTTTTCTTTGTTTTACATTTTTTTTTAGAACTTTTATATGCAGCTATTGTTTTTCCCAGTAAATAAATCTTAGTTATATAAAAGAAAAAACATCAATGGAGCATATTATTTTATTTAAATTATTTTAGCAGTATTAGACTTTCAAAAAATACTTATTTTCGTTTAAAGTTAAAATTGAGCATTGTATAAAATTTTATCATTCTTTATTAAAAAATGAAATGCACATCATATGCTAGGTGCAACTCTTTCTCTTGTCTTTGTTTTCAGCTTTTTATAAAAATGCATTAGAGAAGAAAGAAATACTTTTATGCAGAAAAATAAAAGACAAGTAACATTCAGTTGCACAAGTATACAGTCCTCTGCAAATTTGTACAACTGAACGTTGTTATTTTTTCTTTTATGCATTGGAGAGATAGATAAACGTATTTAATGCATTGAATTACAATGCATTAATAACATGCATAATTTTTAACTTACACAAATTATGAAACCAGGCTAAGTGCATTTCTTATACTGTATGGATACAAAACAATATCATGGTTTTGTCAATTTTAATGCATTAATTGCAGTATTGCGTTTTGCTCCAAAACAAAAAGTATTTTTTCTTTTCCATTTGAGCCTTTTCCAAAACAAAAATTACGCTAGATATCCTAGTCTGCTGAGGGTTTTTAAGACTTCTTGCATAAATAAGAAAAATCACCTTGCACACTATTTGGAAAGGGAAAAAAAAACTTTTTTGTGAATTTAAAATTTTTTTGCTAAGCTTTTTTAATTGTCATTAGTTTTTTATATCCCATCTTTTCAGCAAACATTCAGGTGTTAGAAATCTGCATGTTTCTATAAAACTGAATTATTTTTTTATCATTCGCAATGTTTATTATATATTCATACCAGAAAATCACCCACCCTGGTATGCTGGGGGAAATTCTCTCTTCATTCAATCTTCTTCTCTCTTTATTCAGTATTTTTGCAATGAGGTCTTTGCCAAATGTTCATTGTAAAAAATATAGCAAACAAGTTTGTGATTGTAAACTAACTTGTAAATTGAATTCTAGTTGAAAGTGCATACAAAATTCAATAACAATTTTTTATTTGCGCAAAATGATTCAGTTACCATAAAATTCTAAGTTTGTGTAACATTAATCAAAAAAATAAAATTTCATATGAAGTCTTCTTCATAAATATAATACAAACAAAACTTTTATCTTCTTAAACAATTCACACATGATATAACTTATATAGATTTCCTACCAGTAAACCCGCTTCTAACAAGCACTAAAGAACCACAATATCTTTCTCGTTAATCGTGATATAGGTGTGCTCATATAGAACAGATTCATAAAAACATCAAAAAATTCATATGTGTGTATAGTCAAATAATTAAGTCCAAAATCTATTTTCAGGGAATTCTGTAGGCCAGCTGTATATGTCACATCCGGCCTTTCTCATCAGTCATATCTACCTGCAACAAACCAGCCACAAAAATACGTCATTACACCTGGTCAAATTTCATCTGCCCCATTTTCTGCAACCCAGTTGCCTGTTCCTCCACCTGCACACCATCATCATAACTCCAACCGATCTTCCATCACCGCTGCCATTCCTTATGCCACAGCTCATAGTTCTTCGCACCCATTGCCTGCTCACCTCCAACCAGCCTCTGCAAACCCAGCTACAGCAGTTTTACCGACAGGTGCTGTATCCATCGCCCCATTTCCAAGTGCCCAAGCTCTTGCTCCTCTCTACAGCTACAACCTAAATCCCTTGAGCCCGGCAAAATCATCCTACAGTCATCTGTACCAGATGTTTGGGGAGTGAGAACAAAAACTATGCAAGATTTTTACCAGCATTCAACCTCTTCGAAGCATGAATGAGACAAGTTCAGTAGTTAAAGAAGATTCTTGTTGTTATATTAACTGCATAATGTATTATGACCAAAATACAAGCAAATTTGTGATGCTGTATGTTAGTGTGATTGTTTTTATTTTGTTTTGCTGAATGGTGCATTGTTTTCATATTTTTAGAGCTCTGCCTTTTATGCATACTTCGAGGCACAAATAATGTATAGGCATTCTTTTCTTATTTACATCAAAATAAAATTGGTACTTTAGTGTTAAATTAGCAAGCATAAAACATGTAAATAGATGTATATATCTATATATATATATATGTAATTGTACTTTTAAACTGTATGTTCTTCATTATAATTGTAAATATTATTTAACAGCTGTAATTAGATTTATTTTATTTTTATAGTGTACAAAAGGGAGTGTTTTGTGATGAACGAGGATTTTTTACATCTTGCAATATCATACTTCACGTGTTACTGTTTTTAATGTATGAAGAGCATGTTGGCCTTTTTTTCACAAGGTTATTAGCATCAACATATACATTTAATTAAGTTTTTATGTTTTGCTTATCTTCATTAGAATTAGTCGGCTCTTGCTTTTGCTAGATCCCATCATATTTTATTTGTAGATATGTTTACTTGAACTTATTCCTGCCAATGATTTTAAATCAGTGTGTGATGTGCCAGTGTTTAAATAATAACTGTAACTAAAGGGATTATACTTACTCAGTTAGTATTCTTCACCATGATTTGAAAAGTTTTCAGAAAAATAGTTTACACAAAGAGTAATTTTTCCCACTAAATTCAATTTTATGTGTTAGAGTGGAATATTAAGAAAATATTTAAATGGCATTATAAATAATATTTAGTTATTTATTTTTCTCCATGAAATGAATTATTTTCTGTTAATGGTTGAGGGAAATATATATATATATATATATATATATATATATATATTTAATTTTAATTACACACAGTGGCGTACCAAGTATGAGTGACACCGGAGTGGTAATTTATACTGTCATCCCCCCCCCCTACAAACACAAAAAGAAAAGAAAGGTTTTAATGTTAAAACATGAAAAAATAAAATTCTTAAATCCAGTTTGATATCAGCCCTCTTCAGCGAGTGTCTCCCAATGCAAGTGCCCCCCCCCCCTCCTTCCCTGATGCCACTATATTTGAAAGAATAAATATAATTTTAAAAAAGGGAGGGAGGGGATTTCTCAGAATTTAAGTATTTATATTTTTAAGAAATTTTCAATTCCACTTTAGGTGTTACCTCCCCCCCCCCATAGCAAAGTCACTAATTTTTATGTTTATTGGTTCCCTTTTTTTCTTTTTTTTTGATACTTTACAAATGCATTAAAATTGTTCAAGTAAACATAGTAGTATTGAGTAACTTTATTTCAACATTTAGGAAAGAACCATAAAGATTTGCTATTCAAAGCTGAATAAAACAACGTTATTTCTCAAACAAAATCACATTCATAAACGTACTTATTTCGTTAGGTGCCAATTTATATGAAAACTGAGATTAATGTCCTCAGGTACTGTGAAAATTGAAAAATGCTCAACAAATTAAATCTAGGTCATTTTTTGGCCACTTGTTATTCATTCATACTGCAAAAATAACTGTCCATATTTTAAATACATCAGTTATTTCTCAAAATGAGAAAATCAAAGAAGTTTTAGAATTCATTTGTTTATGATATGTATTATAATTTTTTACATTGTCTTTATTTTTATTTCCACTAAATTACAGTTTTGTACGTTTCTATCATTTTTGCCTCTTCACGAGGCTGTTTTTATTTGTTTTCAAAAGTTTTTACTTACATGTCTTTTAAATGTTTGATCTTTGAGACATGTAAACATCAAAATTATCATAAAGTTATGTACAAAGCTAAGGTACAGTAGCCCCTTCATATAACGCGCAATATATATCCGAAAGTGGGATATAACGAGGTTGTTAAAACTAAGGATTGAACTAAGATTCAAGCAACTGACATGTGCATCTACAATAAATAAACCTTATTCCTATTTTGGGACGACCTTCTGAATAAAAGCAACAAAAGAAAATTATATTTTCATTTGCTTTCTTTAATAGTATAAAAAACAGTTCGAAAAAATTCCAATGGTTTTTTGGTGAAATAAGAGTTTAAACCATTATAAATCAAGCTATCCAAAGTCAAAAGAATGAAACACATTCCTGTTTTATTTATTAGCTAAAAAGGGAAGAACAAAATTTTCTTGAGAAATATGCAGTTTCTACTACTTTAAGTGATCTCAAATTTAGAACGAAGTTTTACTACTACTTTAATTTTTCAGGGAACAGAGGAAAAGCGGAATATAAGGAAAGGTTACTGTATTTCAAAAGGAGAAACAAAAAGTTTATTTCGGAATGATAATTTCTTGGTAAATACTTGCCTTTGCACCAAATGAACAGATAATTAAATCTAGTGTAAATAATGCACCAATTTGCTTTTAAAATTTAATGCCAAAGCACATGTATATAATTTTCATTGCAGACATGTACTTTATTTATCTTGGATTTATTGAAACATACATTTGCTTGTTTTTTTTAAGAACGTATTAATAGTAATTAGAACTGCTTCAAGAAAAAGAAAAACTTAACTTGCACTGATCTGGCTTATTTTGCAAGTATTTGCTTTGAATCAATTCAAAACAAATTAGCTCTTTTTTTTCCTTTTAAACTGATTTTAAGTTCTTAATAATCTGACTTTGCAATAAAATTTTTATATGATGAATTTTTTTTTTTAAGAATGACTGTGTTTTAGTCACTTTTGAATCTAAAATTTTAGATAGCATGCATTGTTATTTCATCTTTTGCAATGTATATTAGAATTATTTTCTATATTATAGTACTATTTGTGATATATTTGCCCTCCATTATATCTGCTTAAATATTACAGATGGCTCACAGAGGGGAAGAAATGGTACCTCTCTTTTTTAAATAGGAATCATAATTTGTTCGACATTTACATCACAGTAAATTGTTTTCATCATTGTACATTTTACGTTTTGTAAAAATTTGTTATTTTGTGCATATTTTAAATAGTGCTTTATTCTATCATCCTTTTTAAATCTTATAATCCATACCAACTGCAACTGAAATGACATGTTGGTCCCGTGATATTAGGGTGTTAGCTTTACTAGTCTTACAATTGTTGTACTGTTTCATGAATTTATATAAATGTAGAGGTTAGGTTTGTATTTATTTGTGTATCACCTAACATTAGACTTGTCTATGTGCATATAGCATATTGACATACATTAGATGTTGCCTTGGGGTTTTATACTTGTAAGTGCAAAGTAGTATTCTTAAAAAGAACTATAAACTTGATATGTGATTCATTATATATAAATGCATATATGCGCATTCATATGTATTCATATTTAATATAAATTTGTAAAATTTTGGTGATGTGTTATTCATGTTTTGGTGTTTGAAGCACTGTTTGTATGTAGCCAAGGTGTTTCACATTAGAATTCCACAAGTGTGAGCGATATACTTATTGATTGTTAGTCTATTAACTGTTTGCAGCATTTGCTGTTGATTGAAATTGTGATGTTTTACCATATTTTCTCATGCATTCTCATGAACTTAAGTTAGGTTCATTCAGCTTCAGGAGTGCTTAAGTCATACCATAGGAAATTAATTCCTTATTCAGAGATTTGTGTAAATGTTATAATGATATTCACACGCATATATATATATATATATAGAATTTAAAATTATATATTTATCCTAAAATACCTTTGTGTTGTCTGTTCTTGTGTTCATTTCGAATGATTTTCTGTTACTAGAAGCATATTGCTTTAGAGTATATAGTACTCAGGGTGGATTTTGCACTTGTAGTTTGCTTTTCTGCTTTTAGTTAATAGACTTGCAGTGTTGGACAATAGTTTTTAGCATATTGTGTGCTTCTCCTTTTTACGTATTCTAATTTTAGGTCTCTTAATGTATTGAATTTACATCAACATAATTTTTGACGCATAAATTTTCTCTCATTACTGTAAAACTAGATTTCCAGTTTTGGAATTTTATGATGTTAAAATTTCATAGAAACGTTCATCACATTTTAGTCTTTCCTTGTTTCATATATCTTGAAAATTAGTATGTTATTACAGTTTGCAAGTTTGGTTATTTAAGCTTTTTATTTTATTGTTATAACCATAAACTTAACCTATTAACTGAAGTGAAGAATATATGTTTGTATATTATTGGTGTGTTTATTTTTTTGATACAGGAAGTCATATAAATATGTGTTTGTAGTTAGTCCCCCGAGTTATTTTTATTCAAAAAAAAAAACTACATCATTAAACATGCTTAAGGTTTTTCATTTTTTCCAATTATTAGGCATTTCTTATATATTTTCATTTTACATGTTTTTTCGGATAGTTAAAAGCTGTATTTATTTTCTCTTTAATTATCATCAATATGTTATTACTACATAATGCAACATGTAGTTTAAATATTTTGTTTCAACTATGTATTTTCTTAAAAGTTGCCGTCAATCACTAAAGTTTTTTATGAAATTTTTGCATTAGAGTTATTAAATACTCTGTTGTTATTTACATGGAAATTTTTTACATCATTATAAATTTTATCTAAAAAAACATAAAGAAAAGAATGTAAAAGGAAAAAAAATGTTGGGCTTGTTTTGGAAGTCGAGTAATTGAAAGAAATAGACGAGGAAAAAAATGATTTTTAATGTATATTCTCTGTACTGAAATTATTTCTTAATTCAAAAAAATAGAAGCATTAGTTTTTAAAAATTTAAGGTATGCAGCTTTAAAATATATCAAAAACTTTAAAATGAATAAAATATTAGCATATATTTCCTTTTCTTAATGTTCTTTCTTTCAAGATGCACCTAGAAAGTTTTTTGAAAACTTAACATGAAAAATGTGTTAATCTTTAACTACATTTGAATTATCTTAAATAAATTGTATCATCAGTATTTCAAAGTGTTTTAATTGGAAACTGAAATAAATTCTTTCAGTTATGTTCTTGATGATCAGAAAATTAAAAAACTCCAAAAAAAAAAAAAAGTCTTGTACTGTTTTAAATATATTAGTACATTGGAAATTTAACTAAAACTAAATATATTATATCGAATTCTGAGACAGAGGATATTACTTAAGCTTAATGCATATACTGATTCTATTAATTTTTTATTTTATCATCAGATATTTGTTTAGAACCTTTTTCTTAACTCCCAAAACTAACTGAGATCTCAAAAATGAACCCTCCCCAAAAATCACAATTGTGGAAGAAACTCCTTATCAATTTATTCCTTCGTTACACCAATTCCATACTGTTAATTTCCCATCGAGACAATACCTTTCTATGCATAAATGACTGTAATAATACAACTTTCCAAGTATTCAGAAAAGCTAGCAAATTTCATGAAAATGGGATCTTGGTAAAAAAAGAAATTCTAGGGATTTTATTAAAGCTTTGGTTTTATTAAAGCTTTTAAACAAATTTTTAAAAAATCATCAAAAATTACCTCCATTGTTTGGTGCTATGTATGTAGTATGTATTTTCAGGTTTGAATATTACAATATCTTTCAGTTACTGTTTGAAATATCTCAAAAAAAAAAAAAAATCTTTAATCCAAGGAGAGATATGTTTATTATTCCACTAATGTGGAGATAATTTTATAATCATAGTTGTAAACGGTTGAAAATGTAAAATAATTACATTTAAGTTGTATGTGTCTGTGTGTGAAAATATAGTATTTGTAGAGAATGTTTAGATATTATATAATTTATTGTATGTTAAGTGTGTCAGTGTGTAAGCAATCTTATCTTGTTCCTAATGTGTTGCAATAACTTTTACATTGAAGTAAAATTGTTAAAATTTTACAAAACAAATGAGTACTGTGTTAATAGTTTTAAAGTGTAGATTTAGCATTAAATCGCAAATCTTTTGGCATATTATCCAGTAAATGAACCGTAAACTTGGTTTGTGTGTACTTCTCTATGCATATCCATATATATTGCCTTAGGATTTTCATTGATTTGAAAGTTGATGTATTTATTTTGGTTTTAATGTGTGTAACAATGAAATTAATCTTTTTTTATTAGCATTTTTCTTTTTAATTTACTGTGCTTTATTTGAAATGAATTTTTTAAATAAGTATTATAGCTGTGATAACTTTATCAGTTGCTAGTAAAACATTTGGACAGAAAAACTTCTTATTAAATAATGCTTCCGGAAATTGATATTATTTATGACTAAACTAGTAAAGTATTTAATGTGTTTTGTTAAACATATAATTTACTATTTTCATTTATGAAAAGAGTAAAATACATATTGTTAGTAAACAATATCTTTTAAAAAAGAATTTTAAAATTATTTCAGTAAAATAAGTTTAATATAAATAAACTCTTTTAATCATTGACATTTATTATTAACTTAGTCTTAAATATTTTAAATTGCAATCTTTTTATATGCAACAGGTGGTGCTATGGTTCAGGCCTGATAGAAAAAAATGTAGAGAACTGACTCCTTCCATAAAATATAAAAAAAAAAATAAATGATAGCTATATTGTTTTATTCTCTGAATTGATTTAAATCTATATCTAAGTAGTGTTATTATTTATTGAAAGGTTAAGTGAATTAAGAATAATCTGAAATTTATTATCATTATATATAAAACAATATTTGCATGAAAAAATTTTTGTATTAGTTTAATTGAAAAGAAAAAAAAATTCATTAGATTTAAATTGAGAATTCCTATTTAAACACTTATCTATATTATAACACCTTTTATAACATAAATCTTTGAGCATATAAAGTTGGGTTTAGGCTTGCCCCCATACATTGTACGGTGAGTTGCTCTGAACTGATTTCCACTTATATAACATGCATGCTTAAAGGCATGGTCAAAATCAGATCGTTTTTTTTTTATTGTTTCCTGTCTTTACAATATCATTTTTTTTCCACTAAATTATGCAAATTTCGTTTTTGCAATTTTAAAACTAGAATTCAATTCAAGAAATACACCGCCATCTCAGTCAACTCCAACCGAGGACTGCAGTTTCGTGCGTATTAGCACTCATCAGCCCGGCATAGGATTGACTGAGCTGAAGGTGGAAAACCTCTTTTAAGGAAGACAAGAGTGCCAAACAAATTGGTAGCTAATACAAAATTAGCACTGACCAGACGAGTGACCGAAGCAATGGTTTGGTTCAACTCGAATATTGAAGGCAAGGGAGGTATATTCAGTAAGTTAGCGCCCTATAGCCAAGGTTAAGGCAGAAATACATGAAATACACCGCCAGCTTAATCAATTCCAAATGTGGACTGCAGTTTCGTGCATGCCAGGCTGATGAGTGCTAATAAGCACGAAACTGCAGTCCTCGGCTGGAATTGACTGAGCTGGCGGTGTATTTCATGTATTTCTGCCTTAGTCCTGGCAATAGGGCTGTAACTTACTGAATAGAATTCAATTATTTATTTACAAACCTATATTATTGCCGTAAGAAAGTATAATGAGAAATAAATAGTGACATTAACTTTAGAATAGTATTTTTAGAACTATGCATGAGTAATAGTATAGTAAATCATTATTGGTAATTTTCCAGCAATGGGATGAGAACTTATAATGTTTTATATTGTGCCTTTAAATCTTGAACTTTAGTTTACACTGGAAAAGAACTTACCACTTTTATGTGTAATTAGTTTGGGATTAGGCATTTAAGAATATCTGAAAATGCAATCAATATTATTAATTTTTAGAAAAGAATTATTTGTTAGTTGTCACAATGTAGCTCGCTAGGAAATGAGAATTTTGCTTTGGTTCCATTTTTTTAATAACTTTTGTCTTAGAACTTTTTTTTTTTTTTTTGCTTCCATATATGATAAGAAAAATAATGTTCAAGGACGCAATTGGCATTTTTTCCTGATGATTTACAACAAGAACAATTGATGGGGATCATGATGTATAATCTTATTGAAAATAGTGAATTTTTTAAATTTCTAGCTATTGAATATATCCCCACAATAAATTGATACTAGTATTTTTATTCATGGCTGTGATGCCAAAAATATTATGGATTTAAAGATGTGATTTACCTGCATTGCCTAATTCAAAGAATTTTTATTGTGGCGGAAAACTTTTCTGTTAATCTAGAACATAAAAAGATGAAAGAATAGTTATAAAATGCGAAAATATAATTGAAATTAAGAACACTTAAAATGTTAAAAGTTATAATTTCAGGACTAATATGTAAGCAGAATAATAATTTTTTCTTGAGGCTTTTTTGTTTTGATACTACTAGTTTATGCAATTGACTAACTCTTCCGCCCCCACCCCTCTTTGAATAGAAATCCCAAAATATAAATTTAGTGTCATTAATATTTCTGTGTTGGGCACTTGATTTGTAATATAGTAATTTGAAGCATCATTTAATAAAAACAAAAATTATTTTATCTCATTAATAATATTTTGAAATTATTTTACATATGAATTAGCCAAATCCAGTTCATAATTGCTTTAATTTCAAATATGCTTCTCAATGTAAAGAGTATTTGAACTAAACTCATTGACACAACAGCCCATCTCAGTTTGAAAGGAGTCTTTACTATGCTATTTTTTCCACTAATTGTGCTGTAGATCATTATCCTTATGCAAATGATATCGTTAATACAGCTTTTAAAACATATTTTCGAAGGAGTGGATATATATATATCTTTTTTTAGCCTAAATGTAGTTATGATTTGCTGTGTAACTTGTTGCCTACAAGTATGTTGTATAACTGGACGAAGATTATTATAAGGAAAAATTCTTGGGCGAATTAGTAGGATTTTAAACTTAAAAAATTGCATTAAAAAAGTTTTTCAACTGTTCAGTTTTTATTTTCAGGATATCTATGAAGATTTGTAGTTATCATACATTATTGTAGTTACCATTTGCTGTGTAACTTGTTAACTGCAAGTATGTTGTATGACTAGACGAAGGTAATTATGGAAAAAATATTCTTGGTCATATTACTAGGATTTTAAATCTAAAAAAAATGGCATTAAAAAAGTTTTAAAACCTTTTGCCTTTTATTTTCAGACATCTAAAAGATTTGTTTTCAAAGTATATATTTTATTCTGAAGAAATACTAATTTTATTTATTTTTTGTACATTATATATAGCAAGTAGAGTGATTTGTTGCACTTTGATATTTATTTAGATTTTTGCATTCATATGTGTTAACTTCAAAAGTGAAATACTGAAATAAAAATTTATTCTGTTCTTGTATAAAAAAAAATACCATGTATATAGCTCAGAGTAATTTTTCACTTAAATATATACATAAATCTATGTAAAACTGAGCTTATTTGTGTGTGTGACACAGCTAATATGTAAATTAGTCTCCATAAACCTAAATCAATATCTTATAAGCATCTATGTGGTTTTTACGCATTGAAAATAATAAACGTTAAATTTGCTTGTGTGCAAAAATTTTTGTATTGTCTCATTCTTTGTTGTTCTTCATTAAAATAAGTGGGCTTAATTAAGGCACATTCAACCAACCCTCTTAAGCAAGAAGGACATATCTATAATTGGGGCAAAACTAACCAGGCAACATTGGGAAGGCTACCCAAGCAGATTGTAATCACAGCATTACAAAGCTGCCAGGTTAGATTTGCCCCAACTATAGACCCGCTGAATCCTCAAAAGTAATCTGAAATCTTTCTAAAAGAAAAATCATACCAAAAATTAAATGCCCTGAATTTACATAAAATACACGCAAAAATAATTTATGTCAAAATTTAATGTTCCAAAAAACTTGGTTGTTTCCACAGTATAGAATGTATGGGCCAATTGGAAACTCATAAATTTCGTATTAAAAACAGCTAGGAAGGTGGAAACACATGACCAAAAGTTTTTAGTAACCTCCGCCATGATGGTGTAAAATTAGTTGAAACCAGTTACAGTAAACTAGCGATTATCGGCGGTTCGGATTATCCACAGGTCTTTTCACAATTCTTTTTTTTTTTTCCTTTAATTTTATCGGTCATTAAATGTGTTTTTTTAAACTTATGATCACATTGTTCGTTTTTAGCTTTCCCATATGAGGCAGTGCGAAGCAAAGGGATGTAAGTGAACATTTTCAAGTTTTGAGTAAAACGCGTTTAAAGATAACGTTCTAGGTAGGCTTCCATTGATTTTTCTTTTTTTTTTCTCTAAATCATGTTGTACAGCAGCATCTACCAGCAAGGGCCTCAACCCCCCCTCCCATCTCTTAAAGGAGAACTTCCTTGCTTTTAGTGCTTTTTTCTTTGCAAAAATGTATAAAAATTTCTTTTCCAGCCATTAATGAATAAGTTATTAAAAATGTCAAATTTTAATATCTGTAATCTGTACTGAAATCGGTTGCCATGGGGAAAATATTCTGCTAAACCATGGGGAAAATTTTTGAGCCCCCCCCCCCTTAAAATTTTGCATATGGGCACCCTTGTCTACCAGGGCTATTAGTGCCATAGACAGTGGAGAGGTCCCCTACTATATGTACTGATTATCTCCAAATTTTTAATTTTGCCACTTAAATCCCTTTGCTTCTCCTCACTGTATACACTCACAACATATGTACATTTTGTTTTACATTGAATGTTAGTAGATGCAATGTAGCAATGTTTTTAGCTATTGTTACAGTAGTTCATTCACCTATTCGGATTATCCGTGGTTTTCCCTTATCCGCGGTTACCGAGTCACCCTAACCCGCGGATAATCGGGAATTTACTTTACTAAGCATTTCTACACCTGCTGGAGGGATAAATGTAAAATCACTTAACTTTTAAAAAAAAGTGCCATCTTCAAACAATGTTACAAATTTGTTTAGAAATACGTGGGACTCTCACAGAATCTTTTTTATTACCTAGTTTTCACTCATCAACAGTTTAGTTCCTAAAACTACAAGTGTGGTATTAGTTTGTTTTCCATTTATGTTTCTTTTGCGGGGAGGGGAGTGCAGAGGAATTAGTGGATGTTATTTTAAATATTTTTAATGCTTCTTATAACTCGGGGACAGTACCAGAGGTCTGGAAGTGGGCTAACATAAAGCCGCTTTTCAAGAAAGGGTCTAAAGGTAATGTTGGGAATTATGGACCTGTAAGTCTGACTTCAGTGATTTGTAAGATTTTCAAAACTTTGATCAAAATTAAGATCATGAATTTCTTAGAGATTGGGTTAGAAATTGGCTCACTGGTAGGAAGTAAAGAGTTGTTGTGAGAGGAAATCATTCTAAGTGGAGTGATGTTTTAAGCGGGGTTCCTCAGGGATCAGTTTTAGGGCCTCTTTTGCTTATTATCTTTATGAATGACATAAATAAAAATATTTCTGGAAGCATGAATTGTTTTGCTGATGATGTAAAAGTTATGGGAGTTGTCGAAAATGAAGAACTAGTAAAAAAGCGTCAAGAGAATTTTAGATCACATTACTAAGTGGGCGGATAAATAGGGTATGGCAGTTAATGTTGGAAAATGTCAAGTGCTACACTTCGGTCATGGAAATAAGCGTACGAGTTACCGTTTACAGGGTTCAGTCATTAGTTAGGCAGAAAACGTTAGGGATCTGGGTATCTTACTTAATAAATCAGGACTTCAAGTTTAGTCAACAGTGCAGCACTGCAAGTAACAAAGTCAACAGAATGCTTGGGTTTATCAATAGATCTATTTCAAACAAATCTAAGAAGGTTCTTCTGCCTTTATATAGGAGTTTAGTAAGACCTCATTTTTGCATTATGCTGTTCAATTTTGGTCACCTTATCCGAAGAAAGATATTTCTGTATTGGAAGGGGTTCAAAGAAGTGTAACTAGACTAGTAAGGGGACTTTCAGATTTAGATTATAATGCCAGACTTAATAGGTTTAATATGTATAGCCTGGAGCAAAGGAGAGTCGAGGGGACATGATTCAGTTATTTACATTTATCAAAATGAATGATGTTATTGGATTAAATTTTTGCATGGAAAGCAAGACGAGGGGTCATTGTTTTAAGTTACTTGAATCTCAGGCTAACTTGGAAATCAGGAAAACCTACTACTTCAGTTGGGTCATGGGCACTTGGAACAGCTTACCAGAAGAGGCGGTAATGAGCAAGGGGGTTGATAGCTTTAAGAGGGCCATTGATCTTCATTGAGGACTAATAAATTGACGAAGACCAGCCTAGCTGGATCCAGAGCCTGTTGCTGGTCGTCACATTTGTATTTGTACATTTGTATTTTACCCCAATTGACCCGACCTCAAAAAGAAAAGATAATACAATTGTCAGTCGCTCAAAACTAACCTATGATGATTAAAGGGCTAAGAAAAAAAAAAGATTAGTGAAATATTCATCATTAATAGTTAGCTAACAACGCTTTTTCTTCATAAGAGAGTAAATAACTGCGAGCATATCTTTGGCCTGTATCTCGATAGAATGGTAAAAAAAACAAATGATAAAAACAGAAGAATCTGATTACTTTCACCCTATTGCTCACAATCAAAGAACTGTTTAAAACGTTATTTTTCCCTGATAAGCATATGTAATATTTTTCAAAAAATGACTTAAATTTATATATGTATTGTTTCTGCACAGAGGTACAAGTTTTGACTTTATAAAATAGGCGATGCATATTTGAAGAGTTGTTACGGAGAGGAAAAGGGGGGTAGTTTTCGAAAATTTCAGTTTTCAGGAGATTTTACTTGAGTGAGTCCACTATCACCCCTGGGCTATCCACAAATGTCGCGTTTTGAGCAGGTACGAGTGACATCAGTCATTCGTCATATGCAGGTTTTGTAGCACTGTAAATCCTTGAAAATTTATTGAATCTTAGCTTCATAAATCCTGATAATATTCCTAAGATTTTCCGGGGAGTCCTTTTGAAGTAAAGCGCGCATTAAAAGTTATGTTTTGATTTTGTGATAAGGTTACCATCTGAGCGTAATCTTTACTAATAATAAAGCTGAAAGTCCCTCTGTCTGTCAGGATATCTGTTTGTCCGGATCTCTGTTTGTCAGGATCTCTATGACGCGCATAGCACATAGACCGTTCGGCCGATTTTCATGCATTTTGCACAAAGTTAGTTTATAGCATGGGGGTGTGCACCTCGAAGCGATTTTTCGAAAATTCGATGTAGTTCTTTTTCTATTCCAATTTTAAGAACAAAATTCTCATAAGATGGACGAGTAAATTACGAAATTATTATTACGTGGAACCGTAACATGGGCACAAGCCATTTGGCGAGAAAATTCACCATACATTATTTGTAAATATACAGGCGAACCAAAAGACCTTTTAATTTTCTTTTACGGGCAAAGCCGTGCGGGTACCACTAGTTTTGAATAAAAATGTAGGAGCTCTATAATCTTAAATTATCTTCATACCAGCCTGAATTCCGTCGAATAATTAAAAAAATTATGCATCGTCAACACTATTTTGAGTTGGTGTCCGAGAATTGTTGGACATTTTAGAATGTTTCCTCCTTGATCGCCCTTCCATTTCTAATGCAGAGTAACAAAAATTACCCTCCATAAGCAAAGGCACAGCGAGGGAGGTTTAGAGCAATCTCACAGCTCCCTTGATATTTTAAATTTCAAGAAACATTTCAGACTTTCACTCTAAGGACTGACTTATACTTTTTAATTTAATAATTTATTTTAGCTTCCAAATTGCATATATTTATAATATTTCTGATGAAAGCAAAGTTTTGACAAAAATGAAATCAATCAATTTTGAGGACATTTTCGAGGATAAATGAATGAAATGCAAAGCGATCTTAAAGTGAAATTTTATTACATTTTAAAAACCAACTGGATACAGTAAAAATTTTTATCCACTCATTAAGTAACAATTTCGCAGATATAAGCTCTTCATTTGACAATACCTTGTCATGTGTAATGGATAAAACTAGTTAAACTTCCATACTTCTGAAAACAAATTCCACAGTATAAATTTATTCATTAAGGTCTGAACAAGGGTAGAGGGTGTCTACTGACCAGGTGATCCAAAGTTCTTGTACATTTATAGTATTTTAGCGTGACACTTCAATATTATATGACAAAAAAATATTTTCTCAATTTCATGGCAAAATGAAAAACAAGAATACATATCATTTTAGTTGAACTATTTATTGATAAAATTGAATATTTTTTTTCATATATGTATATTTAGATCAACTATTATATTAATAAATATACTATAGTGGCCGCCGTTTATAAGAATCACGTTTGTTCTAAACAGTTTTGATTCCATAAAGCGGCTGATTCAATAAAGCTGGATTTGGTTCTGTTTTTGACCATTTGATTCATTAAAGCGGTTGATCCAATTAACCGGCGTCCACTGTATACTTTTATGTTACATTTTAGTTGAAAAACTATGCAGGCTTTAGTTAATAGTTCATTTTATACGTTTAAAAGTGCCTCTCTTCATCTCTTAGACCTCTCCAGACCACTAGGACTCGACCGATGCATCGGCCTGGCCGATGCATCGGCGCCGATGGTTCAACAATTTAGCCATCGGCATCGGCATCGGCGGCCGATGCTAACTTGCAGGAAACATCGGCCCATCGGTCTTAAAATACATCGAAAAGCCGATGGAATTGGCCGATGTTTTTGAAAAAAAAAAGGACCTTTGCTGTTCTACTTTTCAATACAAAGTAAAGAGAGTTATTGTTTTCATATAAAATTGTTTACTTAAATTTCAATATGAATTTCTATTTTAGTCACCCCTGAAAGAGTTTTTAATACTGCATTCAGATACCAAACAAGTTAATTATTGCGTTGTTTCTTGCAGCTGGATGTACGTATATATCTCTCATAAATCATAACTCTAAGATGGTAAGCTGTAGAAGGTTAAGTTTTCGCATGTGGGGTGTGCGTACGTGCCAGTTGTGCACTTCTTTTTTTGTTTTCGATCGGGTGTTCTGAAAAGCCGGTTTACTCACTTTGGTAGCTATTAATTACTTATTTCAATACAAAACTAATCTAGCGTCTCAGACTGACAATCATTTGGTGATATATTGCCGAATTGGAGATTATGGAAACAAATATGAGATGGTGAAACCGGTTTTTGTGTCATTTTGGTAGATTCCTGTTGAACCGACGGTATTTTTAATTTTTCAATACTTGTAATATGAATCACAGTAATGCAGTCTTTTCTGTATCGCTTCGGAAGAGTTACAAGTTTAGGGCCCGTCGAAATACATTTTGGGGCCCTATTTCTCTATCGCAGGAAGTTGTGAAACATTTATCATAAGCATTTTTGTAACTCCTATGGTGCCCCGATGGTTATGGGGCCTCTCGTGCAATTGCAACATTTGCTATATTTTAAATCCGCCACTGCACGTCAAAACAAACTCGGGTGCAAGTTTTTAAATTTTTTTCTGCTCCATGTTTATGATTATTTTGAACTCTATTTTTTACGACTATTTTTTGAATTTCCGAGAACACTTGCGTGCCCCTCCTCCCACTCCCTCAATTTCTGAAATTAAATTCTAGTTATACTTCTGAGCTCTTGAAATTAACACCATTCATAAAATTAGAGATTTTTTTTCAAACTTAATTTATTGTTTAGAAATAATTTAGAGCATTAATGTAAGAAATTAATTAAAGACGTTTTGAATGGTGACATAATTAAAAAATCAAAGGGACTTCTGAATTTTTTCTTCAGAAGTGCTGAAGTAGATTCAGAAACTCTTCCGAGGCGTTGGTGGTAGCGGTTCTGTACTAAAAAAATGAGGCCGAGGTTGGGACCGAAGTGTGAGTTACTCAAAAATCAGAGGGTGACCCCTCCCCCCTTAACCCTCCCTCGTCGTTTCAAGCATTTCTTAAATATTTATAGCGATTATTTATTTTGGTCAAAAAATGCCATTTTGCGTACTTGTCATACTTGTTTCACCTACATTTCGTAATGCGCCATCTTTTTTGCATCATTAATAGTGATCGATGATTTTTCTGTTGTAAGTAAATATTTTTATGTATTTATATAAAATCAATGAATAAGTTATTTTCGTTTTTATAGAAACGTTTCAAGGATTTTCTATTATGCAATTTTTTAAATTTCAGAAAATTATTCTTAAATTTAAAAATTTAATTTGAACGTGTTTGTAAAGCTTCAGAAAAGATTAAACAATCACATTTTTCAACATTATGTGTGCAAACATCAGATCAAGTAGTATATTTATTCAGTTATTAACTTGGTGTAAATATTGAGTTTGTTTATTGTAGCTGCGTTTTAAAGAACCTCGCTCTTTTTATGACTATTTCTTTTTTCAGCAAAATGTATGTCACTGTTATAGCTTTTATGAAAAATGCAAACTTTTCTTTTCATAAATTTTAAATAAGTGCAAAAATATTCCTATTATGATTTAATGTTGTAATTTACCTGTTACCTTTTTTGTTTAATTTGATGACTAAAAAATGTCTACGTGCAATCTTTTCACTTTAATTGCGTAATTTTTTGACGGTTTCATAGTTTTATTCTTTTTTTTTTTGAATGATTAAACAACATAATTTAATGTTTTTTAACTATTTTAGTGTACCTAAATCCATACATTATTACAATATTACTGAAATCTTAGTTACATGTTCAATTTAAAAAAAAAGAAAAAAAAATCAATTGGTTATTAAACAGTCTCTTTGTTTTTCTTCCTTTTTTTTTTTTTTTTTTTGGCTGTTGTTCTTGCTCTTTCATCATACAGCAGCCAAAAAAAAAAGAGAAGCATAACTACACCCTATACATATTGTACGTAGTACGATCCAAAAGTTCGGGGACAAGCTGTATAGAACCTTACCCAGAATAGTTCACATTACTGAAACACATTCACCTTTAAAAGGTCACCTTGAGGGACTATGTACTTCTGCTAGTGTTCATAAAACTTTTGGAATCACTCCTGGAAGCCATTTTTCGCTATCTTCTGTGATGCACCTTTATCTTCACCTGACGGAAGAAAGTGGCGTCCATGCAAATGTTTTTTTGCTGGGAACAAGTAAAAGTCACACGGAGCTAACTTCAACGAAACGTTATTTTACTTGTTTGTCATATCAGAGTATTGACCAATCGAACCGTGCATCCTCAACATGAAAGTCGCCTTCTTCCCCACGATGAAGTTAAAAGCAGCCGCGCAAGAGGCCTTACAGGAGGTTGCGTAAAATGTCTTCCAGGAGTGCTTCGAAAAGCTATACGAACGTTGGCAGAAGTGCATAGTCGTCCAAGGTGACTATTTTGTAGATAGATGTGCTTCGGTAATGTGAACTATGCAGGGTAAGGTTGTATACAATTTGTCCTGAACCTTTAGATCATACTACGTATGTATGTGTTTTCAACTTACTATTTCATAACGTTTTTGAGTGACGCAAGTTTACGCGCATGAAGACATCACAAGAGAATTTACGATAATTAACTGAGGAGGCGTTCAAAATGGATATTTCGGTCATCTATATGTTCTTAAATACATATGCATGTACAAATGTGCCGGAAAAACTTGTGAACTTTAAACCGTAAACTAGAAGTTTAGTTCGAAATCTGTTTTTTTTTTTTTTTTTTTTTTTTTTTTGTGATTATGCGATTCCTTATTCGTAGAAAGAAAGTAAAATGAAATGAATCAGCGATCCTTTAAATCCCTGATAATCTTATCAATTTATTTCTGTTTGATTTTTTCTTTTTTTTTTTTGGCCATCGGCCGACGGCATCGGCCATCGGCCATCGGCAATCGGCCATCTGGAGGAAAACAATCGGCCATCGGCCATCGGCCGTCTTTGAACAATCGGCCAACAATCGGCATCGGCCCATCGGCCAAAAAATGCCATCGGTCGAGCCCTACAGACCACCCAATGTTTTCTTTGATTTCTTTATGCAACATTTTTGAAATATTACAACAACAATTGCATATCCACGATTCTCATCAATGATTCATAATATCATTCATTTTTAAGTATTTTTACCGTACATATTTCAAACATTTTCAATTTTAGTAGACACCCTGAATTATCCGTTTCATTACATAAAAATCTTTTATATTAAAAATAATTTTCCCAATTTCCATTCATTCAGCCGAGGAAGTGCGTTCGTCATTTTAAACTTTTACAAGGGGAGGGGTAAAGAATGATATATTCTATATCTATAGTACACTAAAACACTATAAAATAAGCATACACATGCAAACTTCACCTTCTATCAAGTAAGTAAAGAAAATCTACAGTGAGATGGAGCCCCATAGCCGGATTCAGGGGAGGGTCAAAGGGTCAGTTGACCCCCCCCCCCCCCTGTGATGAGAAACACTTTTTTAAAGGAGTACAAAGCATGCATTAGACAAGAAGAAACTTGCTATTTGAATGCATGCTGTCCATAAGTTAACATTGTAAAAAATCCTTTTTACAAAATTGAAACACCAAAACAGCAGTCAGAAAAAAAAATATTTTGCATATTTTAACCTTGTTGTGTAAAATTTTAATGCAACAATGTTGTGCCTTTCTTTTTTTCATTGAAGCGAAAATTTTGTCGACACATTTTATATAAAAAATATTTAATTTCATTATTTCAAAGTTTTTATAATTTAAATACAAATAGCAAACTGTACAATTTATAAATTGTTACATATATTTTTCACAAAATAGTTTTTATCAGAATACACATTTAGATAACTTAATAGAATGTCATAAAAATATTAATTGATATGCAATATAACCAATATTTGTAAGAAGGTTCACATAATGATTTGTTTTTCTTCCACTTTACTGGCCACTGAAACTTGACCCCTTTTACAAAATTTTTAGATCCGCCCCGGCAAACATCGGAGGAGTTACTTTTTTCTGATCTCTTTCCTGCCACACACATACCTAATGGATTTTCTTCCTCCAAGGAACTTTTTTTAACTATGGCAACAGGAGCAACATTTTTTCTCACACGCTTTCTGTACGTATTTTTCAACATTAACGAGCAACAAATTCATAGAAGATGCTAATGATTCTAGAACATTTACCAAACGCATTGTGCAATCATTACTAACGTTTGAGAGTGCACACGTAGTGCCTGCATCAGTTTGAGTAAATTTATTCACTTTTGGTGAAACTTTCAATTTAAGCTTTTCTTTTTCAAGAAAACCGCTGGATTGTTTATTGATGACGTAGTAAGTTTCAGATTCAACTTTACCTATCGAACCACCATCAGTGCTATTCAAACTGAGATTGGAGTTTGGCACAGTGTCATTGCAAATGACTCCAGTTTCCTCCGATTTTACCATCCCAATCACTGAAACATTTGTCGCAGTTGTAGGACAAATGCCGTCAAATATCGCCTTGTTGCTCTTTTTAGGAACACCACGTTGAAATTTTTCATGTAATGGTCCAAGGAGAATTTTGAATCCGGATATTTCGGAAATAGTCTCTAGAAATTTACAAATATTCGCTGTGGGGTTGTCGATAAATAAAACCACAGCATGAGGCTTGATGTTATCGGCGATTGTCTGAAAACAAAAACCAAACATGTTAAAACATGTTATGGAATAGGTACACTATTTGAACGAAAATTGGAGTGCAGTTAAAACATTTAACCTTATTTTCAGCGCTAAAGTACAATTTTATTCAAAAACAAAGACCAAATCCAAAAACTCACCAGGGTTAAGAAATGAAAGTGAGTATGTTGAGCATTACGTCATGTTACGTCATATTTCAACTATGTAGTAGCATATATAGTCTACTACAGTTAGGAAAAAGATCAAAGCATGTGAAAATACAAGCAGTTCTCAAAAATTGACACTCATATATTGTAATATTTTTGTTATAAATCAAAAATTATTTTTACTACTATAAAATGATAAAGTTAGTGTTAATACAAATTTTAATATTGATTGAAACCTGTTAATATTCCGTACAGTATTTATTTAACTAATATTAAGCGTTTAACTAATATTAAACTAGAAATAGTAGTTCATTTCGTTTACTTATTCCATTATTTATAAAATCACTAGTGCATTCATTTGAGTTGCTTCGTTTAAAGATTCACTTATTTATTCATTCATACACCTAATTTTCTTATTCATTCTTTATTTTATTCGCTCATTCATTAATTCTCATACATTAATCAATTAATTTACTTATTTATTCCTTTATCATTTTACACTCTATTCATTTACTCATTCATTATTTTAGTTACTCATTCATTTGATCAAAAAATACTTTTTATAATTAGATATAAAATATTTCATTAGAAAAATATTTTATTTTTAGCCTACTTTCCCAGTAAAAGTCAGAGAAAGAAGAAAAAAGCATGAAAGAAGGCTTAAGGCATCTTGAAAATATTACAAAAAAAGAAAAAAAAAATTAATTAAATAAATATCGAAAAATTAAATATTGGAAAGTAGGGTATTGAGATGGGGGGAAATGTCTGTCGGTCTGTCTGTCTGCCCCCCTCCCCCCAATACGTTTGAGTGAATAGCCCGATTCGAACTTTTTTTTTTTTTTTGTTCGAAAGATCTCGGCGAGGACATCTCATTCCTATATTTCACTTTTTGTTGTGAACTATTTTTTGTTCAATTTTGAACAGTTAAAAAAAACTTAACATTATCGCCTACGGGGAAATGCAAGGCAATTCCGAACTGTGAGGCGAATTTGCTTCAAACAAACTTTGTAGGAATGTTACTTTGTAAGAATAAACTTTGTAGGAATAAATATGAAAAAACTTGAATATAAAATATTTTTTTTTGATTTGAACAATTTTCCGTTCAATTTTGAACAGTTCAAATCCATTAACATTAGCGCCTACGGGGAACTGAAAGTCAATGTAGATTCCGTACTTAGGCGGATTTACTTCAAACAAATTTTGCTGGAAATAGCTCTTGACGACAAACTCCAGATTCCGACTCCGAGAATTTATGGGCACCTGACTCCGACTCCTGTGCCCGACAATTAGTTGGACTCCGACTCCCCGACTTCGACTCTGACTTCGTAGCTTTGGCAAAAATTTATACACGGAGGAAAAATGACTGACTCCGATTCTTGGATATTCGACTCCGACTCTGCAGTCATGGATTTAACTATGAAATAATTATTGTTAACTAGCTGTACCCGACGCGCGTTGCTACGCCAACAAAAAAATACATCATTATACTGATTTTCTTGACAATCGGTTGAACGGGGCAGAAGTTGCTACTCTGCAGTGCCACCTGGTGGCGAGTGGCTTCAATGAGTATATTATGCACCTTCTCCGTGGAAAAATACATATATATAGCAATTTTCATAATAATCGGTCCAGGTATCAAGTGAAGCCGTGACTATACTCAAATTTTGTACTCACGCAGTTTACAAGATCAATCAATCGCTAAAAATATCAAATAGAAAAAGTTTTAAATCCCCTCGTTGCATGAAAAGCCATAATACAATAAAGAAAGAATTTATTTGTTCAAACTCAAGAAAAATGGCAACAGCTAACTTCTTATCAATGAGATCTTTCACGCGAATTAATTTCTGCAGCCAGTAATTTTATTCGTATTTATCCAATGGATTGTGACTTAAATTGAAATAAAAAAGGAACTATCGATCGGATTTTTTTCGAACTGGTCTATAAACATTCCCAGTATCAAAAATAACAAACGGTGAAAGTTTCAGCCAAATCTGCCGGGTAGTTTTTGAGTTCATGGATGACATACAGACAAACATTCATTTTTATATATAAAGATATGACTTGTTTTTATTTTCACTCTAAAGTTTATTTTAGGTATTCAGTTTTCGGCGCATAAACTCGGAAGTCATTTATGTTTCTACATAAAGATATGCGCAGATAATTTTTTTTTTTTTTTTTTTACGATGAAAATTATTTCTTTAAGTTGACATTTTATTGTTTTTATTTGTTTTGGTAAGTGCATTAACTCATTTAAAAAATTATTTTTGGCAGCAAGGGAAAAAGAAATGATTTTTTTTTCATTTGATGTATTTATTTTAATGAGCTTATTAATTTTAATTATTATTTTTTCGTTTTGAAAGCGGTTAAAGATTTTTTTTAATGGAAAAAAGTGCATTAGCTGCTTTGTTTAAAAGGCGCTGCTATTTGATTTGTTCGTTTATTTATTTATTTATTTTTTTACGCATCTAATTTTTTAGATGAGTGGGGCATATTTTATTCCTAGAAATCAGCTTAAAATATTTAAAAAATATGTTTGAAACAATTTGCGATTTTAGCTATTTTTTGAGAATATTGATCAGGTACTACAAAGTAGTATACGGGAAAGTAGGCTCGTTTGGTTTTAGACGGAACTTCTTGTTTACTTAGTCCCATGGAAAAAAATGTGAAAAGTCTCCAACCTATTTTAACGGTACAAATTAACTGACAAAAATAAAAAATAATATTTCAATACAAGCAGGCCCGGATCTATAATTTTTGGGCCCAGTTTTTTAGTACCCAGTTTTAGTATACTTTTCATGCAGGACCATGGGCGAAGTTAAGCGGAAGACTTAAAGAGTTTAATCGTCCATTGACAACCTTTTAGCTCTCCTAAAAGACATTAGTACAAACGAGATTTAACGCCTTCTTTTCTATACATAATTATTTTTCTTCTTCAAAGAAAAAAAACTCTCCTAACAATTAAAAAACATTTTTTATTAACCAATAACATTCTATAAGGCTTTTAGGCTTTTCTCATATCTCATGGCCTCTTAATTTTACTCGTTGCTGTTCGTAGTGCTCGATCTAGGGACTGGTATCCCCGGCGGTAACTTTTGAGGATGACTAACTGACATGATCCCCCATTAAAAGACTAAAAATAGTCTAAGATGACTAAAAATTACCTTACAATCGAGAGCTTTAAAATGTGTTATTAAGATTTGTGCATTTAGAGCTTCAGAATGTACCCCTCTTTCCCCTACCATCCCCAAAGATAGCTTTAAAATTGCATTTTTAGAGATTCTTTCAAAAATTTCTGGAGGAGCCTCTGAACTCTCTCACTAACCTTATTTACTATCATCACTAAACATACCCTAAAAAGTGCATTTTTAGCTTTTCGATTTTGAAATATTTCCAAAGGAGTACCATAACCTCCCAAGAGTCTCAATATACAATAATCTAAAATTGCTTTTTTTAAACTTCAATAACAAAAAAAAAATTCAGAGAACTGCTCTTAACATTATACAGCTTTAAATGCGTATTTAGGAGTTCCATTTAAGAAATAAAAGAAAACTTCCGGGGAAAGGACCCCGAACAGAGGTTTTACCTAATGTTAGTACTAAAGATAGCTTGCGTCTTTTAAGATTTCAATTTCAAAATTTTTGGGGGAGGGAGGGAGGGTCGTTTCCCTATTCCTTTCTCTTAACTACTCACAACCTCACACAACTAGAAATTTCGCTTTCAGCAATACCAGCAACCTCAAACCCTTTTTTCCTAAAGATAGCCTAAAATTAACTTCAGTTTTGAACATAACTTCGGTGGGGCGGGGCTTCTCCTTTTCCTTATTGTTATCAAACACAGCCTACATTTAGTTTTTTAGACATCAATAGCGGAAAATATCCGGTATCACTTAAAAGAATTATATAAATACCAAGAGAAAACAAATTGACTTCGAAATTATATTGTCTCTGACAAAGGCAATAGACGAAACTTTGTATTTCATATGGTTGATATCCTTCTAAATATATCTTTTAAATCATTAAAAACAATCATTTTTCCGGTTTTTTCGCCCCCACACCTATTTCTCTTATTTCTAACCATGGAAACCAGAGTATTGTAAAATCGCCGTTTAAAAAATAATGCTCAAGTTGAGAAAAAAAAATATATTGAAAAAAAAAAAAAAAAAACAATGCAAGCATTGTACTTTGCATACGAGTCACACCGCAGATCTCCAGTGAATAAACTTACCTTCATAGCACTTAAAGATCCAGACTTTGAACAAATAGCTGAAATGAATTTTACAGAGCATATAATATCAGCAGCAGCAATGACTTCCACAACATTCACAGGCAAAGGCTCCAAAAGATTAACTTCAATGATATCAGCTATGAATTTCGATGTATCAATGAAATCTGCTGGGATTCCTTTAATTTTTCCTTTCAAAAGACTCGATACAACGATTTTAAAAGAGTTACACCATCCACGACAGATATCTAAAATCACAACCTTAACTATTTTCTTATGAAAATGGGGAATCTGAGCCAAAGCTTTAAAGATGCCAATAATGTCAGTGCCCGGTCCTCCACCTAGGCAACAAATCTCTAATGTTTGTTTCGACATCAAAATTTCCTTCCCTTCTTTCTTCCGAAGGAATTTTGTGAAGTACTGACACACCAGGGATGTATGAAATTCAGCAAATTTATATAAATATGCACATCTATTTCTTGGATTGTCATAATTAACAAATGTTTCGCCAGAATTCAAATTTTTTGGACAATAAGCATAGCCGATTGTTTTGAATGCAGGCTGTATCATCTGACTTTTAATGCCGTATAATTTACATTCTTCATCTATAACAGAGTTATAGAACTTCCGGCTCATTCTTTGGTAAGTGCTGAGTTTCAGAGAAACCTATGACAGAAAAAAAAATCTATTCATTAAACAAATTTAGAAATAATAGATTTGTTTAGTACTTTTTATGGACTTCTTTTTAAAGAATTTTAAATTTTAGTTTTCTGATCGAAAACAAAAATGTACTGTTTATTTCTGTGGGGGGAAAAACATGGGTGTAAATTTTATTGAATGAAATATTAACTAAAAGCAGAGTCTAAAAAGTTAAAATAAAAAAAAATAAATTTAAAAAATAACTTTTTTTGTAAAAAAATATTAAAAGTTTTTGTAGGATGAACAGGACTAAAGTATAACTAACTCAAAAGCAAATTCAAATAAAGCGTTCAAAATATTGAAAATATTGATGATAATAAAGAGTATAAATTCAAAAAGTCAATAGGTAAAAAACACCCTAAAAATGACATCAAATCACATTCTTAAATTAGAGCTTAATTGGATACTATTCTTTTTAAACTTCCTTTAAATCAGGGGTTCTCATCCCAGGAAACGCTCCAAAAAAATTTTCAGGATTTCAAAAGGAGCATTGAATGGTCAAAAAATATACTTTGAAAAAAGTAAAACTTGCTCTAAACTGATCAATTTCGAGGTCCACGTAAATATTTTCGACATTGTCACCTTTTTTGTGTGGACTATAGGGCAGTTTTTATTTACATATCTTCAAATATGGATTTTCAGCATCAGCATGCGTAAAATCAAAATACCGAGTAAAACATTGAAGGTAACCCGAGGCGTGGTTTGTGACAGAGTGCTACAGGTACATTCTATTCTAAAATGTGTCAACACAAACATTGGCAACCCTCCCACTGATCTTGTGAAAGCGACTAGAATTAAGAATTACATGTAAACTTCACTACAGGTCCGGATCTATAAAACTTGCCCCCCCCCCCCCCCCTCTGCAACAAAATCTGCAAAGTCCCTCACCAGAGGCCAGCAGTGTATATTTGCAACGTTAATAAGTCATATTGCTAGTTCTTTCTTTTTTTTTTTTTAATATCTTAGGTCGTTGGGCTCTTTGAAGACGTGCTCCCCCCCCCCCCATCCCGGCACTGCGGGATCTGCGGGGACGCAGATCCAGGCCTAATTCTAGATAATCTCAAATTAATTTGCATTTAGTTCTTTGGTTTCATGTGTTCTAACAATTACACCTTCAAAATGTAATTATGTGTAGTGATATTAAGTTTTTTGTTCAAACTTTCTCTGTGTTTTCATTTAATGATCAACTTTAACCATCCTAGCCAGCTTCAGTCTCAAATTCCGATCATACTACTTGTATTGACCACATATGGTAGTACTGGGGGAGGGATTGGGGCGTGATTTACATCAGTGTTCGAGGAGGGGGTGGGGTGAAGTCCTTGAAAGGTTGTGTGTGTGTGTGAGGACCCATTCTTCTTTTACATCCGTAAACGTAATAGGGATTAGAAATTTTCTTTTCGAAGTATATTGGTACAAAATTTATAAAGGGTGGATTAGGAATGCACTGAGTAATCGATAATATGCCACATAGCTGCTTATTTTTAACTGGCCATTTTTTACCAATTAATCGACGAAAAATTATTTTTGATCAAAATTGTTAAAAATCTAAAATTGCTTTAAAAATCTAAAAAAAAACAAAAAAAAAAGTGTTGAATATATATTTTTTTTTTTACTTTTTTTTTTTTTGAGACATAAGATAACATGTAATAACAAATCCCACCAAAAACATAAAATGTACAAAAATGCAAGTCTCACTTCCACCGTAAAAAATTGGGAGATCTCATGCAAAACCAAGTCAGTTGCTTTAGTTAGTATCTTGGGAAGCATTTATTTTATAACTTCGGCATAAATTGTTTTCTATTTAGGAACCTTGCAATATAGTGACCATAGTCCTACTAGACATATTTATTTCTATAATAAATATAGTGACTTGGCAATCGCATCATGCCAATCTTTTTACACTCGTCCCTGACTGATACGGTTTTAATCATTCCTTCCAGTCAGTATCGATTCAATTCCATAACTAAAATTAACTAAGAATGTGAGAATGAAAAAATGAGTGCTAAAAAGTCGTAATGGGTCATTAAAATTTTCCAATGAATTGTAAATTGCGTATTTTACAACTAAATGGAAAAAAATTTGAAATTTCACTGAAATTTTAAAATTTTTTTTGGAACAGTGCCGCTATGAAATGGGAGTTTCGTTAACCATTTTTTCTTGTAAATATTGCCGAGTTCAATTGAAAATTACAAGAAACAATTTTTTATTTTTATTGCACTAACTATTAGGTTCGTTCACCACTTGAAACTCGCTCAAAGAGGGCGATTTTTATTTTTTTTCCAATTTGGTGTCATATTCCTTGGTCCGATTAGACGGATTTTTAGTCCCCATAAGCGAATAATATTAGAGGTCTGTGTAATGGGAACTGTTTTTGTTCTTTAAGATTTGGTTCAAATAAGCGGCCGGTCCGCTTAACCAGTGATCCAATTAAGCGGAATCCACTGTGGTACATATTTTTGTATTTTTCTATTTCACACGGACAAATATCGTCAAGCAGACCTTATTCACGACAAAATTCAGGATTTGCAGAAAAAATATTAATTTAAAAAAATCGAATTAAAAAGTTACTTGACGACAGATATTTCGTTTGGCGTCGCACATAAGAGTATTTGATCAATAAAACCGAACAAAATCCAAAATCTGAAAGTTTGATAAAAGTTGTTTTAAACCTACTTTATTTCAAGTCAGATAACACAGTTTTACTACGCGATTATCGGTCATTTTTGGTAACATTATGAAATGAGATCGTGTTCAGACTTTCCGGAATTTTTTTGACATTCATGTCCTAAAACAATATTTAGAAGTTGATCTTTAATTATTGTTATCGGGCGGGGGTGGTAGAAAGGATTTTTTTAACCCCCAGCCACAACAACAATAATATTTATGATATACAACAACAACAGCAATAATAATAACAACGATAATAATAGTGATAACAATAACAACAAGGATGATGACGATGACAACACAACAACAAGTGTTAATAATAACAACAACAACAACAACAACAACAATAATGGTAATAATAACTTTTCTTTCTTCTTCTTACTTTCTTCTATGTCTAATACGTAGAAGAAAGTTTTGGTTTCATGGAAATTTTCGAATTTTGACTGATTTGCACATTTTAACTTTTTGACCATTTTTTTAGAAAATGTCTGTCGATTTGTGTGTGTGTGTGTATATATATGTGTGTGACCGACCTTAGAATTTACATACAGAATAAAAGTCTAGGATTAATTTGATACTAAGTAATAATAAATTCAAAATAAAAGCTACTAAATAAAAGTGCCAACTTAGGCAAGGGCAACTAACGAAAAATCGATATAACAGAATGCAATTTTATTGAAAATAATAAGAAATTTGGCTTACAGAATTCTTGTAAATATTATTTTTTTTAAAGCACGAATTTGTAGAAAAATAAATCATAAGCTACTAAATAAACAAACTATTAATTAGTTACGCAAACTCTAAATTATAATTTTTAAAAAAGGTGATGCAAAAATTGAAGATTCAAAAATCCTTATCATTCTATTTAATAGGCTGCCGATTATTCCGTAATCGGTCAATTTTCGTGCCGGTGCATTCCTACTAAATACAGTCGACTCCCGCTACAACGCCATCCGACTAGCGCGAAATGGCTATAACACGAGTTTTTCAGGAGCAACGAATTTTAGAGCTAAAGCGAATTTCTCGCTCTCATCACTGACTGTGCAAGTTTTCACACACTGCACTATAAACATAGCTTTATTAGTGTGTATATATCACCACTTCTCAGTTTTCATTTATTTATTCTAAATATGAAAGGTGATGAAATATTGTGGCACCTAGGCACGCTATCTATATATATAAAAATGGACTTTGGTAAATTTGTTCCCTAAGATCTCAGAAACTACCCGGCAGATTTGGCTGAAACTTTCACCGTTTGTTCTTTTTGGTACTGGGGAGGTTTGTAGACCAGTTCGATAAAAATCCGATTGATAGTTCCTTTTTTATTCTAATTTGTCCAAATTTTCGCATAAATGCCCCAATATGACGGCGAAAAAATACGTGCACATTTTAAAATTATGTGTCCATCGAAAGCGCTTATTTTTCTGCTGAAGATGACATCTGTGAGAAAGTTCTAAGTTGTATGAAAAACGAGTTATGAGCTTTTTTTTTTTGTTCCATGTTCGAAGGCTTTCCTCAACCCAATTCATTATTTAGTGTATCATTTCAACTCCCAGTTGATAGTTAGAATTGTTGAATGTTTTGTGTTTCGTCTGACTGTTTGAGGCTTTTCTCAAATCAAATCTTAAAGTAACGTTTTTTTTTCTCCAAGATTTTGGCTAATAATAACTAGATTTGGTTGATTATTTTCCATTTAAACGGAGCTTTAGTGTAATTAATGGTTTTTTTTTCAAAATTATTTGTGCTGATTGGATTTTTTAATCATTATCCAATCTAACAGCAGAAACCTCGCCAAAATTTATGCAAAAAGATTTCAGTAGCGGATGCATTTTTCAGTTTTTTCAACTGTCGCGGTTTTTGAAGTCAAAGACTACGTAATAATGTTTGTCAGCTTTCACCACGTAAACAAAATATCGTCAATCAAAGAATCTTTAAAAACTTTTTTTACTGTAAAATAATCCAGCAACTAAACTAGGCAAATCCATAAACCACACTCTCAGAAATGGACTTTCAAATTTGTCGAAATTTTCTTCGTTTTTGACGAAACCACTTCCAGGGATATGCTCCGAGCGAACATTTCGTCAAATTGAAGAAACTGCTTTTGTTAGTGGTTTGAGGATGCGAATTTCGTCAAATGTAACGAAATATTTCTTCATTCTAGTTTTATCTAAAGTTTGAAGATGGAAACAAAAAGCGAAAGCGTGCGACAATTTAAGATAAGATAAAAATTCTTGATATGCTTGAACAACTAAAATGTGGGTTGGAGGTAGCACGACAATTAGGTATAAGTAAAACTTTCACACGTATAATTAAAAGCCAAGAGAAGGCAATCCGTATAAGTCCGGACCTTAGTTTTAATATGAAGCTCGCACAGTACTGCCTAAGCAAAATGCAAACAATAAGAAATTGAAATCTGCTCCTGTATTCTAGATTATAGAGAACCTGAAAGGGAGGTGTTAGCATAGATGTAAATGTTATAAAAGTAAATGCGAAGCTACTGTATTTAAAAATAAATTAGAATGACGATCAGATTGCGCAGCATAAATCATCCTCTTCAATTTTTAAGTCATAAATGGTATTTATTGTATCTACTGTATAATAGTATTCTTACAGTGCAGTACTTTATCATTACTACATACTGTACGTACCGTACTGTTTTATTTTTACGTCTCTCGCTCCCATCGATGGTTTACTTTGTGCATCGTAACAGTATTTTATGCTGAATAATGCAGCTTTTTTTTTTTTTAATACGGTAAAAACTCCGCTCTTTTATGTAAGAAACGGTAATATTTAGTTAAAAAAGGTTTCAAACAGTTTAAAAGGTGTTTAAAAATGTCTAAAATGATTGGGCATGTTAATAAAAAAAATCACATACACAATATTTTTCCACAATGCGAAATTTCGACTTACGCGAGGGTCTTGGAACGAATTCCTCTCGTAAGTCGAGATCCAACTGTACACATATATACAACGTTGTGCTTGTCTACTGCAGGGCCGGATTTAGATTTAACGGGGCCCTAAGCTATTTCAAACATGGGGGATGGGGGGGGAGCTTTTTTGGTCTAGATAATTGTATGTCGGTAGCAAAAAAGGTCATTTTTAAAGTTTTTTTTTTTTGTTTTTTTTAAATCTTTTAATGTTTCGGCTGTCGTTTTTTCATTTACCTTGGAGAGGAGGGGTAGCAGGAGAGTGATGCAACTTCTTTTCAGTGGGATATGGAATATTCTCAAAAAAATTTGAAAAATAGATACGTAATTCTGAACTTGGAGGCCTTATAAGCGGTAACTGGAACAACAAAAATATCAAGAAAAAATAGGCATACAAAAACTTTTTTAAAGTTGCACACTTTTTTGAAAATTAAGATAATAGAAAATAAAAATTGTTTTTGCTTCGACAAATCATTGAAATTTCTTAACAGAAAGGAACGAGAGAGGAGAAAAGATAACGCATCGTCACTTAAACTCACATCGGTTTTCGATATAGTAAAAAACATTGAATTAAACATAAATTGATCAGTGGTAAGAAATGCATAAAATGCTTTAAAAGTAATGCTGCAGAGAATAAGAAAATAGGTAACGAGAGAGGGGTAGGTAACTAAGAAAAATTAACAAACTAATAACTGAGTAGTCGAAATTGTGCAGGGGAAAAATGATGTAGAAAGTGTAGTATTGAAGACAATAATTATAATTAATCGGCTGCCGATTAATCGGACTATCATCTTCCGATTAATCGGTTAGCGGCCAATTTGATTGTCAGAGCATTCTTGCATGGATTTTCGATACTATTTTTTAACATAATTTTTTTGAGTATTTTATTACATGCGTGGAAACATACTGCACAAATCTCTGCTCCTACGAATGTTCACCATGTATAGCACTCTTTATAAAAATAGAATTTTTCCTGAACTGCCTTAAAAATGTTTAATACAGAGTTGATAAAAATCATATTTTTTTTTTTCAATAAAAAAATCGGATTATTTTTTTTAAACTTAGATCAGATTTTTTTTCATTTAAATCGGATTTTTTTTATTTAAATAGAAGTTCTGAAATTTAAATACGTTTATAAAAGTAATATTTAATACTAACAAATAAACTGTTCAAGTTGAATGTCTAAATCAGATAATTCTTTTTTCATATACATATATATATACCATGAATTGCAGGGGCATACCCGAGTTTGACAAAAACTAGCTGTTTATTTTTAAATTAATAATTAATCTTAATAGATAAACATCCAATCTAATTTATTATACTTTATTTCATTGAAAAGAAGCATCTTGTTTCATATATCCTTTGCAAGTTCTTTTCTTTTTAATTTTATTGCTCTATAATGATTTTTTTTTAATTTCTCTTCAGTTTCAGTTTACTTCATTCAACAACAATATGAATCAATCATTTTTCTTTTAGTAAAATAGTTTATAATTAATATTTGTTTGTTTATAGTTTTTTCTAATAAAACTCCGAACTTTATACCTTTCAAATTCGTTCTTCGGAACTTATAAAATTTAAATATTTAAATATTATGATATAAATTAATGTTTTTTTTTTTTTTTTTTTTGTAATCAACTGATTTAAATCACGATTCAAATCAGGTTGATTCAAATAGCTCAACACCCTGATTAAATACACTTTTTAATATTTATAAATACAAGGAATATTTATATATCATAACAAGAAATACTTATATATTATACAATACAGTCGGATCTCGATAACTCAAAGCTTACAACTCGAATATTCCTTTATTTCAAAGTTTTTCTTAGATCCCAAACTCTTGAGAATGTTGTGGAAACTTCCCCATAACTCGAACTACCAATAACACAAACTTGGGACTTTGAGTTATCGAGAGTTGACTGTTTATTATAACAGGTGTGCCATCCTAGGTGGGGAGGGGAGGGGGGTCGTGGCGCAGACTGCACCATTGAAAATTTTTGAAAAGGTGTTTTAAGGGGTATTTTCTCCTTTTTTTTTGGGGGGGGGCATCCGATTTCGGGGGTGCGCCCCGAATCAAGGGGCTCTTAAGGGGGTGGGCACCCCTTTCGATAAAAATGCATGTCTGGTTACTTTTATTTAATTCCCGCAGTCAAGAAATAAACTACGTTGAAATGTATCACATAACTCATCGTAGTCACAAAATGACTTATTGGAAGACAAATAAATTTTATTTTTTACGGTATCATCAAGTTCATTTTATAGACATGTCAAACTGGACAAGACAAATAATATATGAACTAAGCAGCTGAAACATGAAAAGTGTAATAAAATAAAATGGGAAATGTTTACTTACCGAAACACTCTCATGCACTGTTGTCAGGTTATCACGCAACGCTCCCTTCCGGAGGGGAATTCCCTTCTACTTGGTAAAGAAGAGAAGAGGCGCAAGAAGACGGGTCAGGGAGAACTTATTAGTTGTTAGTCTCATTATTATTTATTTACATTGTATCTCATAGGTGTAAAAATTGAGATGTTTTTGGAATTGTATTTTATTAATTCAGCGTAAGAAGTTGAATTTCATTTTTTGTATTTTAAAAATGAAATGAATCTGTTATCGGAATTTGAATTTTAATGAAATAATTTTACTCGAATATGAAAAAATAAATATAACTTATTAGTTGTTTATCTTATTATTATTTATTTACAGTGTGTCATTTAAAAATAAAGATTTAGATCTCTTTGAAATAACATTTTTTCAATTTAGCGCAAGAAGTTGAATTTCATTATTTGTATTTTAAAAAAGAAATGAATTTGTTATCGGAATTTGAATTTTAATGAAATAATCTCATTCGAATTTGAAAAATAAAGAAGAATTGCGTGGTATTATAACTGTAAGGACAAAAAGGCGCACAGAGAGGGGGTCAAGGGGGGTGACCTCCCAAAAAAGTCCCTCATTCGGCAAATGTTGCTGACGATTCGACCATAGGCGGATTTAGAACTGAGTTCCTGGAGGCAGACTTTTTTTTTTTTTTTTTTTGAGCAACCTTAATTGTAATTTATACCTACCTGTTCATTTTTGTTCAATTTTTCGTAATATTTAAGAAAAGTTATCAGTTTTTACGGTTTTATAAAGACTTTTTAAGATTATACCAATCTGTTTTAAGATTTTAGGGATTTTTATCAGATTACAGCAATTTTTCCGGAATTTAATGCCTAAATCGTCACAAAACTAGCAATTTTTAGCAAATTTCTAAAAAATTTCCCAAAACTGTTGATGACTGAATTATTTAGATTTCAATAATGACAATGACTGGCTTATTTAAACTTTGTTGATAATAAGTAAAAACATTCCCTAACAGCGGCGCACATATATATTATTTTAAAGAAAAAAAGGAAATGTGTTGGCCCTCTCCTACTCCACTTCTTTTTTTTTTTTCTTTTCCCTTGATACTGTTGACTTGATACTGTCACCCATTCATGATTTTTTTTCCTGCTTTGAATTCTTCGGAAGTGGAAGCAACAGTACCACATCTTCAATGTTTCTGAGTTGGCCACAAAGACTTGATACTGTCACCCATTCATGATTTTTCTTTTTTTTTTTCTTTTTTTTTTTTTTTTTTTGTATAAAGCTTTCTTTCTTACAAAATTTATATTTAAACGTGGAAAAGGGGAGAATTCATAAAAACTAAGATAGTTTTATGCAGAGAAATTCTTTATGTGTAACTTATTATTTCGAAGTAAAATGAATACTAAAAGTTACTAGTCTTAAAACCAGTTTTAAAATATCTCTGCTTATGTCAGAGGACGTATGGAGGACATCGGTGGAAATCCTTTAGATTTTTTTTTTAAGGGGAGAATTAATAAATCTAAGATTAGTTTTATACTGAGAAATTCTCCATGTGTAATTTATTATTTTGAAGCTACTATAGGCTTAAAACATCAGTTTAAAAATATCTCTGGTTAAGTTAGAGGACGGATGGAGGTAGGAGGAAATCGGTGGAAATCTTTAGATTTTTTTAAAATTGAATTTGTAAAAACACTGTTTTAGTCAATCTTTTGGGGAATTAGGAGAAGTAGAAAATATGTGTACGGAGGAGGAAAGGCGCTGTATGAAAGAAATTTTCAAAAATTAAAGAGAATATTGTTAATTTTGGTTTTTATGGAGTATGGAAGGTTTAGGTTTTCTCCAATTTTTTTTTTTTTTTTTTTTTTTTTTTTTTTTTTTTTTTTTAATTGAAGATAAGTTAAGGCTATCTGTGACGACGTTAGAGCACCGGGTCTCCTCTGGAAAGCTTACTGACACTATTCTAAATTTCTAAATTCGTGACGTGAAGAGAATTGGGAAGACTCGAAGGATCTCTCTCCCGAAATATTTCGACACTGAATCACAACTCAGAAGTTCGTTAATTAAAGAAGAAAGGGGAAGGAGGGGAGGTTTCCTCCTTTTTTAAAAAAAACTGAAGTCAATTTTTGGTTATCTCTGGGAGTGAACATTTCGCGGAAAGATTTCAAAATTAAAAAATACAATTTTAGGTAATTTTTGGAGACGTTAAGTGGTAGGTTAGGGATCTATCTCCTTTCGAAATTTTTCAAAATTGAAACATTAAAGGCGATGTTTCAGATTGTCTTGAGTAGTAACGTAGAAAAAGAGCGGTGGTTTGGGGACCCTCCTCTCGGCATTGTTTCGAAATTGATGTCTTAAAAACGTATTCTATCAGACGTTTTTAGGACATCAATTTCAAATTATTTCTTCAACCAAATAATTGAACTTTATTTTTAATTCCTTGCTTGGGATGAAAGTTAAGACATGTAGCATTTTGAAGACTTTTTTCAGACTGACTAAAAAAAAAGAAGAAATGAAAGAATGTTTGTAGTTTAGAACCGGTGCTGCGGTTCAAAAAGCCATCTTGATGAGGTTTCATATTCTTGACGGTTATTTTTTCCCATGCTGGCTCTCTAAGTGTTTCTTTAAATTTCCAAAGCATATTTCATTAAATTTTCAATATTTTAATTTAAAATTTTAGTATTATATTTCTCTTGCATGCTGTCAATTTTTCTGAAAGTTTGGTAAGGTTTGATGTTATGACATGAAAATCTTCAAATAATGTATATTTTTGAAAGAAATGCTTATATCTTCTATTATAAGTGATACTTTCACAAAAATATAAAAATATATTCTACATCGTAAGTTAACTTATTTCTGAAATGTATAGCTTATTCTCAGCTATTTACAATGAAGGATGATCAAAGAACTTTTTTCGTTTTCTTAATTTGTTGTTGGTCTCCTAAATGCATGGGCGTTTTAATTTTTATTGGAAAATTACAACTGGAGCTTACCTTTTATGTGACAAAAGTTACAGAACAACTGGTCTCTTATTTCTCGGAAAATCCGTAAAAATGTGAATTTTTGAAAGTGTTCTAATACTTTTGGCGATATAGTGTATACAAATTTAAGTGGTACTTGTTCTATATTGCTGTGGACAGGTAAAAGGTAGTATCTGCAAAAATTTTATTTCTCTCCTTTTTTTTTTTTTTTTTTTTTTTTTTTTTTTTTTTTTTTTTTTTTTGCAGTTTTGTCATTTATTGTTCTTTAACGAATGCTTTATGCTTGATAACCTTAGTGCTTGAAAATTAAATGGATGAATTACCAACCGAGGAGGTATTTCTTCGGATGGCTTTTCATCTGCTTTGTTTTAATAATAATATGATATATATATATATACAATGGTGTGCGAAAATTAAGGACGAAGTCGAAAAATTAGCATATCAGCTGAATGAAGAGGCAGAGCGGACAGAAAGACCAATCAGGAGATTAAGTAAGGTGATGTACGGTAGCACATGCGCAGATATGCAGGCAGACGTAATGGGTGAGTGTCTGAGTAGTATAAAGTATGTTGTCGGTGTAAGATCAGTATTTCTGGCAAAGAGATTGCACGCCGTATAGCAGTTAAAATCACACCGAGTTGCTGCCTCAGCGAGAAATGGCGAATAATCAATCTGTTAGACGACATCTGGATGCTTTTACCCGAGGTCGAATCATTGGGAGTTGGAGGAAGGCCGCAGTGTGACAAGTGTGGCTGCAGAGTTCGGAATTGCTCACAGCATCGTTTCACGACTTTGGAGACAATTTCAAACTACAGGAACAGCTATCCGGGGGTTCAGTAGTGGTCGTCCACGAGGAACCACACCCGCAGATGACCGGTATATTGTCTTACAGGCCAGAAGAAACAGGCGGCAGACAGCGGGAGAAATCGCTAGACACACGACACAGGCGACTGGACGACCGATATCGCGTTTTACCGTGGCCAGAAGACTGCACGGTGGTGGTCTGTTTGCACGACGCCCTATACGGTGTGTACCTCTAACGTCTGCCCATCGGAGAAGGCGTTCTCTGTGGTGCCGGGAACAACGGAATTGGAGAGACAATGAATGGGGACGAGTACTCTTTACGGATGAGAGCAGATTCATTCTGTGTAGCGATTCTCATCGCATACTCATCTGGAGAGAGCGGGAAGCCGCAATCATCCCTCGAACATCATTGAAAGGGACAGGTATGGAGGTCGCGGTGTTCTCGTTTGGGGAGGCATCATGCTTGGTAGTCGTACAGACCTTCACATCTTCGACGCAGGGTCAGTCAACGGGACCCGTTATTGTAACGAGATTCTTCTTCCATATGTGCATCTTTTTAGAGGCGCTATGGGTCCGCAGTTCCTTTTCATTTACGACAATGTACCATGTCATCGCACAGTAGCTGCCGAACAGCTCTTAGAGAGTGAGGATATTGAACGTATGGATTGGCCGGCACGATCTCCGGATCTCAATTCCATCGAGCATGTATGGGATTTTCTAAGCAGACGCTTGGCAGTTCGTACCTTACCACCAGTAACGATTCGGGAGCTTCGATTGGCGCTGCAAGACGAATGGGCAGCAATGCCTCAACAACTCATTGACACCCATGGGCGGATTTATGGGGGGGGCGAGGAGGGTCAATGCCCCCCCAGTCTTGGGAGGACTTTATACATGGTAACAATACACCTTCCAAAATGTGAAAAGAAAAAAATCATGATTTTTTTTTTTTTTTTTTTTTTTTGAAAAGTTCAGAAGTGAAAATAAAGAGAATAGCGACTGTCTTTTTCTGATGGGGGGGGGGAGGAAGCACCGTACACTGAATTACCAAGAGTAAAGCTGTCACCGGGTTGTTGAAATGTGTTGAAAATGACTACTTTGAATTGAAAGCCATTAGAGCAAGTATCTGAGTGAAAATATGAGTAATCAGCTGCAATACTTAAAATAATCAACAACTGCTTCAACAAATTGGAAACTAAAACAAAGATTTAAAAAAGAAACTTTATTTGAATTCTGACATTTTGAATTTAAATTATATATTTCGCAATCACGAGTTGAAGCAGGGCCCTACTCATTGGAGTTATTGTTTCTAGAAACGGCTCCTGTCCCCCCAAGCCTGCCCCTCCTCCTGGGCGGTTACGTGTGCATAGTTGTGTGTGTGTGTGTGTGTGTAGGTTTGTGTGTGTGCGTAGACCTGTGTGTATGCACGTAGGCGTGTGTGAGTGTATGTGTGTGAAGTGGTGTGCTTGTATGTGTGTGAGCGTGCGTGTGTGTAGGACATGGACGCTTCTGACCAGGAAAAGCGGATAGCTCAGGACCGGGGGACAGCCGCCGCGCCTGCAGAGGACGACGGGCGGTGGTGCTGCAGCAGGTCCCTGGTCCAAGCTGAAAAAGGAACCACAACGTCAAGGACGGTCAAGTGAGAACAATAAGCAATCGTGATTGCTCAAAAAAAAGGATTTATCTAGAAACTAAACAAGCTATAGTTTAGGGCACCCGCTTTGTTGAAAACCCCCAACTCCGTAAAATTTCGTGATTTGTTCTTTAAAGAAAAGAAGAAAAGTACTTGAAAAAATAAATTTCATTTTAAAGTGCTTGAAAACCTTGAAAATTTGGAAAAGTGTGCATACAAACCATAAATTAAAATATTTATAGCAAATGATGGGGGGTTGGGGTAGAAATGCTGAAATGTGTATCAAATTTAGCTCCTTGCCACATCCTGCATCAAAAATATAACTAGTATGTTGTGGCCATCACGAAACTTTCTTCAATATTTTTCTTTTTTTTTTCTGATCCCTCCCCATGCTTGACGAGGAAGCAATATTCCCAACAAAAACAAAATTACACATGCAAAAACTTGACGACCATCTCAATTCTGAATTATTACAAAAGCAAAGCGAAGAGCGAAAAATGAAAGTTATTTTAAAAGGCTTGCTTGAATTAATTACAAATATTTTATTTGTTAACAAACATAAAATGGCAACAGCTAAAACTTTAAATGATTGAGATAATACATAGACTAATAATAAGAGTAGACCGAGCTATGGCAACCCTTTTGCTGCTCATAAACCAAACCATGTGACTGGTGGATATCCTAGCAACAGCGGGCGTTAATCGTAGCAGACGATCAACGCCAGCGCGAAATAAAATAAATAGAATTTATGGAACACGGAAGAATGATCTTTTATGGAGTCCGATTTGTAAATTTGTTATTCTAAGTTGTAAATATTTTGTTAATATAGTGAGTTTTTCGTTTAGATAGTATTGTGCATTTTCTTTAGTCAATTTCAATAACTCTCTAAGCAATAAAAGATGCAAGCGACCAAGAAGAATCAGCAAACGGTAAGACTTTTACCTACAGTTTCAATTTAAGATACCGATTAGTACATTTTTGCGTTAACGCAAAACGTTTACGCCATTTCGTTCATGCCAACGCTGACAGCTCCAAATGAAATAAAAGTTACCGAAAACTGATCAAAAACTATTACTAATGTCAAAATAATAGAATGTCACACTAAAAGAAAAACAGTTCAATCTCTGCACCTGGAAGTTTTTTTTAATGAAAACACATTGTCGTAAAATACATGTCGAGTGCCAAACTGTAGATAATGCTGCCATCTAGCAACCATGCTGCCAAAGTCTTCGCCAAGCCCTTCCACTAGTCACATGATACATCTATGAACCAATTTTCTTCATCAGCAAGAATGAGAAAGCTCGGTCTACTCTTATTATTAGTCTATGAGATAATATTTCCGATCATTTCCATACAATTAAAATCACGAGAAATACGCAGACGACAATCTATTAAGATTTATCTTTCTTATTGTTGCATTAATAAAACTATTTTTATTCGAAAAAAAATCATCACCTCTTGGAGCGATTGGCGTCAAAATTGAACCAATGCCTGTTTACATATGGATTCACATATATTCCAAATTTCAACCAGAACGTAGCATTGCTTCTTGAGATAGGGCCCTCACAATGGGAAAAAAAAAGAACGGGCGATTGCGCTACCCCCTTTTTACTTTCTTCTATATCTAATAGAAGAAAGTATTGGATTCGTGCAAATTTTCGAATTTCGAATTTTGACGGATTCGAACGTTTTGAGGTGTGCTGAGTCCATTTCGACAATTTTTGGAAAATGTCTGTCTGTCTGTGTGTGTGTGTGTATGTGTGTGTGTGTGTGTGTGTGTATGTGTGTCACGTCTGTGTGTGACCAGTTTTTTGTGGCCGCTCTACAGCAAAAACTACCGCATGAAATTGAACGAAATTTGGTACACGTATGTGCCCCTATGTGAACTTGTGCCCATTGGTTTTTGGCGCGAATTCCTCCAAGGGGGGTTGAGCAATGGGACGTTTTTTGAGTTACGCGTGCTTGCTATTCCTCAGGAAGTAACTGGCGGAGTCAAACAGAATTTGGTCCATATGTTGCCCCTAACAGGAGCAGGTGCTGATTCAATTTTGGTGTCAATAGCTCAAACGGGGGTTGAGTTATAGAACGTTTTTTGTCGTCAATTGTGACTGCTGTATCTCAAGAAATAACGAACGGAATCAAACAAAAATTTTTTGACAAGTAGCCCTTAGTGGGTATAAGAGCTGATTTTATTTTGGTGTCAACAGCTAAAAAGGGGGGTAGCGCAATCGCCCGTTCGTTTTTTCCATTGTGAGTGCCCTATCTCAAGAAGTAATGCTACGTTCTGGTTGAAATTTGGAATATATGTGAATCCATACGTAAACAGGCTTTGGTTCAATTTTGACTCCAATCGCTCCAAGAGGTGTTGATTTTTTTTTTTTTTTTTTTTTTTTTTTTTTTTTTTTGCGAATAAAAATAGTTTTATTAATGCAACAATAAGAAAGATAAATCGTAATAGATTGTCGTCTGCGTATTTCTCGTGATTTTAATTGTATGGAAATGATCGGAAATATTATCTCAATGATTTAAAATTTTTAACTGTTGCCATCTTATGTATGTTAATAAATAAAGTATTTGTAATTAATTAAAGTAAGGCTTTTAAAGTAACTTTCAATTTTCGCTCTTTGTTTTGTTTTTACAATAATTCAGACATTGGGATGGTCGTCAAGTTTTTGCATGTGTAATTTTGTTTTTGTTAGGAATATTGCTTCCTCGTCAAGCATGGGGAGGGATCAGAAAAAGGAAAAATTATAGAAGAAAGTTTTGTGATGGCCACAACATACTAGTTAGCTGTTGACACCAAAATAAAATCAGCTCTTATACTCACTAAGGGCTACTTGCCGATAAATTTTTCTTTCATTCCGTTCATTATTTCTTGAGATACAGCAGTCACAATTTACGACAAAAAACGTTCTATAGCTCAACCCCCGTTTGAGTTATTGATACCAAAATTGATTCAGCACTTGTTCCTGTTAATGGCAACATATAGACCAAATTTTGTTTGATTCCGCCAGTTACTTCCTGAGGAATAGCAAGCACGCGTAACTCAAAAAACATCCCATTACTCCACCCCCCTTGGAGGAATTCGCGCCAAAAACCAATGGGCACAAGTTCACATAGGGGCACATATGTGTACCAAATTTCGTTAGATTTCATGCGGTAGTTTTTGCTGTAGAGCGGCCACAAAAAACTGGTCACACACAGACGTGACACACACACATACATACACACACACAGACAGACATTTTCCAAAAATAGTCGAAATGGACTCAGCACACCTCAAAACGTTCGAATCCGTCAAAATTCGAAATTCGAAAATTTGCACGAATCCAATACTTTCTTCTATATATTAGATAGAGAAGAAAGTAAAAATCATGGTTCTCTCTCTCACGTTTCTGTAGCATATTACTTGAGATAAATTTTTGTGACTCACATGTTTCATATATTGCTGTTTATTTAATCCCGAATGCAGTAATATTGAACATTATTTTGTATTACTTGCCTTTATCTTACTTCTTCTGCACATTGTTAATCTGTTCAGCCCAGAAGGGGGGGGAAAAAAACACTACCTCATTTTTACTTTCTTCTATATCCAATATATAGAAGAAAGTATTGGATTCGTGCAAATTTTCGAATTTCGAATTTTGACGGATTCGAACGTTTTGAGGTGTGCTGAGTCCATTTCGACTATTTTTGGAAAATGTCTGTCTGTCTGTATGTGTGTATGTATGTGTGTGTGTATGTATGTGTGTGTATGTATGTGTGTGTATGTATGTGTGTGTGTATGTGTGTGTGTGTGTCACGTCTGTGTGTGACCAGTTTTTGTGGCCGCTCTACAGCAAAAACTATCGCATGAAATTGAACGAAATTTGGTACACATATGTGACCCTATGTGAACTTGTGTCCATTGGTTTTTGGCGCGAATTCCTCCAAGGGGGGTGGAGCAATGGGACGTTTTTTGAGTAATGCGTGATTGCTATTCCTCAAAAAGTAACTGGCGGAATCAAACAAAATTTAGTCCATATGTTGCCCCTAACGGGAGCAGGTGCTGATTCAATTTTGGTGTCAATAGCTCAAACGGGGGTTGAGTTATAGAACGTTTTTTGTCGTGAATTGTGACTGCTGTATCTCAAGAAATAACGAACGGAATCAAACAAAAATTTTTTGACAAGTAGCCCTTAGTGGGTATAAGAGCTGATTTTATTTTGGTGTCAACAGCTAAACTTGTATGTTGTGGCCATCACGAAACTTTCTTCTATATTTTTCCTTTTTCTGATCCCTCCCCATGCTTGACGAGGAAGCAATATTCCTAACAAAAACAAAATGACACATGCAAAAACTTGACGACCATCCCAATTCGGAACTCCAGCGCTCGAATACGCTACCTTGCGGTGATTTACAAAACTGCAAATGAAACTAAAACTTTGCCACGTTGCGTTCCATGTGTGTCTGTTGACGTAAACACAGGCAGTTTGTTCTGAGTATTTATTAATGCAATCGATGTGTCTTAGTTTGCTTTCAGCTACAGAAATTAATTCGACCCTTAGTAGTATTCTCGAGCTCCTCAAAATAATGTAAGTTTTCATTATTTCCTTAATAATAGGTGAAAGCGAAAATTCTGGATTAACAAACTTGGATAACGTTATACAAGGTAAAAAATTTTATTGTTTTGTATGAATTTGTAAGAATATGGGAGTTTTTTTAATCTTAAATTAATTAAACTTACCATATTTTACAGCAGCATTTAGTTGGAATGGACAGTATGCAAAATATTTTCTTGAATATATTATCGTAGAACAAAATGAATAACCGAGAAAGAATTTACTTTATTCCTTTTATTCTCAGCTGAAAGGTTTCGCCAAATTTGTTTAGGGTTATAGTTTTGGTATTGTGCGAGCAAAGTAGCCTTGGCGAGATTTCGCGTTTTTAAACCATTTTTAATTTTTATCATGAGTGGAATAAAATGGTAGTAAGATTACAAAATTCGATAAGTGAAAGGAAATAATGGTCAATCAACTGAAAAGAAAACTACCACCATATATCCGTGAGAATTTTGTTGATGATTTGCATAACATGACACAATTAAATCGTAATTCAGAAATTAGAAAAATCGAAACAGAAAATTTTTAAATGAACCGATTCGGGAATTCGAGAGAAATAACTCGGCTACAAATGGAAAACAATAAGCGCTAGCCAAGCAAGGCAAAAAAGTATCATCTTCTTTCGATAACAATTTGTAATGTCATATTGAATTTTCAAGCATTAATTGTTCTTCTTGTCAGGCCACAATTATTATTTAGTTTTATCAAGAATTGATAAATATCGAATTCAACATCGTGGAAATAGCTGCTTAGAACTACGAACTACGTAGTTTGCATTAATCTTTAACGTTTAGTAATGCTTCTTGAATTCTCATTTCTTTCTACGTGGGCCAGAATATCCACAAGACTTTGAAAATTAATTTAAAAAGAATAAAGCGAAAAAATCATACGTACGAACAAAAATCACAACACTTTTAGCATTTTCTTCGTTACCATGTGCGTTTGTTTTGGTTTTTAAGTCCGCCATTAGACAGTGACTTCAGTGCCCCCTATTCGGAACTCCAGCGCTCGAATACGCTACCTTGCGGTGATTTATAAAACTGCGAATGCAACTAAAACTTTGCCACGTTGCGTTCCATGTGTGTCTGTTGACGTAAACAAAGGCAGTTTGTTCTGAGTATTTATTAACGCAATCGATGTGTCTTAGTTTGCTTTCAGCTACAGAAATTAATTCGTCCCTTAGTAGTATTCTCGAGCTCCTCAAAATAATGTTGGTTTTCATTATTTCCTTAATAATAGGTGAAAGCGAAAATTCTGGATTAACAAACTTGGATAACGTTCTACAAGGTAAAAATTTTTATTGTTTTGTATGAATTTGTAAGAATATGGGAGTTTTTTAAATCTTAAATTAATTAAACTTACCATATTTTACAGCAGCATTTAGTTGGAATGGACAGTATGCAAAATATTTTCTTGAATATATTATCGTAGAACAAAATGAATAACCGAGAAAGAATTTACTTTATTCCTTTTATTCTCAGCTGAAAGGTTTCGCCAAATTTGTTTAGGGTTATAGTTTTGGTATTGTGCGAGCAAAGTAGCCTTGGCGAGATTTCGCGTTTTTAAACCATTTTTAATTTTTATCATGAGTGGAATAAAATGGTAGTAAGATTACAAAATTCGATAAGTGAAAGGAAATAATGGTCAATCAACTGAAAAGAAAACTACCACCATATATCCGTGAGAATTTTGTTGATGATTTGCATAACATGACACAATTAAATCGTAATTCAGAAATTAGAAAAATCGAAACAGAAAATTTTTAAATGAACCGATTCGGGAATTCGAGAGAAATAACTCGGCTACAAATGGAAAACAATAAGCGCTAGCCAAGCAAGGCAAAAAAGTATCATCTTCTTTCGATAACAATTTGTAATGTCATATTGAATTTTCAAGCATTAATTGTTCTTCTTGTCAGGCCACAATTATTATTTAGTTTTATCAAGAATTGATAAATATCGAATTCAACATCGTGGAAATAGCTGCTTAGAACTACGAACTACGTAGTTTGCATTAATCTTTAACGTTTAGTAATGCTTCTTGAATTCTCATTTCTTTCTACGTGGGCCAGAATATCCACAAGACTTTGAAAATTAATTTAAAAAGAATAAAGCGAAAAAATCATACGTACGAACAAAAATCACAACACTTTTAGCATTTTCTTCGTTACCATGTGCGTTTGTTTTGGTTTTTAAGTCCGCCATTAGACAGTGACTTCAGTGCCCCCTATTCGGAACTCCAGCGCTCGAATACGCTACCTTGCGGTGATTTATAAAACTGCGAATGCAACTAAAACTTTGCCACGTTGCGTTCCATGTGTGTCTGTTGACGTAAACAAAGGCAGTTTGTTCTGAGTATTTATTAACGCAATCGATGTGTCTTAGTTTGCTTTCAGCTACAGAAATTAATTCGTCCCTTAGTAGTATTCTCGAGCTCCTCAAAATAATGTTGGTTTTCATTATTTCCTTAATAATAGGTGAAAGCGAAAATTCTGGATTAACAAACTTGGATAACGTTCTACAAGGTAAAAATTTTTATTGTTTTGTATGAATTTGTAAGAATATGGGAGTTTTTTAAATCTTAAATTAATTAAACTTACCATATTTTACAGCAGCATTTAGTTGGAATGGACAGTATGCAAAATATTTTCTTGAATATATTATCGTAGAACAAAATGAATAACCGAGAAAGAATTTACTTTATTCCTTTTATTCTTAGCTGAAAGGTATCGCCAAATTTGTTTAGGGTTATAATTTTGGCATTGTGCGAGCAAAGTAGCCTTGGCGAGATTTCGCGTTTTTAGTTAAACCATTTTCAATTTTTATCATGAGTGGAATAAAATGGTAGTAAGATTACAGAATTCGATAAGTAAAAAGAAATAATTGTCAATCAACTGAAAAGAAAACTACCACCATATATCCGTGAGAATTTTGTTGATGATTTGCATAACATGACACAATTAAATCGTAACTCAGAAATTAGAAAAATCGAAACAGAAAATTTTTAAATTAACCGATTCGGGAATTCAAGAGAAATAACTCAGCTACAAATGGAAAACAAGCGCTAGCCAAAGCAAAGCAAAGAAGTATCATCTTCTTTTGGTAATAATTTGTAATGTCATATTAAATTTTCTAGCATTAATTGTTATTCTTGTCAGGCCACAATTATTATTTAGTTTTATCAAGAATTGATAAATATCGAATTCAACATCGTGAAAATGGCTGCTTAGAACTACGAACTACGGACTTTGCATTAATGTTTGACGTTTAGTAATGCTTCTTGAATTCTCATTTCTTTCTACGTGGGTCAGAATATCAACAAGACTTTGAAAATTAATTTAAAAAGAATAAAGCGAAACAATCATACGTACGAACGAAAATCACAACACTTTTAGCATTTTCTTCGTTACCATGTGCGTTTGTTTTAGTTTTCAATTCCGCCATTAGAGAGTGACTTCAGTGCCCCCTATAGTTCGTTGGAGTTGCGAATAGTTCGTTGGAGTTGCGAATGTCTGAATTATTGTAAAAGCAAAGCAAAGAGCGAAAATTGAAAGTTACTTTAAAAGCCTTACTTGAATTAATTACAAATACTTTATTTATTAATATACATAAGATGGCAACAGTTAAAAATTTTAAATCATTGAGATAATATTTCCGATCATTTCCATACAATTAAAATCACGAGAAATACGCAGACGACAATCTATTACGATTTATCTTTCTTATTGTTGCATTAATAAAACTATTTTTATTCGCAAAAAAAAAAAAAAAAAAAAAAAATCAACACCTCTTGGAGCGATTGGAGTCAAAATTGAACCAAAGCCTGTTTACGTATGGATTCACATATATTCCAAATTTCAAACAGAACGTAACATTACTTCTTGAGATAGAGCACTCACAATGGAAAAAAAGAACGGGCGATTGCGCTACCCCTTTTTTAGCTGTTGACACCAAAATAAAATCAGCTCTTATACCCACTAAGGGCTACTTGTCAAAAAAATTTTGTTTGATTCCGTTCGTTATTTCTTGAGATACAGCAGTCACAATTCACGACAAAAAACGTTCTATAACTCAACCCCCGTTTGAGCTATTGACACCAAAATTGAATCAGCACCTGCTCCAGTTAGGGGCAACATATGGACTAAATTTTGTTTGATTCCGCCAGTTACTTTTTGAGGAATAGCAATCACGCATTACTCAAAAAACGTCCCATTGCTCCACCCCCCTTGGAGGAATTCGCGCCAAAAACCAATGGACACAAGTTCACATAGGGTCACATATGTGTACCAAATTTCGTTCAATTTCATGCGATAGTTTTTGCTGTAGAGCGGCCACAAAAAACTGGTCACACACAGACGTGACACACACACACACATACACACACATACATACACACATACAGACAGACAGACATTTTCCAAAAATAGTCGAAATGGACTCAGCACACCTCAAAACGTTCGAATCCGTCAAAATTCGAAATTCGAAAATTTGCACGAATCCAATACTTCCTTCTATATATTGGATATAGAAGAAAGTAAAAATGAGGTAGTGTTTTTTTCCCCCCCTTCTGGGCTGAACAGATTAACAATGTGCAGAAGAAGTAAGATAAAGGCAAGTAATACAAAATAATGTTCAATATTACTGCATTCGGGATTAAATAAACAGCAATATATGAAACATGTGAGTCACAAAAATTTATCTCAAGTAATATGCTACAGAAACGTGAGAGAGAGAACCATGATTTTTACTTTCTTCTCTATCTAATATATAGAAGAAAGTATTGGATTCGTGCAAATTTTCGAATTTCGAATTTTGACGGATTCGAACGTTTTGAGGTGTGCTGAGTCCATTTCGACTATTTTTGGAAAATGTCTGTCTGTGTGTGTGTATGTATGTGTGTGTGTATGTATGTGTGTGTCACGTCTGTGTGTGACCAGTTTTTTGTGGCCGCTCTACAGCAAAAACTACCGCATGAAATCTAACGAAATTTGGTACACATATGTGCCCCTATGTGAACTTGTGCCCATTGGTTTTTGGCGCGAATTCCTCCAAGGGGGGGGTGGAGTAATGGGATGTTTTTTGAGTTACGCGTGCTTGCTATTCCTCAGGAAGTAACTGGCGGAATCAAACAAAATTTGGTCTATATGTTGCCATTAACAGGAACAAGTGCTGAATCAATTTTGGTATCAATAACTCAAACGGGGGTTGAGCTATAGAACGTTTTTTGTCGTAAATTGTGACTGCTGTATCTCAAGAAATAATGAACGGAATGAAAGAAAAATTTATCGGCAAGTAGCCCTTAGTGAGTATAAGAGCTGATTTTATTTTGGTGTCAACAGCTAACTAGTATGTTGTGGCCATCACGAAACTTTCTTCTATAATTTTTCCTTTTTCTGATCCCTCCCCATGCTTGACGAGGAAGCAATATTCCTAACAAAAACAAAATTACACATGCAAAAACTTGACGACCATCCCAATGTCTGAATTATTGTAAAAACAAAACAAAGAGCGAAAATTGAAAGTTACTTTAAAAGCCTTACTTGAATTAATTACAAATACTTTATTTATTAACATACATAAGATGGCAGCAGTTAAAAATTTTAAATCATTGAGATAATATTTCCGATCATTTCCATACAATTAAAATCACGAGAAATACGCAGACGACAATCTATTACGATTTATCTTTCTTATTGTTGCATTAATAAAACTATTTTCATTCGCAAAAAAAAAAAAAAAAAAAAAAATCAACACCTCTTGGAGCGATTGGAGTCAAAATTGAACCAAAGCCTGTTTACGTATGGATTCACATATATTCCAAATTTCAACCAGAACGTAGCATTACTTCTTGAGATAGGGCACTCACAATGGAAAAAACGAACGGGCGATTGCGCTACCCCCTTTTTAGCTGTTGACACCAAAATAAAATCAGCTCTTATACCCACTAAGGGCTACTTGTCAAAAAATTTTTGTTTGATTCCGTTCGTTATTTCTTGAGATACAGCAGTCACAATTGACGACAAAAAACGTTCTATAACTCAACCCCCGTTTGAGCTATTGACACCAAAATTGAATCAGCACCTGCTCCTGTTAGGGGCAACATATGGACCAAATTCTGTTTGACTCCGCCAGTTACTTCCTGAGGAATAGCAAGCACGCGTAACTCAAAAAACGTCCCATTGCTCAACCCCCCTTGGAGGAATTCGCGCCAAAAACCAATGGGCACAAGTTCACATAGGGGCACATACGTGTACCAAATTTCGTTCAATTTCATGCGGTAGTTTTTGCTGTAGAGCGGCCACAAAAAACTGGTCACACACAGACGTGACACACATACACACACACACACACACACACACACATACACACACACACACAGACAGACAGACATTTTCCAAAAATAGTCGAAATGGACTCAGCACACCTCAAAACGTTCGAATCCGTCAAAATTCGAAATTCGAAAATTTGCACGAATCCAATACTTTCTTCTATTAGATATAGAAGAAAGTAAAAAGGGGTAGCGCAATCGCCCGTTCTTTTTTTCCATTGTGAGTGCTCTATCTCAAGAAGTAATGTTACGTTCTGTTTGAAATTTGGAATATATGTGAATCCATACGTAAACAGGCTTTGGTTCAATTTTGACTCCAATCGCTCCAAGAGGTGTTGATTTTTTTTTTTTTTTTTTTTTTTTTTTTTTTTTGCGAATAAAAATAGTTTTATTAATGCAACAATAAGAAAGATAAATCGTAATAGATTGTCGTCTGCGTATTTCTCGTGATTTTAATTGTATGGAAATGATCGGAAATATTATCTCAATGATTTAAAATTTTTAACTGTTGCCATCTTATGTATATTAATAAATAAAGTATTTGTAATTAATTCAAGTAAGGCTTTTAAAGTAACTTTCAATTTTCGCTCTTTGCTTTGCTTTTACAATAATTCAGACATTCGCAACTCCAACGAACTATTCGCAACTCCAACGAACTATAGGAGGCACTGAAGTCACTCTCTAATGGCGGAATTGAAAACTAAAACAAACGCACATGGTAACGAAGAAAATGCTAAAAGTGTTGTGATTTTTGTTCGTACGTATGATTGTTTCGCTTTATTCTTTTTAAATTAATTTTCAAAGTCTTGTTGATATTCTGACCCACGTAGAAAGAAATGAGAATTCAAGAAGCATTACTAAACGTCAAACATTAATGCAAAGTCCGTAGTTCGTAGTTCTAAGCAGCCATTTTCACGATGTTGAATTCGATATTTATCAATTCTTGATAAAACTAAATAATAATTGTGGCCTGACAAGAATAACAATTAATGCTAGAAAATTTAATATGACATTACAAATTATTACCAAAAGAAGATGATACTTCTTTGCTTTGCTTTGGCTAGCGCTTGTTTTCCATTTGTAGCTGAGTTATTTCTCTTGAATTCCCGAATCGGTTAATTTAAAAATTTTCTGTTTCGATTTTTCTAATTTCTGAGTTACGATTTAATTGTGTCATGTTATGCAAATCATCAACAAAATTCTCACGGATATATGGTGGTAGTTTTGTTTTCAGTTGATTGACAATTATTTCTTTTTACTTATCGAATTCTGTAATCTTACTACCATTTTATTCCACTCATGATAAAAATTGAAAATGGTTTAACTAAAAACGCGAAATCTCGCCAAGGCTACTTTGCTCGCACAATGCCAAAATTATAACCCTAAACAAATTTGGCGATACCTTTCAGCTAAGAATAAAAGGAATAAAGTAAATTCTTTCTCGGTTATTCATTTTGTTCTACGATAATATATTCAAGAAAATATTTTGCATACTGTCCATTCCAACTAAATGCTGCTGTAAAATATGGTAAGTTTAATTAATTTAAGATTTAAAAAACTCCCATATTCTTACAAATTCATACAAAACAATAAAATTTTTTACCTTGTAGAACGTTATCCAAGTTTGTTAATCCAGAATTTTCGCTTTCACCTATTATTAAGGAAATAATGAAAACCAACATTATTTTGAGGAGCTCGAGAATACTTCTAAGGAACGAATTAATTTCTGTAGCTGAAAGCAAACTAAGACACATCGATTGCGTTAATAAATACTCAGAACAAACTGCCTTTGTTTACGTCAACAGACACACATGGAACGCAACGTGGCAAAGTTTTAGTTGCATTCGCAGTTTTATAAATCACCGCAAGGTAGCGTATTCGAGCGCTGGAGTTCCGAATAGGGGGCACTGAAGTCACTGTCTAATGACGGACTTAAAAACCAAAACAAACGCACATGGTAACGAAGAAAATGCTAAAAGTGTTGTGATTTTTGTTCGTACGTATGATTTTTTCGCTTTATTCTTTTTAAATTAATTTTCAAAGTCTTGTGGATATTCTGGCCCACGTAGAAAGAAATGAGAATTCAAGAAGCATTACTAAACGTTAAAGATTAATGCAAACTACGTAGTTCGTAGTTCTAAGCAGCTATTTCCACGATGTTGAATTCGATATTTATCAATTCTTGATAAAACTAAATAATAATTGTGGCCTGACAAGAAGAACAATTAATGCTTGAAAATTCAATATGACATTACAAATTGTTATCGAAAGAAGATGATACTTTTTTGCCTTGCTTGGCTAGCGCTTATTGTTTTCCATTTGTAGCCGAGTTATTTCTCTCGAATTCCCGAATCGGTTAATTTAAAAAATTTTCTGTTTCGATTTTTCTAATTTCTGAGTTACGATTTAATTGTGTCATGTTATGCAAATCATCAACAAAATTCTCACGGATATATGGTGGTAGTTTTCTTTTCAGTTGATTGACCATTATTTCCTTTCACTTATCGAATTTTGTAATCTTACTACCATTTTATTCCACTCATGATAAAAATTAAAAATGGTTTAAAAACGCGAAATCTCGCCAAGGCTACTTTGCTCGCACAATACCAAAACTATAACCCTAAACAAATTTGGCGAAACCTTTTAGCTGAGAATAAAAGGAATAAAGTAAATTCTTTCTCGGTTATTCATTTTGTTCTACGATAATATATTCAAGAAAATATTTTGCATACTGTCCATTCCAACTAAATGCTGCTGTAAACTATGGTAAGTTTAATTAATTTAAGATTAAAAAAACTCCCATATTCTTACAAATTCATACAAAACAATAAAATTTTTTACCTTGTATAACGTGATCCAAGTTTGTTAATCCAGAATTTTCGCTTTCACCTATTATTAAGGAAATAATGAAAACTTACATTATTTTGAGGAGCTCGAGAATACTACTAAGGGTCGAATTAATTTCTGTAGCTGAAAGCAAACTAAGACACATCGATTGCGTTAATAAATACTCAGAACAAACTGCCTGTGTTTACGTCAACAGACACACATGGAACGCAACGTGGCAAAGTTTTAGTTTCATTTGCAGTTTTGTAAATCACCGCAAGGTAGCGTATTCGAGCGCTGGAGTTCCGAATTGGGATGGTCGTCAAGTTTTTGCATGTGTCATTTTGTTTTTGTTAGGAATATTGCTTCCTCGTCAAGCATGGGGAGGGATCAGAAAAAGGAAAAATATAGAAGAAAGTTTCGTGATGGCCACAACATACTAGTTTTACTTTCTTCTATATCTAATATATAGAAGAAAGTATTGGATTCGTGCGAATTTTCGAATTTCGAATTTTGACGGATTCGAACGTTTTGAGGTGTGCTGAGTCCATTCCGACTATTTTTGGAAAATGTCTGTCTGTCTGTGTGTGTGTATGTGTGTGTGTGTGTATGTGTGTGACCAGTTTTTTGTGGCTGCTCTACAGCAAAAGCTACCGCATGAAACGAACGAAATTTTGTACACATATGTGCCGCTATGTGAACTTGTGCCCATTGGTTTTTGGCGCGAATTCCTCCAAGGGGGGTGGAGCAATGAGACGTTTTTTGAGTTACGCGTGCTTGCTATTTCTCAGGAAGTAACTAGCGGAATCAAACAAAATTTGGTCCATATGTTGCCATTAACAGGAACAGGTGCTGATTGAATTTTGGTGTCAATAACTCAAACGGGGGTTGAGCTATAGAACGCTTTTTGTCGTCAATTGTGACTGCTGTATCTCAAGAAATAATGAACGGAATGAAAGAAAAATGTATCGGCAAGTAAACCTTAGTGGGTATAAGAGCTGATTTTATTTTGGTGTCAACAGTTAAAAAGGGGGTAGCGCAATCACCCGTTCTTTTTTTCCATTGTGAGTGCCCTATCTCAAGAAGTAATGCTACGTTCTGGTTGAAATTTGGAATATATGTGAATCCATATGTAAACAGGCTTTGGTTCAATTTTGACGCCAATCGCTCCAAGAGGTGTTGATTTTTTTTTTTTTTTTTTTTTTTTTTTTTTTTTGCGAATAAAAATAGCTTTATTAATGCAACAATAAGAAAGATAAATTGTAATAGATTGTCGTCTGCGTATTTCTCGTGATTTTAATTGTATGGAAATGATCGGAAATATTATCTCAATGATTTAAAATTTTTTACTGTTGCCATCTTATGTTTGTTAACAAATAAAATATTTGTAATGAATTCAAGCAAGGCTTTTAAAATAACTTTCAATTTTCGCTCTTTGCTTTGCTTTTGCAATAGCTTTTGCATGTGCAATTTTGTTTTTGTTGGGAATATTGCTTCCTCATCAAGCACGGGGAGGGATCAGAAAAAAAAAAAGAAAAATATAGAAGAAAGTTTCGTAATGGCCACAACATACTAGTTTTTTTTCGTTTTTTGCACTACTTGTAATTGAAAATAAAAAGTTTTTGTAATGAGAAATCTAAAGTTTTTTTTTTCTTTTAAACTTAAAATGTAGTTGTTCCTGATGCCTCTTGGAGCACCCAAGGTAGTGAATAATGAAGGCGTTAATCCACTTTTGAGGCTAATATGAGCGGCTTCCGTTTGACTGAGCCCCATTTTAGGTGGAAGTCCTGCTTTTGCTCAGACACATAGGACAGATAGCACAATTCAGATTTATTACAATATAAATCAGGAGAACACCCAGGGCAGTGGGCGGGAATCGAACCCGTGCCTCTCTGCATGCAAGCAGTTGTTGAGCAATACCGCTCGGCCACCTAGGCCCCAAACTTAAAATAGTTGTTTCTTACAAAGTTAGAACAATACTGTAAAACACTACAATCAAGTACTAAATTTCAGAGACTGGAAAGGCCAATTTTAAGTGTCTTAAATAATTTTAATTGTTCTCGAGTCCTTGAAACAGATTAGATGAGTCTTTGAAATTCCTAAGCAAAGCGTACTTCAACTTTATTTCTTATCAAGTGTATAAATTATGAATTGTCCAAATGGGCCTATTTTCTAAATCTATACTTCATTTCTTTTAAAGCGTTTTTTTTTACTATTGATCATTTTGCATTTAATTCATTGTTGTATTTGTCGGTGGGTTGGAGGCGTGATCAAAAACTGATTGAATTGAACCAACAGCCAAAGTAAGCAAATAACAATGCATAATCTTCTCTTCTTTCTCCCTTTCTCTCTCTGAGGACTGCTGTGATTGATTTGTCAACGCGAAAACAATTTTTACTGTGTATTATCGTAATTTCAAAGAGTGTTTTGCTATTTGTCTCCGAGAATTGAGTAATTCCAATTACCCCTTCTAAGATTTCAAAATGCAGAATTTTATATCTATTTTACAAAAATTCCCCGGACCCCCTAAAATTGGAGATATTCTATCCTCTACTTTAAAAGGACTCCATTTTCCACCTTAGACTTTATGTATAATGCATGGGGAGTAGGGGGAGGCTTTAAAAAAATGGCCCTTTTTGCCACCGATAGAAAAGTTGACTAAACTACTAAAGAGACCCAAACCCTGAAACAGCTTAGGGGCACGCTAAGTCTAAATCCAGCCAGTTGTAGTCAATACAACTAATAATGCTCAAAAAAAAAAAAAAGAGCTGCCCCCCCCCCCAGGAACTCAGTTCTAAATCCGCCTATGTTGACACCCTCATTCTCAGCATGGGCAGACGCTGTGAAACCTGCCTAGCAGTCGGGGGAGATCATATCCCCTACTAGAGTCCCTATATGAAAACGTAGTTTTCAGAGTTGCGACAACAGCTATGCTCGGAAAGCGCAACCGGTTACAGGAGGAAGATAGGGTTGCCGCCGAGCTGCAAGATTGGCTCCTTGCTCGCTTTCGAGTTTCAGTAAAAAAAAATAGCCACAAGCCGGAGCGGGAAGAGTGGCTGAAACGGGTTCTGAAGGATGTAAGCCACGCGGATTCGAAAATGCATGCTGTCAATAAATGAAACGCTCGATTTTGATTCAAACATTAGAAAAAGACAAAATGGCCCTGCGTTAGCAGAATTAAAAGCAGATTTTTTTTTCTTTAACCTTATTCTCTTTAATACGATTAATTTTAAATTAATCAAAAGATTCTGAGACAACGAAAATTATATTATAGTTTGAATTGATTCAAAATGAATGAAGGAATAAAAACTGATTAAGAAAATGAAAATAAATAAATAAGCAACAAATAATGAACATAAAAAATTGCTTGTTTTTGCTACATTAATTAAGTTTTATAAAGATTTTTGAACATAGAAATATTTCTTAAATTGATATCAAAAGAAATTACTTATTTTTTTTCTATAAAAAATACAATTTTCTGATTTAAATGGAAAAGTTTAGCATTAGCTTAAAAATTCCGAAAGGAAATATATGCCTGGGATGTCCACCTACAGGGAGGGGGGGGGGGTGGCACCCATGTATATGCAAAGGAAAGTTTGAAAGAGTAATACTAGAAATATGCAGAAGCTTAAAACAAGGTATCCTATCCAGGCCCGGATCTATATATTTTGGGCCTCCTTGCAACAAAATCTCTATAGCCCCTCCCCAGAGGCCATCAGTGTATATTTGTAACATTAAATAAGTCTTAGTGCTAGGTTTTTTCAATTTTTTTTCTTCAATTTCATAGGCCGTTGGACCCCTTAAGACCTGGGACACCTACTGCGGGGGTCCTATCTCGCTCTCCACCACTCCAAAAAAAAAATTAAGAGCCTCTGAATATTTCAATGGTTTAGTGGGCACACCTAGTTAATAGATTAATTTGTATTTAGTTGAAAACGAAATTATATTAATCAGAGGTCATTTTTATTTTAAACTAGATGCAGATAGAAATATTCAGAAATGAATTGGGAAGTTAAGGGGTTGGGGGCATGTATTTTGACATATATATTTTTTAAAATTCATATACGCATAAGAAACAGGTGTCTCCATTGTTTTATATTTATTTCTTGAAAGTACACTATCTATTATTTAAAATTTTCAACAACATTTTTATACCAAAACAATACTAGAATGAAAGGTAGTTAGGTAGTAGACATTTTTTTAATGAAACAATATTAAAACAATTCAGAGCACCAAAAAAGGACTTGTACTTATTTTGAATTTTTATGAGAAAACAAAAACTAAAAATTAAAAACAATTTAGCATGAGGAAAACTCATTTATTTCATGCTAAGTTTTCAGATCAATAGCATGACCTTATTGTTGTAATCTTGTTGTTGTAAACAACATAGATCTCTGTTGTTCAATTTATTTTTTGGTGTTATTGTATCTATAAACTTTATTTAAAACACAAATTTTTCCAGCATTTTCATCCGAAAAAGAAAACATTAGTTTAATTAAGAACTTCAGTCACTAATGGGCTAATCTTCAAAAAGTGCAACTTTGCTGTCACATGCCTTTTACAGTTAAAACTAAGGAATAGTTTATTATTTTTTAATTTCAGCAAAAATTAATCTGCCGACAGTTTTTTTTTTTTGTAATAATTTTTATTCATTTATTTATTTATTTTTGGGAGTTCGTAGCATGTGAATTCTTACCTCCATGTATTAGAATTTAATTAATTCAAAATAAATGAAGTGATAAAAAAAGGTAAGAAAATGAAAATAAACAAATGAACGACAGATAATGGACATTAGAAATTGCTTGTTTTTGTTTCGGAAAGGCAAGCGTTATAAAGAGTTTTAAATCTAAAAATATTTCCTGTAACCATCTAAAAAGCAATATTACTAATAAAAATGGTTTGGTATTAAAAAAATTGCATGTTTAAGTTTACCCTGTACAATTTTCTGATTTAAATGTGATTAAGTTAAACATTAAATTAAAAATTTGAAAGGTAAATATGCAAAGGAAAATTTGAAAGCTTAATACTAGAAATAGGTAGATGGTTAAAACGAGGTAACCCCTTCCCCCCCCCCCCCCAAAAAAAAGAAAGAAAAAATACCAAGAACCTCTAAATATTTTAGTGGTTCAGTAGGCACTCTTGGTTAAAATATTAATTTGAATAAAATTTAAAATTATTACTTTAATTTGATGTAGATAGAAATATTCAGAAATAAATTGAGGAGTTGAGGGGGTGTAATTTTAAACATTACTTATTTTCAACTCATATGAATAAGAAACAAATATATCTATTGTTATTTATTTATTTCTCTGCATCATACATCTATTACTTAAATTTTGAACAATATTTTCACATTAAAACAATATTACAAAGAAAAAAACATTCACAGCACCAGTAGAGGACTTGTACTTATTTTCAATTTTCGTGGAAAAGCAATGTTTACATTTAATTTTGACAGATATTTTAAATACAACTTAGCATGAAGAAAACTCATTAATTCCTTCATTAATTAAACTCATTAATTAAAGTCTTCAGGTCATTACCACATAAAAATTACAACCAAAGTCTCTAATGTTCAATTTATTTTTTGGTGTTACATCTGTAAACTTTATTTCAAACACAGAATTTCCAACATTTTTACACCAGGAAAAAAAAGGAAACAAAGACATTTTTCTCAACTAGACAATCAAACTCAAATTCAGGGTACCGAAACAGGATTTGTAGTTTTTATAGATTTTGGGACAAACTATTATTATCAATAACTGCTTAAGTGACAAAATAAGCAAAGATTAATCTTTGTGTTTTCTGAAATGTAACGTAACGTCAAAATATTTAGATGTTCAAAATGTAGTTATTATTACCAAATTTTTAAAAATTCCTTACTCCAAAGTATCATTTCCTAAAATTAATAATTATGGACAAAACATTAGTTTAATCAAAATTTTCAGTCACTTATAAACATAAAGAAAATAAATTTTGTTATAGGCTTTATTCCCATTTACTCAATCAGGGAGTTTCGATTAGACAGGGGACAGGGCAAAATTTACTGATGCTTGTAATTTATTTTCTCTTATACTATTCGTGAAGTGAATTTTTATGAAAAAAACTCCCTTGATTGAAATAAATTGAATTTTTTGTTCAGATTTTTTCATATAGATTGTTATTCCATTCATTACCCCATATCATGGATGGATGAACACGACGTATGTTCTAATATCCTGAAAAATGCTTCCAGAACTCAGTCAGAAACAGAACAGGTGCACTGACAGTCAGAAGTGGACTAAAAGATAACAGTTGCTACCAATCCCTTCCAAAATTGGAGCTATTTGCAGTTATTCAAATTCTGTCCTGTAGTTTAAGTGGGGAGAAAAATCTCTTTTTGAGAGGGGGGGGGGGGTGTTCTGGATAATTACAGGAACAGAATAAGCAGAAATGAACTGTTCATTTAATGCTGAAATAAGGTATAACATTTAACAAACCTAAATACATCTTTCATAATTTTATGTATACCTAAATTTTTTATCCTTGTCTTAAATACCAAAAAATTTATTATAAATCTGAATTGAAAACAATATTTTTACATGACAAACAAGCATAAATCTAAAGAAAGCACTTGATTTACAAAACAAATTCAAAACTCTAAATTTAGAGAATCAAAACAGAATTCCAGCTACTATTTCAAAATTTCTGTTGCAAAAGTATTGTTTTTTTAACCTCTACATTTCAATATTATTATACAAATAAATGATAATTAATTTGATAATAAGCGTAACAAATCAGAAATACAGCATTGTTCGTATGAAGAAGATCAAAATTTCATTTAATTACACTATTTAGCATTTAAACACAAAATTTTCGTTGGTTTGTATGTCGTTGTTGAAAGTCCAAAGACAATTTCGGTAACAAATTTCCTGAAGTTTTCAACATAACAAACATGAATGGCATATTATGCATGGAAATTTATTATTTTTTTTTAAACAACTTCATTAAAATTAGTTTTGATAAAGCTGTCAAGCTAAGAAAACTTCGAAAATGATTTCTGGACATCCTTGTAAACTTAATACTGGAGATCATTCTATTATACAATTTTTTAAGCAAACAGTACAATATTATCCTGAGTTTTCTAGAACATCTGCATCAAGGCTACAATTCAATTAGTAGTTGAGCTTTCTTTAAGTTGCAGAATATCTGGAAGAAACTTAAAAAACATTAAGGGCAAATAAATTTAAAAGCTGAAGTAAAACTCTTCAAATGTGCTAAATCATCAATATGGCTGATGTTTTGAATTGCCAGGAATGTTTTTTAAAGTAGTTCATAAAATTATAAATGGAAAATAAAGAAACACACTTTAATTGAAATAGAGCTGTATTTCAACTACTTTGCAATAAGTGTGTTGTAAAGTTTAATTTCAAATAACAGGGTGTTCTAAAAACACATGAAAAAGTAAAACACATATTACAGGGAATATTTTAATTCATCAATCTCTTTTGACTGGCATAGATTGTGTTTTTCATTCATTAAAGTACATAATATTATGTACATATTTTTTAGTGTGCATCATCTTTGCTCTTAAGAAGAGAAATCATCAGTTTATGATGACTAAAATAAGTAATGATTGTTTATGATTCCAAATTTTATAGGAACCGTGAAAAAACTTGTTTTTTCTGCACTTCACTTAGGAATATCCACAGCAAAATTGTAGGGGTAGGTGGGGTATGTTGGACAGTGGGGCACATTGTTCAAGTCCCAATTATTTTAATAATATTAATATTTTTTATTTTATTTTCTGACCAACAAATAGCTCCTATGGTCCTACAAATCCTATCACGAAATCACATGGCACAGTTATATTGAACAAATTTTTTTCCAGAAAGTGTTATTTCAGCAGTCCTGAGTAATTTTCAGAAAACTATAAATTAATTTTTTTTATTGGTTTTAGTCAAGATTGAGGAGAAAAAAAATTAAACTCCTGTCTTAAACTTTTACGTGAATGCCATTACCTCATCAAAGAGCTTACTTGTGCTTGTGATTGAAAAAATGTGAGTGCATACTGTAGAAACTATTTATAAACTGTTCTTGTTTGGCTTTAACATATAAATTTAAGTGAAGTAAAAATATAGAGAATGCAATATAACTGATGCTTAAATTTAGATTCTTTAAAATAAAGCCACATTTTTCAGTAAATTCATTTATCTATACCTGATATTTCAGCTAGCCACATGAATCAGTTTTAAAAGCCGTATGTTGGGCACCATTGTTTTAGAGCATTTGAATTCCCCTTTATTTCAATGTTCTATTTCCTGACAAAAGTATTGACTTTCTAAAGCCTTTAACAAATTAAGATAATCTCTGATAAATTGAATATTTGTTTATTTATACATTTATTTTTATGAGTGGTTGAAATGAACTCAGATGCAATTGAATTACCTTTTGAGTCAGGGTTGGCAAAAACCGGGGTTTTTTTTTAAAAAGTCCATGGACCCAGGGTTTTTTTTAAATAAAACCCAAAAAAAACCCAACTAAAGCTGGGTTTTTTAAAAGAAATGTGGTTTTTTTGTCTTTTTTTAGGGAAAATGTGGGGTGATTGTAGCATATTGTAGCGTACGTATATGGACAAAGCACAAAAATTGTCTTGGTGTAAAAAAAGCTGGAAACTTCAGCGTTTTCTGAAGAAAAACAAAAAAGACAACTTTGCCAACCCAAGAAAGGTGGTTTCAGATTTTTTAGTTTCCATATTACCAACAGTTAGGGCAAAGTTACTTCTCGAGAGATAAAATCTATTGTTCGTTTGTTTGTTTTAAATTACATTTTTTTTTTTTTTTTTGCATTTTACTTGATTGTATTTTATTTTGTCATGCAAAGCTATTGTAGAACCTCAAGTAGTTTAAATCCCTTTTTTACTGAATTCCAGCTTAATCAAGACATTTCTTTGAATTTTATGTTGCCTGTTTTTCTATTTCTGTGTATAGAGTGATAAATATTAAATTTTTTCGTCGTAAGATAATGAAAATACTGTACATCCTATTCTGTTTTCTGTCCGACCGTTTGTAAAACCTGTTAATTAAAAAAAAATACCTTGTTTATTCGAGATTTGTGACGTTTTGGTTTGCAGAAAATAATTCACATGAAAGCCTTTTAGCTAAAGTAGTATCCTTTGTACAATCTGCAAATATTGAGAAAATCAGACGTGACAGGACTTGGTCAAAATAATTTGAGTTATTTATTGACCAGTTAAAGAAAAAAGTTAAATATATTTATTTAAAATCTTTGAAGTATTTTTTTAATGCTGTTAAGAGTTAAGAAATACTATTAAAGTTCAAAATTCATTTTTTATGTCCATTGTCTGTGGTAAGAACAAATAAAAAAGAAGTTTAAATTGTGAAAGTGTTTAAAATAATTAGTTTTTTAAAAACTTCTCAGAAAATTTTAAAAAACCCAAAAGTGGGCAAAATAATGGGTTTTTTTAAATGGGTTTTTTCAAAAAAAACCCATTGGGTTCAACCCAATTGGGTCCAATCCGGCCAACCCTGTTTTGAGTGGGTGAGGCAAAATCACGAACATGTAATAAATGAATATAAGGGCAGTTCTCAAAAGGTGGGAACAAAAAAGTTAACTTTGAGCAATTTCAAAAATTTTCGAATTTGACATCAATTTTGATTTTATTCTATAGTATGCATACCTAGAACACAATATATGAACATGAAAAGACAGCAGGTATTTGTAAAAATTGTTAATTAGCAAATTAAATCAGCAATCTGTAGGTAACAGATTTTGGACATTGTTTTCCTGTAGGTAACGGATTTTGGACATCATCATAACGTAAGTTTCATCATTTTTGACAATTGTTAATCTGATTTTTAACTTTTCCAATGAAAATTTTATTTACTACTTTTTAAATTTTGCAATTTAATAATAAAGAGGATATTAATGAAATACTTGAATGGCTATACATGCTGCTCCTTACATTTAATAAAGTTTTGGAATGATTTTGAAGAAATTGATGCAAAGTTAAAAAAAAGCTTCAAATTAAAAATAATACAATTGTAAAAAGTGACATCAGTTTTAATAATGAATATTTTTTCTAATGTCATAAGAATTAAAATGATGTCTAAAAAAATTATTGAAGAAAGAAATTCGTATTTCTATTTGGAGATCGTTAAATTATGTTTCCAAAAGAAAGAAGAGAAAAAGAATTCTAAAATAATAAAAGCGGAAAAAAAAAAAAAATTGCTAGCGCAGGTGATAAAGCCGCCAAAACTGGTGCAGCTGACGAAAAACTACATTTGTCAAACTGGATTTCCCCTCTGGTAACCTTTAGCTTATCGTGCACAGTGTTGTCGCCAACGGAGTTTGCTTGGCGATTTTAGCGCAAAATGGCTTTCGGTTCGATCATAAGCAGCCATGTTTCTACTGTAATTTATGTATTGTTCAATGTGTAACATATTAATTATGCAGAATACCAATGGATTAAAGAAGATAACATTATAATAACGTTTTTTATTGAGGTTAGAAGACAGTAGATCATCAAAAATTATGAATAAATGGACAGAATTATCGGCGTCAAGATCGTAACGCCATTTGGACATCTGACATGTACGTTTAAAAAAAATTATTTTTCTTCTAAGATACTGCATAAAAGCTTATGAAAACACTTTTAAACAATTAAAAATTGATTCCGAGACTCGATAAACACCTTTAAAATGAAAACATCATATACTTAGTTCTCAAAAAATAGCATTGTAAAGATCGTAAATTTTGGACATGCATCAAATTTCAAACTTACTATTTTCTAAAATCGTTTACAAAGTGAATAATCTGTCTTTACTTTTGTTATTTGTGTAAAATATTAACAAAAAATTATTCAGTGTAAGATTCATACCTTTAAATTTTTTTTGAAACGTATGGAAATAATTTTTAAAAATTTTTCTTTAATGGTACATTTGCTCAGTTAACGTTTTGGTATGTCCAAAATTGCGCCTTTTAGCAAAGAAAATATTTTTTTAAGGGCATTTAAAGAGCATTTTTTCCATAATTTATGTCAATTCTTGTCTCTATACAGTATTATAATTTAACTCAAAAATTTTTGAGTTAATTAAAATGAAAGTTATTTGGTGTTGAAGCTTCAAAGTTGAGGTCTGTGTTTGCTCCCACCTTTTGAGAACTGCCCATAAACAATGAAAGAAACATTACTTTTAAAGTGGATGCATTATAATTATAATAATATAAGGGAAATAAACAACTCTGATTTAAGGAAGCAGTTACTAAAGACTTTATTTTGCATTGATTGAAAACATCGGATAAATATCAAAATATCCAATATATATCAAAATATCGGATATTTTCGAACCCTGATCTTTACGGATAATCTCAAAAATCCATTATGACAGCCTTTATTTTAAAATGCCACACTAGTTAAAATTTAACTCCACATTAATCGAGATAGGATTATTTAAAAATCATTTTTCCACCAAATATCGAAATTTTTACGAAATTGATGTGGGGTGAGAGCTTCATGTACTTTATTTTTCTGCTGATCTAGAAGAGTAGAATTCTTTTAAAGTTTGATTCCAAGAAACGGGTTGTATCATAATGACACACGATAGACGCGAAACATGTTAACTGTTCATCAAACACTTTTGAATAGATTGTATTTCTTATTCATTTTCTTACATAAAATTATATACATGTGTCCACTTATAATGATCATCTTCTTCCTTCTTAAGAAGAGAAATGATCTGTTTACGATAACTAAAGTAAGTAATTACAAATGTACATATTGATCTCCGCGCTGCCTAAACGTAGTACATGCATCCATACAAAATGAGAAAGAAAGCGAGAAGAGCGCAAGGTCTCACTTTCCTCCAATATCTGAAGGCAAGTAAGCCACTATTTTTCTTTTAACCGACATTGCTTATCCCCACCACTTTTCATCACACAAAAAGGTTGGATATAACTTCAAAGCCCTTGCATAAAAAGTTTCACTTAAAAAATCTTTGATTCAGCATTTTATTATAAAAGTATTGACATTTCAACCTGCAAAACTTTAAATATACCTAATTTCTGACAAACAAGAGCTTTGTGGCTGGGAGGACTTTTACAATCTCAAAAACCCATGATAACAGTCCTTACCTCAAAGGTAATTCAAAAGTTGTTAAAACTTAACTATGTATCAATCATGGCATAATTATTTAAAAATCATTTTCTCAATAAAAATAGAAATTTTTACTAACCTGAAGTGGGGTGATAGCATGCACTTGATTCTTCAGGTGATAAAGAAATAGCAGGTAAAGGAAATAACAAGGCAACCTAAAAATTAGCAAACCCTAATTAGAGCATAATAGAATGTACCAACACACTACTTGAACCGAACTTAAAACACCTCAGTTTTCTGTTTATGATGGAACACACAGCGACTGGCATGCTTGTTGAATAAAAAAGAGTAAATTACCAAAATAACCAAAACTACCTACAATTCTTTAAATTTTTAATAAAATAATACATTTTAAATTGGCTCGCTCAACCTAAAAAATCGATAAAAACTGTACTGTGTGTCAAGCAAGTGTTGGCAAATTCATGTGGTCACATTAATTTCATAATCGAACTGACGTTTTTTTTAAACAAATTTTAACTAATCAACATTTAGCAGAATATCATAACAAAACGTTTCCATAAATCAAAATGTTATTAAAAAATACTGCTAGCAAGCACTGAAAGTCCTATAATTTATAAGCATTTCATTTCCTCTGCATCTCCTTTCAAATTTGACACTAAATACTTACGTTGCATAAAGTGAAGATTGCTTGAAGGAACATGAAAAACGATACATTAGTCAATTTTTGTCTAAGAAATGATCAGGAAAAATAAAAACCTTAACATTAAAACATAAGTTAAAATGGGTTTTAATATCAAGTCACATTCATTTAAAATAAAAATTTCCGCAGCATAAAGCATTTATAATACAAACCACAAGTTAAGATCTCTTCACATCACAAGTGTATGTTTTGTTTACTTCCACTCGTCGCCAAGCACGAAATTGATCGCGCCAAATCGAATACAGAGATCTATCGCTAAAAAAATTTAATTTACACAATTTAAACTTTTGCCTTGTCTTAAAGTGTTGTTTTTCAATAACGTTGTGATTGGAATCATCGATTTAACAGAAAAAATAACTATAAAAGACCCAAATAAAGTGTCAGGATGGAATTTTAGCACACCGGAACACATGTTCTTGATTTAATTACGTGATATTTAAAGAAATAGGAATGGACTCACTCAAGTAAAGCTACACACGTATAATTTGAACATTGTAGAACAGTAATATGAGCATTAAAATCCTGGACTCACCTTTAATTTTTCAGATTCTGGGTTTTTCCACAGCACTGTCATACGCTCCATGTTAATCCTACGGGAGAAGAAGAAACCTTGCCTCAGGCGGTCTTCGACCAATAGGAAAATGATACCGCGTTGTCGCAACTCTGAAAACTACGTTTTCATACAGGGACTCTATCCCCTACTAAAGACCGGATGTTTCTTGCTGGACACCCATCATAGGGATGTTTCGGCCTTCAGTCGCATTGCGCTCCATGCTACTTTTTCAATAAAGCTTCTTTTTAGCCCTCTGATTTCTCTTTTAGTAAGTGTTGCTTACATTACACATGTCCTTACGTATTGGGGATCTTGCGGTATTAAATGTGTTGATTTGGAAAGCTTTTGTAGAAAGTTATATTGAAAAAACCGTCTCGTCCTTAATTTTTGCACACCAGTGTGTATATATATATATATATATATATATATATACGGATACCCGCGTAGAGGTCGTTGAATCTCAAAAAGGATAGGACGTCATTTAACGGTCAAGTGAAAACATAAGTCAAACACCCGTTAACACGAACTCGTTTAACACGAAATTTCGCGAAATAAATTCTATTTCCCGTCGGTGAGGTTCCAACTGGCCCAAACTGTCAAACACATCAAGATAAGCTTGTCAAACAAAACCACGTGACGAACACCTCCTTCCTAACAAAGAGATCTAAAAGTCTGAGCCACTCCATCGCCATCTTTGCCCACTGTCTAAAATAAACTGTTTTGGCGTTCCCTAAATATCGATAAATGCCAACACATGGTAGAAGGATTGATTGCCATGAGGTAGGAATACAGGAGGGAAAATGTCGTCATCTACTCCCATTGTCGCGTCTACTCCCACTGAGTGAGTGGCGGCCATGTTTTATGGTGAGAAAGGGGGAAAAGACGGAAATGAAAAAAAAAAAAAATAATGCACAACACAATTATATTTTAAGCTTTAAATTTCCAAATAATAAACTAATTGCATAATTAATGTCTTAAGTGAATTAAAATTATTTTAGTGACAAATGAATGATCAACTGGTTATAAATACTTTTTTTTTAAATAAAACTCAATGACTTTCCCATAGAGAAGGTTGCAAAATTATCGAACTTATCAAAACTTTGCAGCCTGTGTCCAGATTATAAAAGTTGAATACAGCACAATTTAAAAAAGCAACTAGAAATCAACAAGGATAAATAAAGGAAAAGCATAAATGAAAAACTTATTTTGATAAAGTTGCCAGAATGAGGATAAAAATAAAATAAAACTGTAACAAACTTTAGATAAGTTTTTAGAAAAGCAATCCCGTATTCTTTCTTTCTTTATTTTATTCATTTATTATTATTATTATTATTTTTTTTTTTTTTTGAGATGCACGGAATACTTGGTTGGTATTCGGTACACTGTATATCGGCAGACAAACCGATTATTTGTTTTGGCAGAGTAGGGGAATGTGGGGCAAAGTGGAATGGTTAAGCTGACTGAGCTTTTTCAAAATGAACGAATTGGAAATTTGTTTTGAAAATTACAGTACATGAAAGAACAATGTATTGTATAATAAAACTTGCATTGAAATTGTATTTTTCATGTTCGGTGATGAATTGTCGCTTTAAAAAAATGTGGAAAATTTTCGCTTTATTTTTTCATGGGACAAAGTGAAAAATGAAATATTTTTGAAATGAAATGTTTTCTATTCGATTATAAAAAATATTTTTGATCAAAGGAATCAGTAAATAAAAGGTTGAATGAATAAATGAAAAGATGCTAAAAGAAATAAAAGAATAATAAATTAAATAAATTAATTAATGTATGAGGACAAAGAAACGAGTGAGTAAAACAGTGAGTGAATAAAAAAATAAGTGTATGAATGAATAAATAAGTGAATTACTAAATTAAGGTACAATGGCTCCAAAAAGTGTTCGTACACTTTAAAATTTTTTAGTAAAACCAAAATAACGCGAAACTGAATTCGAATTATGAAATCCAATATTTTTTCATATCATTCCTATGTCATTCTAAATAAAATCCTGTAGTTTTTTCAAAATATTGACGGATCTTCTTTTTGAAATGGGTCAAAAAACGAAGACACAGAGAAATAATACGCCACAAAAGTCATCGTATACTCAAATATTTTCGAATAAATTCATGATTAAAATTATCATTATCTTTTTTATTATTATTTTTGCGTTGTGTTGACCCTTAAAAGTCACTTGGCTTTAATTTTTTGTTTATTTATTCCTTAATATTGTGCTTATTACTTTAAAATGGCTGGTATTCGTAAAAAAAACCACAAACACCATTCGAAATTTGAATTTTTTCCTCACAGTGGAGGTAAATTGGTTTGAAATATCTCTAAATTAGTTCATTTGTTCCATTCTATAGCAAAGTGCTTGATAAAATGCTTTAAAGAAAAGAATCGGATCGAAAACAAGGCAAGAAAAGGTCAAACGGCAAAGTTGACAAAACATGATCGGAGATTTACAGCAGTGGCGGCTCGTGCCTTAATTTAGTGGGTGGGCCCGCAGTTATGTTTATGAGTCATTCTTCAAAAAGTGTAACTTTTCTGTTACATAGCTTTTACAGTTCATTTAACAATGATTTTTAATTTCATCAAAAATATATCTATTTAAATCTGCCAACAATTTTTTAATAATATTTTTTATTTTAGAAAATTTTTGGTTCACAACATGTGAATTCTCACCTCCATGGCATGTGTCACACCTTGTGTGATTGTTTTTGTTGCTTAATAGCTTGTTTAATTAAAAGTATATGCTTATTCATTAATTATTCCTTTCACAAGTGTCTCAAATATTAATTGTTTAAGTGTATTTAATTTTTTAATATTGTGTTTTAGTAGGACAAGGGGTCATGTCACACAATAAATTCTCACCTCCGTTACCTAAACACAAAATGCCATTCCTCATTAATATGTGGCAGTCATGACATCAAATTTTATTTTCCATGATACAAGGGAACCCCTTGTTTATTTTCAGCCATTAGTTAAAGTTGTGAGATTTTTGTCGAAAAACAAAAAGATAGATTTTGCTTCAAAAACTTGGTATGATTATTCTGACCTATCACCTCCGTGAACTGGAATTTCAGGGATGTAAATTAATGTAAAAAAAGAAGTGAACTTGTTTTCATATGCTTAACATGTGCAGATTGTAACAACGAAGAAAAAAAAATTTCCCATGAAAAATGCATCAATTACGCCTATATTAATGTTAAGATCCCCACCTCCGTGACAGACCTTATTAATGTCATTATTTCTGAAGTGAAAATAACTGATGGGGGGGGGGAATACATCAATAATAGGCATTCTACAAAAATTATAAATTGCCAGTATATCCTCAAATCTACAAAATACTATTTTTTTAACATACATTTGAAACTACTAATTAAGCCGCACTTTAATTAAGAGAGCTTAATATTATATTCCCACTAATCATTAAATTGCTGATTATTTGCACAACAAACAAAATTACTACTTTGATATTAAATTGACCTCAATTTTTAAATATTAAAAGTTTTTTCTTTTCCTTTTTTTTATTTCCTTGAGCAAGGCATTTTTTATTTATTTTTTTTATTTATTTATGAGTAAAATAATTGAAATTTAGCTGGGCCATTGTTTATGATTACTTCTAGAAGGTAACACTTTCACGTAAGAAAAAAAAGAAAACAGAAGAAAAGATTTGCGTTCCTAACCACTAAAAACACCCCCGCAAAAAATGGTCTTGCTAGGTGAATTAAATTATTTTCAGGACAGGCATAAAAAGATATTCAATAATATTTAAAAAAATACTTTAATTACAGTATTCAATTCAAGCAACCTTAAAATTAAAGCATGGATAACTGACAAATCGCGTCTAAAAGGTTCCGTCTGAACAACAACAAAAATAAATCTGAGAAATCATAGAAAATTATGAAAATTAATCTTAAAACTGACGTAAAAGATCAAGTGTTGGATAACATTATCATTAGGTATTATGGAGTTTTCTTTCTTTTCCTTTTTTTTATTTTTTGCGTGAACGACCAAAAAAAATCTGAGGATCAGCCTTTTTTTTTTTTTTTTTTGCCGGTGCGTCAGATCACCGGGCTGCTCTACTATTCGAAAAGAAAGTCATTACACAGAAATTTTGAGAATAAGCATCTCTAACTCCAAAAACAAACAAATAACTAAAAAAAATATGCATGCGTTGTAAAACAAATGTACGGAATCTCATGAAACCGGCAATCTCCATGCCTTATATATATATATATATATATATATATATATATATATATAGTAATAGCTGTTGAAGAGGAAAAAATTAAGACAAAAAAAAAAAAAAACAGAAGCGGAATGTTATGATAAAAGGTTTTCCCTGACACATGTGCAGGGGGGGCAGCCGATTCTCTGCCCTTTTACATGTTATTTTTAGTGAGCGACTCTTCCCCGCACCTTTACTCTTCCCTCCAAACCGCTATAGACAACTACGATTTCGTTTGGGCTCGGCGAATTTTGCCCACCCTTGAGTTGCAATGAATTCCTTCGGGTGTTGTCACACCGCCGTTTTTCGCTTTCTGATTCAGTCCTTGCGATTGGCTAAGGGCAGAGGCGTGGCTCTTAGTTTCGGGGGCAGCTTCGAGCGAGCCCAACAGTTCTCAAAGCTGTGCACAGCGCTAAAATTAGTGGGATTTAAAAACTTTCTGGTTATGTTTTAGAGATATGCGGGAAGGGGTGGGGGGTCTAGATGTTGGAAATCTCTTGTTCGCCATACTTTTGCTGCTTTTTTTAAACTGGAACACAAAACCATATTTTTGTTAATAATGTATTTTATTAATTACAATTTTTTTGGGTGGGGCCGGGCCCACCCTGCCCATAGCGATGAGCCGCTCCCTCTGATTTACAGTTAAAAAAATTATGAAAAAATACACATTTGAGTGCTGTAACAGTTTCTGCCGAATTTAATGAAAAAACTTACATTTAATTTTCATTTTACAATTGTTCGCCAAGTTATCTGTTTAACTGGATTAAATGGGAACTCTTCCCGCAGAAATTTCTGTTCGTGCGAAAAACGGAAAGCTTACGCTTTTTGTCGCACAATAAATGATAAATAAGCTCGAAAGCGTTTTGGAATAACGTCTTACTTACAAATGAAATTAAATTCAACATTTTTGGTAAAATTATTGTATAATTGTCAACAGAAGAAAAAATGAGGAACTTGATCTTAAGAACTTAGTTGAATCAGTTTATCAGGACGGTGAAGGGGTTCTTGTGCGAGGGTGTATATCAGCATCAGGACTTGGTAGTTTGGAATTTTTCGATGAAATAATAAATCATGCTGTTCATTTAAATATTTTAAAAACCAATTTTAAACTCTTAGCTAAAAATTTGATTATCGGAAACAACTTTTTTTTTTTTAATCAAGATAACGATAAGAAGCACACGGCTTTCAACGTTTAAGTCTAATGTCTCAAAAAATGTACTAAAGTTTAGAAAATACCCCTTCAATCTCCAGATTTGAACTTAATGCAACATATTTAGAGATATCTGGAGGTTAGATTACGAAAATACGGCTTTTGAAACGAAAATAAAGCTAGAAACAGTAACACTCGAAGTGTGGTTGAACACTTACTCAGAAATTACGCAAAAAAAAAAAAAAAAAAAAAAAAGAAAGAAAGAAAGAAAAAAGAATGAAATCTATTCCCAGACGTTTATAAAGGTGTTGTTGATACTGCATGATGTTCTACTAAATAATTACTCAATAAAAGTTTGATTATTCAATAATATATAGACATTTTTTACATAGACAGTGTACAAAGACTTTTGTGAGAAAATTTCCAGCACTTTTTGTTTTTGATTTAAAAAAAGTCAAGTTTAAATATTTTTTAAAAAATAATCATGTAGTTATGTTGAAAATTGATCATAGATCTTATAATTAAATACCTATACCGAAATAATAATTCCAACCAATGGATAGGATCCTATTTCATTGAAAGTCGTAGGTGTACGAACACTTTTGGGAGCCACTACATGTTAATAAAGTAATTAATAAAAAAAAACGTAAAAGATTTAATGAATGATTGAATAATTAAACGAAATTAACTTTTCACTTTTCCCGCATGTACTTGTCTAATTGTGCAAAATAATTGAAATATTAATAGGCTTAGTATTAACTAAATAGATGTTGCACCGAATATTAGGTCTCTATTAATATTTCAAATGTTAATTACAAGAAATTTATCATTTAATAATACCAAACATAATATTCGACTTACAATGAAATATGAGAATGATTTTTTAAAAATTGCTTGTGTTATCATGTTCTATGATTTTCAGAGTTATTTTTTCCTTAGCTGGAATAGGCTACATTTTTTATTACATAGTTAAAATATTACTAGATAAGTGGTGCTAAATAGCAGAGTAAATATTTCAACATTTCACTTTGCCCCGTTTACTCACTTCGTCATTTCCTACTTAAACATTCGACAACCGCATAGTGAACAAATGTAAAACTTCGAAAATTTTCAAAGAAACATTTCTTATGCAATGAATGAAAGTATCAGTATAATACCATGTCACAATATTGGTTATAAATTCTTATTTATTATTTATTTTCTCATTAAAATTAATTTAAATGTTAAAAAAAGTGCTTAGAATTTAAATTTATATCTTGTTGCTTTTAAATGTTTATTGAATCTTCTGACACATTGCATTGGTTTTACTATTATAAACAAATGCGACACTATAACCAGAAAAAAAAATCCATAATGTTAATTAGCAATAAATGTAAAACATTAATTTATTGCTAGTTTACATTAACTGCTAATTTTTTTACTTAAAATCATGGATGTAGTAACCTAATTCCATGCATAAAATGTCCAGCTAATTTTTTTTTTCTTTTTTTAAAGAAAAGCACTTGCATTTTAAATTTTATAGGATTTTAATTTCTAATTTTTACACCTTATGAAATATTAAATATTGATCAAAAAAACAACCTATTAAAAATTAGTCTTTGTAATCAAAGTTTAATTTGCACTTAACAAAAAAATGAAAGCATCTGATTCAAAATTTCATTTGACAATTTTATTGATAGAATTGGTTTTAAGTTACCGATGAGTAGCAGCAAATCACACCAATAAATTCTAATTTGCAATTTAAGCAACTGAGGTTTGTATTTCTGAGTAAGATAAATGCAGGATTATTTATGACACAAATGTTACCTTTACATTTTTTGTACGACTTGGTCCAGACGTACATGTACCCTGCCTCTCCCCACAATATAGTGCCCTATTTTCGTTGAAATTTTAGAGATGAAGTATAATTTAAGGTTCATGGGGGGAAAAGTTTCAGAAAAAAAGTATTTATTGTTTTTATAAACTCTGAAATTAACTTAAAACGTCACCCACCAGATGGATATCAACCGGAGCTGACTCACCCTCTCTCAAGAAAGGTTTTTTGACTTAGCAAAAAGGCTACCTTTTACAAAGTAAAGGAAGTATTGTATTCACGAAAAAATTTTAACCTAAAGAATAGGACTTAATTTCCATTTTGCTCGCCCCCGAATGACTGTTGAGTTTTTTTTTTCAACCCGACCAGACGTAGATATACATCTAAGAACATATAGACACCCGAAATAATCCATTTTGATGATCCCCGAATTAATCACAACGAGTTTTCTCGTGACGTCTGTATGTACGTATGTATCTCGCATAACTCAAAAACTGTATGTCCTAGAAAGTTGAAATTTGGTACGTAGACTACTAGTCGGGTCTAGTTCTGCACCTCCCATTTTGGTTGCATCCGGATGTTCCTAAGGGGTCTTTTCTACCTGTTGTGGGGGAAATCATTGTTAATATCAATGCAAACTCGAAGTGCTTAATACTAAGCACTTTTCATAATGCACTCGGGCAAAATAACTTTTCTGGGTCAGAAAGGGCAATTTAAGTATCCATGTAGTTTTCAATCATTCCAAGAAAAAGGCTTCACAAACAAAGAAAAGTATGGCTCAAGTCACGTAGAGAATGTTTTATCATTATCTATCGTTCAATCATAAATTTGAGTGTTGAAACATGCATATTTTTGTTAATGGGAAAGTTTGGTTTGAAATGACTTGAGCGCACTTTTCTTCATTAGTGAAGTCTTTTTCTTGGAATAATTGAAAACTACTTTGTTATTTATCATATAATTGTCCTTTCTGAACCAAAAAGGTTTTTGTTGTCCTTGTATTTTAAAAAATTTCTGTTATTTTGAAGATTTTCGTTGTTAAACAAGATTTTTATTTCGCGTTAAGTTGTACCTTAAGATTAAACAAATCATTTAGTGAAATTCCGAAGTCTCTAAGTAGTCTAGTTGCTGAGATATAAGCAAAGAATGGTTCACAACATACAAGTTTTGTGATAAAGATCCTAACATGTCTCTTCACTTAACCCCGTTATCGATATTTGGCATAGATGAGGATAAAAAACTCAAAAAAAGCAACGGCAGTGAATAAATTTCATTCTAGCTCCAGAGAAGCTTTAATTCAAAATTGTCAGTATGATTACTATTAACAATACTGTTGCAAGGCAAAAAAATTTGTAAGAATGTGTTTTATATTCAAACATTTAATGGAAAAATTACATGAAATTTGCTGTTTACCATCCAAACCGAAAAAATAATTTTATTTTACAATTTTAAACTTTCAGCGTTAGGTTGTACCTTAAAATTAAGCAAATCATTAAGTTAAATCCCGAAATCTCCAAGTGCTTTAGTTGCTGAGATATAAGCGAAAGCAGGCCTCAGATTTTTCCGTGACAACCAGGCCAAGTATAAAAGTGCTTAATAAAAATGGGGGTTATTTATCCAGTTTTTGATTTAAATACGCTGGAATTGGTTACTTGAAATTTGATGATATTGCAAGAAAAATATGAGTTTAACATACTTTTTTTGTGTATTTCATGAAAATAGTTGAACTCAGCTAGAATGACCAGTTTTAGTTTTTAGTATGGCCCTGGTCCATAACTCAGGGGCGTGCACGGAAGGGGGGGGGAGCTCGAGATTTTTAAAACAGGGGTTGAAATATATTTAGCACCGTAGGAGTAAGCAATATGGAAGGGGGACCGTAAAAGTCATGTGTGACGGGCCCCAAAATTTCTGTGTATGTCTCAACCATTAGTAAGCTAGAGTAACCATAACTGGTCAAACCAGTGCATTTCAATTTATGTCAGAAAAATGTATGAATCGTTGTTGAAAATTAATGAAAATTTCGCAGCTATAAGAGTGCAATTTCAAAGTTCTAACACCATGAGAATTAGTTTTTCCCAAGAACCAGAACTGCAGCATCACAGTTCAAAAACAATCTAAATTTTAAAAACACCCTAAACCACGCCATAGTTAGTCAATTTAATGTAACGCAATTCTCTTATTATATGCAAATGATGATCTCTCCGAAAGTGGAAGCTGGAACTGCTTTGGTTGTGTGGGGAGAGAGAGTGTGTTTTGTTTGAAAAAAGTTACTATATGTTTAAAAAAAAAAAAAGAATGGCATTTGAACCCATGCACTCCACCAATTTTTGCATTTATGCTAAACTATAAATAAAGTTATTGATGTACATACAATAATGTAAGTGTGGCTTACTAAACGCTTGTGTTTATGAATTAATACGAGTTGTAAACTTCTGTCTGCACATTCTACAAAAAGTACAATACAATTTTTTTTAAGATCATTTTTTTTTCTTTTTACTGAAATTTTTAAAAATTTCAAACGGAAATGAGGGACTTTTGCAGGTGTGTCCATCTCTAAACTCACAAGTATTTTCTGCTACATTCAAAAGTGAATATTTTGATCCGATCGGCTAATGATACTGAATTTTATTTACAACTTAAAAGCATATGAGAGCCAGAAACGCGTTTTTCGAGATGAAAATATATTTTAAAAGTTGGTTGGCTAAGTCGTCAAATACGACCCCCCCCCCCCCCGTTGAATTTCGCTTAAATGCACATCTGATCAAGTGCATAATACTAATTATCAATTATTACAACTGTTATTCAATAAAAATTTAGAGAAAATAGCTTCCAAGTTCCCGATCAATCATTCAATGAACACTAAAATTAGCTATTTTAAAAAAGCAATTATTTGCTCTCTTGTAATAAAATATTATTTATTGGTTTTAATAAATTTGATTATTAAAATAATCAGTAATCCAACGTTTTGAAGCACAAAAATTGCAAATGATGACAAAAGGATGACTTTTCTCGGATGACTTTTTCATCCAGAAGCTCACATTTCTTTGCATTGAAAAAGGTGTTCCTTGTAACACCGAAACACGTGTCGGCAATAATTTGCAGTGTTTGTGCTTCAAAACGTTGGATTAGATTATTTTAATTTTCAGCACAAAGGTATTTATTCGTTATCAAAATAGATTATTATTTAAATTAACATTTGATTTTTTTAATTTAAACAAATAATTGATCAAGTCATTATAATTAATTTTTCTGTTGAAAATAAACTATAAATGTTTATTATTTTCCTTAAAATTAATTAAATATTTTAATACATGGGTTTTTTTTAATTAATTGGAGACGCAGGTTTTTCCATGGAACTGAATGCCTAAGCCGAATATTAATTCCAGTCTGCGACCTTGACGGGTTGCTCTCAATGAATTTTCCCATTTTGCATAGGCACGTGCAACCACTTTCACCCATTGAGCTGTATATAGTATCCTGGAGAGAAGCTACAATAGTGGAAACTTGAGCTCGCTTGGCGGGAGAACGGGGTTGAGCAGAAGACTAGATTTGTAAGATTATCGCTGTTTCGCTGGCGTTACGATTTTTGCTCTTGCACTGGGGGCGTGTTAACGAGGATGCGATCGCCGATCTCATTGGATGCAACCAGTGATGCAATAGCTGCGCTTTTTAGGGGGACTGGCAGTTTTGTTTTTCTCTTGAAAGAAAATAATTGATGCAATTGAAACTTAAATGAAGTATTGTTGTGTTGTGTACCGTATCCTGTTGTAAAACCATAAAGGGTGGACTTGACACTTATATTTAACGTGAAATATGTTACAGTAGTTAGTAGTTCAAGAACTTATATTAAATTAAAAAAATAAAATAATCGCGACTTCGATTGCCTCAGCTCATTTCAAGATGAATCTCGTGGGAAAAATATTTTTTATAAGAAATGAGAAAACAAGCAAAAAGAAAGATAATCACAATTACTGAGTTTCGCTAGTCGTAAAAGCAGAATCACGAGAAAAAATTGAAAATCCCTTACTAAAATCAATTACAAGTGTTTTGTTTGTTAACTCATAGGAATTGACAGTAGATAAGAATTTTAAATGCTTAAGCTTTCTACTATTGTGTGCCAATAATGAAAACTCGACGTTAAATCCCGGTTATCACAAATTTGCCATTTCAACTGCGCTTGCGCACGGACTTTGCTGATTTCGAAACTCTTGCTCAAACTAATGAAAAACATTTAAATTTGTTAATATGAGATGAGAACAGATAAAAATTAGAAATTACAAAGCTTTCTTTGATTTAGTTTTTACGCCTCGGTAAAGATTGAGTTTTGCGTCTTAAATATTAATGGATACGGAGTTTGATTTTTCTATCAAACAAAGGTGTTTTTCAGGGCCAAATTTTTAACCTCAGAAGAGTGTACTCGATCTGTAGCATCACTTCCAATACAAAGCCGAACCCTCAACCTAAATACAAATGTATAATATTAAGCTGTTTACACCTAACGTAAAATATCCGCAAAAGACGGATATTTGTAATATTCAGATCGTTTTTGAATTACATAACGTGTTTTACGTTTATGTTAAATAAATATTTCCAAGCCAATAAATATTGAAGTGTCATTTTTCTCTTTTCTTTATAAAGATTATCAGTTATTCATATCCATAACTTCATATAATGTATCCCGAAATTGCTGTGAAAATACTCTAATCGCATTCATTAATTTGTTGGGACTGTAGCACAGCCTAAATATAAACAAGCAACACGAAATCTTAAAACAGAAAGCCCAAAAAGCTAAGTCCGTGCGCAAGCGCAGTTGAAATGGCAAATTTGTGATAACCGGGATTTAACGTCGAGTATAATGAAATCGTTACCAATCGCGTAAATAAAGGCTTAGAATTGTTCTCAAAACTTACTTCAGAAAGGTTATTTATACCTTCAGTTCAATATGAATCAGAAGTCCCAATCCGAAACGAATCCTTTTGTAAGCAGGAAAAATGTGTTCTTTCGATTGCTATCAACGGGTCAGTCCGAACACATATAAAAGAAAATAGTTTTTTTTTTTTTTTTTTTTGAGCAATCACGAATTGCGTACTATCCTCACTCATTTCCCAAGTTTGATGTTGCTCTGATTTTACCATGATTACCCATCATCATGGTATACCTGATTACCATGAGATGGTTGTTTTTATTACTTATTTAAGAGCGAAATTTCGCCTTCATAGTTACAAATCATGTGCGGTTTGATTTTATTTATATTTTTTTCAGAGTTTTTTTTTTTGAGCAATCACGATTACTATCCTCACATCCTCACTTCACCAAAAAGGATTTTACTCTCCTTTTACGAGTGGTCATCCTTGGAGTCTTTTCAGATTACCATGACGATGGTTGTTAGTAGTATTTATTTAGAGAGCGAAATTTTCGTCATCATTTATTTATATTTTTTTCAGAGTTTTTTTTTTTTTTCTTTTTTTTTGAGCAATCACGATTACTATCCTCACATCCTCACTTCACCAAAAAGGATTTTACTCTCCTTTTACGAGTGGTCATCCTTGGAGTCTTTTCAGATTACCATGACGATGGTTGTTAGTAGTATTTATTCAGACAGCGAAATTTTCGTCATCATAGTTACAAATCGTCAGCGGATTGGTTTTATTCATTTTTTTTTCAGGGTCTAACTCAAGCAGACTTTACACTTAAAAAATATTTTTTTTTGTTTAAAATTGCGTTTTTTCAGGCGAAAACACCTGTATGGATGAATTTAAACAGTAAAACTTTATCTAAATTCAAAATTTCCCGATTACTCATTCCCATCAGTTAACACTGATAAGAAATAAAAATACATAACGTAATACGCTGTAAATAATCTTTCTGATAAATGTATTGGTGGACATCAGTCATAAAATCACAATCTTAATTACTGCATCCTTATCACTATTTTATTTTTCATGGATATGCCTCGTATTATCTATTCTGTAAAATTATGTGTCATTCTTGGACGGGTGCAGATTTCTTTGCCATTTACATTCCATTTCATCTGTAGGAACATGAACTTCAACGAGTAGGGTCCTATCGCAATTCGTGTTGGCGGAAAACTCAAGGTGTCAAAATTCAAATGATTTTTTTTTCTCTCTAAATAACAGAGGACAGCACGGAAAAGGAAACGTAACTAAACTTCCAAGTGTAGCTACCCCCAAAAGTAGGATCAAGGGAAATTTTTAAATCTTTTTCAAAGCCTTTCTTGCTGAAATAAATAAGAAGTATTTTGTTTATTTAACAGAAACTGGCAACAGATAAAATTTTTAAGTCAGTGATCTTTCCCTCGTCACCAATCGCATGCATGAATAAAAGCTTACGATTAAAATGGATGATAAGACGATTATCAGGCCCGTCTTCAATGTGCTTACTTACTTTAAACAATAGTTTGTTTTCTACTAGCGTTCTTAAATAATACCCTGCAACCTGCATTAGCTTATAGATAAATGCCCTTCCGTTAAAGTTTTTTTTTTAGTCCTTCCGTTGCCATTAAAAACCATATAAATTAAATATCTACTAAAATTTTAACTATGCCTCCTAGACAAGGGACAAAATTCAGCCTTGCATTAAAAAAAAAAAAACTTCTATATCCCATAGGTTCTTGGTGAACTAATTGCGATGTAGTATTTCAGTAACGGAAGGACATCAAATTGTCACTTTATTTATTAATCTATTTCATGGTTGAAATAAAGAAACTTGAAAAAACTTACCAAAAAGTTTACCTAGACATTCAAAAGATAAAAGTTAACCTGAATATTATATGTTGATAATAAGTTTATTTGAATTACAGATGTAACAAAGCAGAGATTTTTGCTGCGTAAAAACATAAACAGAAAACTTGATTTTGCACTTGATTTTCTGAAAGTCATCAAACTATTTGGGAAAAAACAGGTTAAGATTCAAGAAATTCAATTATTTCTGAAGGGAATAGTATATGGCAAGTGGCAGATTATTAATTTTTAAAACTCAAGTGTCATGTCTCCTTTTTCTTGGAATTCACCTTTAGTAATTAACAGCTGAAAAAAAGTAGAATAAAGTAGAGATCTGAGTTCACCAAATCAGGTAACGTTTTTTTTACGTTTGTCATTTCCCCACTCTGTTTTCATAAGAAAAGGATAATAAAATAATGCATGAAAAGTGAATAATCGTTACTTCCTTGTTAAAGAATATTTGTGTGCTTAAATTCAGAAATTTATTACGCCTGGGTCGTGGCTATTGAAATCAAATTGCAGCAATTCCCTCACTGTCATCCCCTCACTAATGTATACAATGGGGGAATGATTCTGAAATATTAATTCTGAAACATCACTCTGAATTTCTAATACATTTCTTTTACAACGTATTTTGTAATTCTAAGCGAATTCTTCTCATGTTTTGTTTTGTTTTCATAATTATTTTACGATTACCACAACTTGCTGATTTGCAACAACTGTATCTTTTTTTAAAGAAAAACATACTTCTTTTTGATAACACTGCGCAATCAAATTAATAATAATAATAATAATAATAATAAAAGAAAAGAAATGAAAAAGCCTCTTCAAAAATTCTTTTCACATCATTCTTGCTGATTCATGTGGAAAAATGAGCTCCTGAATCCAAATATGACCACCGTCCCCCTCCCCTCACTTAAAATTTTTCGAAGTAGCATCCCCCTAATTAGTTTCCACTATTTAGTTAAATATCCTTTTTTTTTTTTTTTTTGGAGAGGAAGAGAACATTCATTTGAGGTGCAAGAGAGGTAAAACGTTCAAAACATGAACATTTGTGGTAAGGACCCCTCCTTACCGCCCATGAGGGAGTATCCCCCTTCCCCAATCCGATACTCACTCATGGGGGTATTATTATTACAGCAGTAAGTAATAGTTTATGTATAGTAAGCATAGTTTATTAATACAGCAAGAATTAATAGACTATGGGGACGTTGCATTACCCCAGAAATATAAATATACATTAATTACAATACGGGAAGGTTCATTACTGAGGATCTCGCTACTGATATTTGTTTTTTACTTTTTAGTTCATACAGCTACAAAATCGCATTTTTTAATTTTATTTTGTATTTTTCATTTTATGTTTGCGTACACATTTTTATTAACTTCTTTCTTCAACTTTATATAATAAAATAAAGGATTGGGATATAGGCTTAAAATGTGCCTTTATTTTTAACCATTTTCCTACTTTTCCCACGGAAATAGGCGGAAAACAATTCGTCAATGCAAGAATGAAGAGGACAGTTTTATTACGGTTTTGGGGGAAGGAGGACCTTTTAAGCGTTTGCCTCGGTTTGTTTTCTTTGTACTGCTATCTTCAATCGGGGAAGGGGGGCTTCATTCGAAGAACACACACCCTCAGCAATGGGATGCTTTTGATCAAAAGAAGAAAAACAAGCGTTGGTCACTGCAGAAAAATACTTTCTCACGGTTGATTCAAAGCGTCCACTTTCTCAACGTATCCATTCTCTATTAACTTATGGCAATTATATATTAATCTTATGACAAACCAAAGTGATTTTGTTTGATCATGCTTTGTGTGTGTGCTCGTTTAAGAAATGTTTTAAAAATATTTGCTAATGGGCGGAAGGGAAGAGGGGTTACGGAGAAATTAATTTAAAGGTTTGGTAAATGGCATAGTGTAAGGAATTTTAGCCCTGTGATAGGGGCAAGAGCCGCGCACCATTCTATAGATATGCACACAGCACCATATTATGCTCTTCTCCAACCTGGTTCTCATTCTTATTCACATGCGTTAAATATATTTGCAATCTTATAAATACTGAAATTCTAGCTTTTGTTTTGAGGCTTTTCTTGAAGTCAAGGAATTTAAAAAATTTCCTTTTTGGTTATTTTTCTGCAATCTGTCGGGAAATTTTGAAAAGTTTTCTTGTTCAAGCCTGATTGTTGAACGTCACTTGACATAACCTTCATTTCCGAGGTAGACTTTGCAAAGTAGGGCGAAGCAGCTAGTAAATTATGTCGGAATGTAGATTCGGACCTGCTTAGAACCTCCACAATTGAAGCTCAGAAAATTATTTCTTGTCACAACACAAAGCATCAACTGATATGCACAACTATGGTTCCAGGCTCGTATCCGTACATTTTAGGTCCCCCTGCAACAAAATCTGTAGGGGCTTAATGGAGCCCCCCCTCCCCCCAGGGCCGATCCTAACAGGTGTGCAGAGTGTGCACCGCACAAGGGCGGCCGAAGCAAGGGGCGGCCGCAGACCGCATCACGTAGTTCTTATAATCAAGAAAAATTCTTCAAAAATTTCTCACAAGATAACTTATAATAAGTGGAATAAATATGCTGAATTTTAAATGTTCAATTATCAAAGTAAGTGTCGATTTCCCGACAGCATATAGCACAGTTTAAGAAAAATAGAATGTTTGGGAACATTGTGTTGGTTCATTGTCCATTAATATCTACTCTTTACACACATGCTTCATTTGGTTGCAAAATTTGTGACAGAACCGGTAATCAGGCATGGATACAGGGGAGGGGAAATGAAGGAAATGGCCTCCTTCTGAAGCATGAAAGGGTGTCTTCTAAAAGGAGCACCGAGGGCGGCCACTAATGTTTACCCTCCAAGCTTTTATAGACCTAAACAATGAAGACATTTTTTACTTATATAAAAAAAAAGCTATACTGATTAGATACTCTCATCATAAACATTTCAAACACCAAAATCTGTGTTCAATAATCGTGGATGCATGGAAAGGAAGTGGAAAATTGCGGCTCCTTTGAGAGTCAAATAAATATGAATGACGAACTAAAATTTTGTAATTTTCCCACTTGGCGGCAATTTTTTCTAATTAAACTCCCAAATGAACTGCTCGGTTTCAGATCAGGTAGGAGGACAGGGCTCTTGCCCTAGGTAGTAAGTTTAAACGAAGATGCAAAAGGATGCCATGACCTCCTTGACGAGACTAAAGAAGGCTTAAAATTGCGTTTCTAGGACTTGAATTTCGGAACATTTCACTGGTTGAACCACCGATCTTAAGGACCCAATTAAATCTCTGATTCACCCCTTCCACCTTAACTTAAACAAACATAGCCTAAAAATGTTGGCTCCGAAATCTAAAATATGTTTTTAAAGAACAGCCTTTCCTAATGTCATCAAAAATTGCTTAATGACATTTTTCGGATTTCTTTTTCAAAATTTTTGCGATGGACTTTTTGCAATTACTACCAAAGACAGTCTCAGTTAGCGTCTTTATAGAAGCCCCTAATACCACACCTCTCAATTAATTTACTGAAAAACAAACTAAAATTGCGTTTTTCAGACATTAGTCTCAAAAACTTTCGGGAAAGACCCCGGATCCCGCTTTTCTCCAATGCAATCACTATACCTCAAAATTTCGTTTTTAGACGGTTCCGTGGAGCCACAGAACCCTTCCTGCCTAAACTAGCATGAAATTGACTTCAGTTTCTAAAAATAGTTCGTGAGGGCACACTGAACCCCCGCCCGCTCTTAGTCCCATTGTTATCAAACAATGAATAAAATACGTTTTTGCGACTTCAATTTCTAAAAAATTCCGGAGGAGAACTGCTTGGCTGATGTAACTTTTCACCACGCTAGTGCATACCCATCAATCGTTGAGGAGAGGTGGACAAAAGTCTATAGTTGTATTTTTCAGATATTAATATCGAAAAATATACGTAAGATCCACTGAAGCTTCCCAGTATTGTTAACGTCACCAAAGACAGTATAAAATTGCGCTTTTAGAAACATCCGCTTGGAGCCACAAAACCCTTCCTTCTAAAAAAAAACCTATAATGAATTTTTGTTCTGAAAAATATTTCGGTTCGGAATATTTTCACGTTTCCCCTATCGTTTTCAAATATAGCCCAAAATGGGTTTTTTAAACAATAGTGCCGAGAAATTACTGGAGGAAAGCCGCCAGATCCCCTACCATCACCAAAGACAGCCTAAATTTGCGTTTTAAACTTCAATTTCGAAAACCTTCGATGGGAGACGATTGAATCTCCCTTCCTCTCAACGTCAACAAAGGTAACCCAAAATTGCGTGTTTAAACTTCAGTTTCGGAAAATTTTCGGGAAGAGCGCCGATCTTTCCTACGCTACGGTCACAAAAAATAGCTTCAAACTGATTTCAATTTGAAAAGAATTTTAGGAAAGAACATCAACATTACTATCTCCTGAAGTCTCGAAAAAGTTCCTAAAATTGCGATATTTGACATCAATTTCGAAAATTTCTCCATGCACCTTGAGTATACCCGACTATTTTGTCCTTGGAACCGAACACAACCAAAGATAACCTAAAACTATTTTTCATACACAAATTTCAATAATTTTCTCGGAGTAACTCCCCCTCCCCTGATCCCCCGCCCCCGCTTCCCCCCTCCTCCGTCTTTCCTCTGATGTCACCGACGACAGACTATAAAATGCGTTTTTAAGACTAGTAAATTTTGGTATCTATTACTTTCTTCAAAGATATAAATTGTACCTAAGGAGTTTCTTACTATAAAACTTTTATTCCTTTTTATAAGTTTATCATTCTTCTGTTTTTTTTTTTTTCCTTTCTTTTTTAAATTGGAACTTGGTATAGAAATTTGAAGAAAGATTTATATGGACGTTAAAGATGAGTCAAAATATGCAAATTACTCTTGAGGGGCGGCACATTAGGTCTTTGCACACGGGCGGCCAACACCCTAGGATCGGCCCTGCCTCCCCCCCATAGGCTGGTAGCTTAGGTAGATCCAAGCCTATATAGTTCCGACATTCTTTGTAGATGTAAATGAATCTAAGAAAAATACGTTGGGAAGTACCGTCACATTATGACTTTATGCTATACGACCGCTTTTTAAAAGTACTTTTCAATTTCTGAATTCCTGTTAGTTTTAAAAAGTTTAGTTTCCACAGCTTTTAAATGTCAAATTTGTATAGAATAAAACTGAAGAAAATGAAGAAGAAAGTGCTAATCTTTTATAAGAATAAAAAATTTTTGATTTTTGTTATTCTTAGATAACTTTGTTGTTAAACTTTCTAAGTGTTTATGATTTTAAAATAATTTATAATAATGTTGGGAGTTTAAACATAATTTCTTTTAATTTTTTCCAACTATTTCTTTACATTGCAAAAGAAATAGTTCTCAAAAAGATGAAAATATAATGCGATATGTCACAAATCTGTAAAAAAAACTCGGAATTGTGTAAAAGGAAAATTGATAAGTTTTTTCTTCAATAAATTCTTTCCTGACGATCGGGGGAAAAAAAAAAATCTGTGATTCAAAAATTATTATACCTCATAGTTTTAGCTAAAAACCTTTTTTTTTTTTTTTTTTTTGAATAAATTTTAGGAAGACAACACAATACTTACAAAAAAATATCTGCTGAATACTTGAGAAAGAAAACCTAAAATTTCCTTGTAGAAAAGAGATAAAGAGAGAAACATACAAAAACAATACTGTGAATGTAAAAAGACTTGTTTTCGTTTTACTTTAATTTTCGCGAGCTCATTATTATCGCGAAAATTTAAGCCGAAATATTTAAACTTTCTATTCTATTCACACACAATTCACTATAGTCACCGATACGTTCATTTTCGCAAAAATTACGACTCGTTTAAGTGCTTTTACAGTAGGTAAATGGTTAATAAATTGAAATAAATCTGCATTTGTTTAAGAAGTACTGTATTAAATAATCCTACGTTCTCGATGAAAAATACTAACATTTTTAATTATACAATTAAAATTTTCATGAACAAATTACAGTAAAACCTGTAAAGTTGACCACCCTTGTAAGTTGACCACCTGTCTATGTTGACCGCTTTTGTCAGGAACGGAATTAGTCCTATCTTATATATTGAAAGAAAACCTCTGTAACTTGACCACCTCTCTATCTTGACCACCTGTCTATCTTGACCACTAATATACACCAAATTTGGTTTGAAGTATTGTAAAAAAACCTTTGTAAGTTGACCACTTGGTTTATTTTTTAAAACTTTCTTTAACAATTATTTTATATTTTATCATTTATTTATTTATCTTTTTTTTTTTTTTTTTTTTTGATAGCTTTCCAAGAAAATTTTTAATGCTTTTACTAGCATTTTACTAGCTTTTACTAACGTTTTACTAACTAAATAAAACCGCAAACATAAATCTTATGCTGCTCTTTATTCTGCAACTTGTTTTTCATTCGTTGTTCTCTATTTAAGATAGCCCACTCTCTGTTCAAAGAAGATAGGTGTCAGTACAAAAGTGCAAGTTTTTTTTCAGTTGCAATATGTTGTGGCAACACTGGAATTGTGCTAAAGAACAGGCCCGGTAGCCCGGATCTATAAATTTTGGGACCCTGCAACAAAATATGTAGGGCCTCTACCTAGTAGCCTGCAGTGTCTATTTGTAAAGTTAACAAGTTTTAGTGCTATTTTTTTTTTAATTTCTAGGGCGTTAGTCCCCTTAAGGACGTGGACCCCCGCACTGGGGGTACGCAGATGTGAGTCTGCTAAATAGTAAAGTTACATATTTCTGGTGCAAGGGATTAAGAAATAGGACATTTTATTAACTGAGAGAGTCGAGCTTGTTGGTCTTTTTGCTATAAGTTTTATATAAAAAGGCTACAAAAAGAAAGTTAACTGAACTTGAGATTAATAAAAAGTATGAAATATGAAAATTAATTGAAAAGGGAGAAAGCCAGAGGAAATTAGCTGGGCACATATGGAATTTCCAGAATTAGTGTCTAGTATGGTTGAAAACAAGGAAAAAATGACAAAAATATTTGAATAGTATTTTCAATTAGTGTTTGAGTTAAATAGAAAGAGTAAGGGTGAATTCGTTAAAAAATGAATACATGGTGCAAGAAATGACAAAAAAAAAAAAAAAAATCATAACCCCTTTATAAGTTGACCACCTGTCTAAGTTGACCGCCAAAGTACAGCACCGCGAGTGGTCAACTTACACAGGTTTCACTGTATCTGTTTATTCTTACTCTTATTAAGCGAAACAAACAAAAAACGAAGGGAAAGAAAAACATATCTGCGAGCGCTCCGAGAGATGAAAGTTCCCTCCCTCTCCTTCTACGTCATCTCACGTCAACCCGAGTCTTTGGCAATAATGGTTTAAGAAAAGTAGCCAAATTTTTATTCTAATACTAAATAAAAGTAAAGAATTGTTCTGTTTAATGATGTATATATTCAGCCGACCGACAACGTGATGTGGCTAAAAACCGGTCATTTGATAGCAAAAAGCAAATGGGTTATTTTTAAATATTTTTTAAAGCTTGCGAGCGTCCTCGTAGACTCCAATGCTAAGACCAGTTCCTAAGCCTAACGAGGGGAACATTGGCGAGATTCGAAGGTTACACTCTACCCCAATCCGATTCGACCCCAGAGCCGGCCTTAGCACATGCGGGGCCCGATTAGAGAAATCTGGCGGGGCCCCTTACAGATTGATCGTACAAATTCGAGAAATGCTGACCGATTTTTATTTTTTTTTTTAAATTCAAGCAAGGATTCGAAACTGCCGCAATTATCCGTCTTCCTTCAAATTTCTATATCACGTTCGATTTTTACTTTTTTTTTATTTCTTAAGAAACGAATGAATGAATGGCCACAAAAATAAGTGTACATTTTAAAAACGTAAGAAAAGTAGCTCTGAGAATCTTTATGCCCAATCACATGCGGTTGGTGCATGAGAAAATTGGGGTGTCAAAAGAAGTGTGGGACTGAGGGAATGGCTTCCCAGATGCTGATTTTTTCTTCCTTTTTTTTGTAAAATTGGAAGATATTATGGGAATTTAACATTATTGATTAAATAACCTCCAAAAAATGTGGAATATTGTCTCCAAAACCGGGACGGATGGTCACCGTAGACTTCTCTCTTCCAATTCTTAGTTCGCTTATTGTGAAAGAACTTGATAAAAGTCCATTCAGTTGGAGTTTTTAATTTTTATTTTCATTGAATAAATCAACCCACCCAGTAAAAAATCATTTTTCTATCGATCATTATTGTGCAACTTTGAGAAGTGAGAACCCCTTCACCGTTGGAAGTAAGCGGGTAGCGCAATTTATAACTTAGGAAAGAAAAGGAAAATGCACCAAAATGTATCTGTCCACAAAAAAGTAATTTTAGACCACAAGCAAAAGACCAGACGTCTTTGGGGTGTCAGAAGTGGAACGGAATTGCAGGGAACGGGGGAGCTCTCCTTGGAAATTTTTCGAAATTGAAGTTTAAAAAGGCAGTTTTGGTACGGAGATGAGGTTTGAGGGGGGGGGGGAGAGAAGAGGGACGTTAGAGGTCAGATAAAACACCCACAGTCCCCTGGAAGAGTCTTCAAAGCTGACGTCTAAAATCGCAACTTTGGACAATTTTATATAAACTGAGGGGAAAGTGGGAGAGGCGGAGGTTCCCCGCCTACCAAATTTTATTTTAAAATTTAAGATAAGTTTAGATTAATTTTGGTAACGATAGGGAATTGGGGGCTCCTCTCAGAAATTTTTGTCCCCATTAGATGATGTTTGATGAAAATGGAAAAGGAAGGAATTTAGTGATCTCCTACGGAAAACTTTCAAAATAGAGGGTTTTATGGCGCAAAAAAACTCAGTTTTATGCCCTGTTTGGTAATGATAAGGGAAACGGGAGGAGTTTCCTCCCGGAATTTTTTTCGATACCGAAATAAATTTTATGTTATCCATTTGAAGGAAAGGTTCGAGTGCTTTCTTGTGGTAGTATTTTCTAAAAGGGAAATTTTAAGCTATTGTGCTGATGCTAAACAAAGGGGTCATTAGATAGTAAAAATGTTTCAGAGACCTTCCTCATGAAATATTTCGAAATTTGAATCTTAAAAACACTATTTTAGGTTACCTTTAGAGACGATAGAAGAGAAGAAGGAAATTTATGAATCTCTTCCTTCCTTGGAAATCCTTTAAAATTGCAAACTGAATGATGTAATTTTAGTCCGTTTTTTGTGATAATGTTGATGTAAGGGTGAGCGTTTGATTATCCTTCTCCTGAACTTTTTGAAATAAAGGTCTTAAACACGCATCTTCAGTCACGTTAAGAGAGATGTCAGAGTTTGGTTGGCTCCAAGTAATTTTTTGACCTTGAAGATTTAAAAACCAAATTCCATTCTATATGTATAAACGTTAGAAGAAGAATGGCAATTTGCTTTCTTTAGAATTGTTATGGAGATGTTTTCCGCGTATTAAATACGCAGTATTTGGAGTTTATCATTTATTTTTCAGAATTGCACTTACGTTGGTGTTAATTGTGTAGTAAAAAAATGGGCATTGCTGCTAAGTTTTAAGATTTTTTTTATCAATACTAATAAAGAAAGTAAAAAAATAATAAAAGTAAATATATAAATGAAATTAAAAAGATAGCTTTGGAAATTCCTGAAATTTCGGAGTTTCATGTAATTTTCCGCATTGCCCATGTAATACGAGTAGATCCTGGGATAGGGGTCCTTGATCCTTGCGTTATTGCGGACTGCTAATAATAATTAAAAATTTGTACTTTGGTTCCCCACTACCTAGTTCCTTTCTCTTGATCGGAAGTTATAGGATACAGCAGGTATCGCCTTAGATATGGATTTAAAAATTTTTAGCTGTCTATATGTTTTATTTTTTTCTTCAGGAAATTTATTTGAGACTAGTAGTTTTGGACTTAATAGGGATGCTAAAAGCTTCAGGAAATTCCCCCTATACTACCTCAATTGCACTGAAAGTAGCTCCATACCCGCCAGATTAAATATCAGTTAAGCATATTATGATTAATATC